>NC_134174.1:39398378-39714742 GCF_964188355.1 Buteo buteo
TTCTTTCAAAATGGTGTTATTCTTCACTAAGTTACCTGCTCAGGAGAAAAATAAATCCACTACAAATTTACTGATCAATATAAAGCTTAGTTAGTACCATGTCTAAGGAATAAAGGCAACCTGCTGTACTTCTTAAAGTTTGTAGTGCATTGAAATATTCACTTGAATCGTAACTTCTGGAAAACAGCAAGAACATTAAATGCAGAAAAGGAAAGTGTCAAAAAGGTACTAATTATCAAAAGAAATACCCTGGGAAGTTTAAATTATTCCTTGGGAAGCAGAAAAGAATCATACGGCCCAGACAACTCATTAAGTGGAAAATGGACCCCTTTTAAAACGACGGAGCAACATTTGTGAAGCCATCTGTCATTCAGAACACACATCCCCTCCACCCAATTATTATATTAGAATTTTATAGTACTAGATAAAGATCAAAAGCGAAGAAAGGTCATTAAAAAAATTAGGTGGAGAACCATTAAAAAAATATAACCTTTTTCTCTATTGAAGTTACGAGACATACACCCACAAACACAAATATCCAAAGTAAAAATGTAGCAGTACATACATCCAAAAGAAGTTATATAAAACCAAGAGGCAGTTATAGGTGAATTAAGACAGAAACTACCCCATATGTTGAGGAGAGGATAGACTGATTTAGCCTATCTCAGTGATATATTTGGTCCTCGGAAGACAAATCTGGCAGCTGTAAACCCAATATATTGTAACGGAAAGAAAGTGGAGAAGTGGCAGCACGGGGGAAGCCATATTAAAGCATCCTTGGCATTCTCTCCAAATGAGGATCTTGTCTTCTGAAGGAAGAAACCAACAGGAAATTGATCCTTCATCAGAATCAGACTGCTCTGACTGCTGCTCAGTCAAATAATTCAAGGAATTGGAATTACAGCTCGCAGATAGTCAGGCAGAGAGATGCAAAAACACCCCAGAAGTATCCACAGCCACGTGTGAACAGGCAAGGAACATGAAGGGTAAGGACTTGCTTATTGGAAGGGCCCACTGCATGAATCCATCTACGTGAACGCTCTGCAATGCTTAGGAAAATGCCATGTTTATGCAAAACATTCATACCAAGAATGTAATTTAAGGAATCACAACATAGAATTTGGAAGATAGATCTATATTGCTAGAAGAAAACAATAATTTCTGGGGGTCATTCTCAAATATTTTATCCCCACATGTAACAGCAAATATACTCTCAACGTGTAAAGATAATATTAAAATTACCCACTTAAATGCAATGATCATATGAAAACTCTGGCAGACAGGAACTCAAACATTGTTAAAGCTGAAAAAAAGTCTTCAAACTCCTCCTCATGAAACAAGGTAAGGAAAGACTCAGAGGAGAGCAGGTGACTCGACAACTTTCTACCTGATGGATGCAAGCAAATACAAAAAATTCCACCCCCACCATGGCCACTTAAAAGATCACGGAACGCAGTAAACAGGGGAAAATGTGATTGTATTCTTGTAGTCTAATATTTTGTTATTTCTAGCACCAAAATCTTCAGCACATTAAACAGCTGCTTCTTGGAACAGCAAGAAAAGGATATCAGGTGATCAGTTTTGAGTCAGTTCTCACAGAAAACACAAGCTGATACATGAGAGTACGATGTAGCTCAGAAAAGGGGGATGACAAGGAAGACAACAGCCATTACCAATAATAGGTAAAGCTTTTCAAAAGACTGGGGAAGCTGGAAAAAAGGAAAAGGAAGGAAATTAAATGGAAGGGTGAAAGCCTAAGAATATAAAATATAAGAATTTCAAATAACATTGTAATCTAATCTAGGAAGGTATGGAATTCTTCCTCTCTGTGAGAGAGAGAGAGAACGAACACAGCAGGGAAAGATAACAAGTTAAATGACAATACATCCTTACAAAAATAAAATCTAGCCGGAGCAAATTATTCAGGAAACCAAGAGAATTTTAAGAGCTATTAGGTAAAGGCAATAAATAAGGCATTTAAGTGCATCAGTCACACAAAGGCTATGAAAGAATCAGATGCTCCACTAAAAGATCAGGCATCAATTATGGATACTGAAGATAAAATAAATTACTTCTGTGCATTGATCTTTACCACAGAGTATGATGGAGAAACATCTGCTACAAACTTTGTATTTCCAGTAGGAACCACTTACAGAGAAAATGAAGACCTTACATAAAAGAAGCATCAGGAAAAGGTTCTAGAAGATGACTTTGTAAAGCTCATTGTGAATTCCAGGGCATTTGTTGAAAAATAAAATGTAATCCTATAGAAAAACAAAACCAGAACAAACAGATAATCATGAACAGACACCAAACTACACCTTTGACTTTCACAAAGGTGGGCCAAGATATTCCAAATATTTCTCTCTCCAAAGAATTTCAGAAGATTTTTGTAGACTTGAAAAGATCCATAAAAATAATTCTCAAAATTAAGCAAGTTTTGAATAGGGAAGAGTTATTCTCTGCTTAACTGGAAACAAGTATCAAATTTATGTTTTGCAGTTCCCTGCATCAGTATTTTTGACTCTAACAACAGCAAGCAGCAGAGAAATGGAAATTGAGGCAAGACAGATGGTACAGGGCAAGAAACAAGCAAGACACAATGCCTTCATTGGACTTTCATAGTAATTATGCAAGATACTGTGAATTTAGAATTCTTTTCTTATTAGGTAGAAATTTAAAAGACATGGGTGCCCTTCATGATATATTATTCTTTGAAAACTAGCATTTTAGATGAAATAATACTAAAAGGAAAATAAGAATGTTGTGAGCACCATTATGGTGAACACAATCTTTGGGAGCACGATTCTCTGTTCAAGTCTCTTGGCAGCTTTTCAACAAGGTTCAGGGGTGGTGGAGCATAACGCGCTTAGGTAACGATGATGACAATGAAATGTTCATTCAACTCAAGAGTACAGAGGTAGCATGGACAAAACAACAGGTTCAACTGGCTAGGAAATCCTTCTGTTAGGGAAATTTAAAAGATCCACTGAAATGGCCCATGATATTTGGAATTCTTTTTCCAGCTCATTATTACTTCTTTCTCTTCGGTACTGCCACCCATGCCAGCAGAATCCCTGGGAGAAATACTACAGGATCCTGCTGGAGAACACAACAGGAATTGACTGGGGGCACAGCGCATCATCCTGGGGCAATTTTCTTCTTAGCTCTTCAACAATTCACCTACTAGCAGGCGTTTTGTCATAATAAATTAGGCCTACAAGAAAGCATGCTAAAACTTCACAATACATACAATTCCACTGGCTTTTGTGATGTCCTGAGTGTCTAAATCTTTCTCGTTCCCTCTGAGCACAAGACCTCTGCTCCTACCTCTACCATCCAGTTCTCTCTGGGTATTTCTGGAAAAGCTTAAATGAACAGCAGCAATGGAATAATCAGCGCAGAACACTGAAAACAGCTGTGGTGGGTTGACCCTGGTTGGATGCCAGGTGCCCACCAAAGCCGCTCTATCACTCCCCCTCCTCAGCTGGGGGGGAAGAAAATATAACAGAAGGCTCGTGGGTCAAGATAAGGACAGTTTAATACAGTGATAGCAAAGGTCGCGCGTGCGAAAGCAAAGAAAAAAACCAGATGATGTTATTCTCTACTTCCCATCAGCAGGCGATGTCTAGCCACTTCTCGGGAAGCAGGGCTTCAGTACGCGTAGTGGTTGCTCCGGAAGACAAAATGCCCCCCCTCTGTCTCCCTTTACTTAGCTTTTATATCTGAGCTGACGTCATATGGTATGGAATATCTGTTTGGTTAGTTTAGGTCAGCTGTCCTGATTGTGTCCCCTCCCAAGATCTTGCCCTGCCCCAGCCTGCCATTGAGGGGAGGGCAAAAATGTTGGGGAGACAGCCTTGATGCTGTGCCAGCACTGCTCAGCAGTAGCCAAAACACTGGTGTGCTATCAACACCTTTCTAGCTACTGATGCAGGGCACAGTGCTATGAGGGCTGCTGTGGGGAGTATTAACTCCATCTCAGCCAGACCCAATACAACAGCGTTCACAGTTTCACTGCATCAGTAGAGCATAGGTACCGTAGCATACATCAAAAAAAAGAAATGAGGAAGGACAGCTTCTGTTAGGTTTATTGTGTACGTGTCCTCCAAATAATACATCACTTCGGAATAACTGTTACACGTCCCTATTTAAAAGATTCTACAGAACCATCAATGAAATTTCTATATAGTTATTACAGTCTGTGCTTTGAGAAGCAAATAAAGCAGAATATATTAGATTTCATGCCTATTGCAAGATTAAGCCCAAAACTAGTTAATTTTAAAAATGTGCAGTATAAAATCCTCCTTTGATGGTATCTTGATTTCCTGTAAAAACTCGCAAATATACCATGTGATTTTTTTTTTTACTTTACATGTGTTTACAAAATCATCTAAAAGTCATGCTTTCTGTGATGCACTTCACAGTGACCATGCATACTAGTTACACAATCAATTGCTTGTCTCTATGAGAAGTCGGTCATTTGGTAGAGTTTCACACGGTTTACAGAGAAAGTACCTGGGACTTTGAAGAACTGTGGGGTTTTTTTCTTCTGAACTGTTTAATAAAGAGTTTGAGACTTCTACCTTTTTCAATGTAAATTCTTATTAAGCAATGACCTTGAAACCTCTGGAAGTTCAGTTCTTGTAGAACTGTTTCAACCTGAAGCTGCAAAACTGTATGACTTCACTTTCTGAAGAACAGACATTTTTCTCAAATTGAGACTTCTGAAGGGAAATTCTAACCACCCACGCCTCTTCACGAAGCTCACAAAAAATACTAGACGCAAGCAGGATTGTTTGGGATACCAGGAGTCTACCTACATTAGCCATTTGTTTCATACTAGAGAAAATATTGGGTCAAAACAGTTACCGAGGTCTTCAGTTCTCCAGGATTAGTGCAGTGGTTGTTCGGATTATAAATACTGTCTTAACTTAGAAAATGGGTAAACATTACCTCACTTCAACAATTTATCTCACAAACTTCATGTTTTATTTTTTACATACTCCTTCCTTTTAAGACCTGAAGTTTACAGTGCAGCTTTCTTTACAAATGACAAACATCATTAACAAAGCTGCTCTTGCGGATCCCCAAGAAAATTCCAAGGCAAGGCAACCACTTCAAATCGGGATCCCCACAAAAATCATTTAGTTTCTCCTAATGCTTATCTGACTACCAACTGAGCACCCTGCCACATGATCACAACTGAAATATGTGGAAAGGAAGGGGGCATACCACTTGGAAAGATTTAACTTTTATGTTATTTTTAAAGCGAAACCGCAAACTTTGTTAGTGCTTTGATGTTCATGTAATGAGATTATGATATAAGTGTTACAAATCAAGATTGACAGAACCACTGAGAGTCATGCAGAATATAAAAACCGTGTCAAAGACCTTCTACACAGATACTAGCCCACCATTCACTAAAACGGGTATTCCAGTCAGGCACAATGGTGCCAAACTGAGAGAGTTTGAAAGTGTCCTGTATCAGGCCACGTGCAGACCTTCCACTGACTTCAGCAGTAACAAATGAAGATCCACAGGCTTAATCCACTACTATTAAAATTAACCTAGGTTTAGTACTACTTCAGCAGGGACAGGATCAGTCCCCAGAGAGACTACTACCTCTCGTCAACCCCATGACTGCCTGGGGAAAAGACATCCCACCTTAGGTGGTGCACACCATATACTCCAGTCATAAATCAGATGCCGAGCCCAAGCTGGTTGTTAGTAGTACAGATCCATTCATTTATTACTCGTCCTCGTTTTCAATCTATTTCATTAGACTATTCGCAACCAAAATACTCCCAGCTCTCCATTCCAAACAGCAGATTATCCCACTTAATGGCAATTATATGTCCTAAAGACATTAAAAAGGCTATTACCAGAACATATTTTCAAGCACCAGTATAAATCATTTCATATAGGCTTTGAAATTCATAACAAGTGAGCGTTCAATGCGAACGTCTGTGTTGGGGCCGTACGTCCAGGTGTCAACACAATATTAATCTTCAGTAATAACTAATGACACTGAACCTTTCTCCAAACTACTAAGACAATCTGAATATATGAGAATTTGAAGATGATAAACAGTTTCTTACCCCCCTTTAGTAAGTTTCTCTGATATGGACATTGTTTTTAAACCTGAAACCTAACAGCAGGATAAATACGCAAAGAGGACAACACTTAGCAAGCTTCACACTTACCTATTTACACTCCAAATCTAAGCATATCAGTTCAAGTTATGAAAAACATTTTCAGTTAATTAAAAAAAACAAACTAAAACTTTGTTGGTGTTAGATATCCTGCTATTGGAAGGAGGTTGAAAAGTGAAAAGGAAATCAGTTACATCACCTCACCAAAGAGACACAGAAAAAGCATTTGCCAATTTTTGTCTAATTGTGTTAGTTAATCGACTAGAGTACCTCTCCTACAAACCTTGTCTTATTCTCCACCTAAGGCCCCCTCTAGTAAATACCTTATTATTGTTAGAACAGATTTTTTTTTCTCAAGAGATCAGCATAGCTACATTTAATAAAAGTCAACTATAAGCAAATGCAGAACAACAGACTAGGCGAAGCAAGTCACTCCTTCGTAACTGTTTATTTTAAACGTTAGCTAGAGCCCACTTATTCTCACTTATCTCATTGGGTTTGGATTTGGCTAAGGATCCCACCTACTCAGAGAGCATTTTGACTCTATCTATAGAAGACTACACCATACTGAAAGTGTTTCTTCCTTTCAATGTGAGATACGGCAACAATAACACTTCAGTTCTGAAATATAACAAGACAGCAATATAAAACATAGTAGTTACTAAAATTCCTGATGACAACTGACTATAAAGTTAAGCTAAAAAGATTTAAATGGGGTTGTCATAATGGCAAGTTTTGGCCTAATGAGTGTCCCAAATTCAAACCTGATGCAACTCACTGCAGGACAAAAATAAAGAATTATGAACTAGAGTAAGTGGCTTGTTCGGGTGTCTCACAGCCCTGCCCTGCTGTCAGATACACCCCTGTTGTTCAGGGACATATCTTGGCTATATTTGGAGATACACTTTTAAATCACCTAAAAAAAATAAAAGCTTCCATCCCTTCCTCTTTAATACTAAAGTCTAATAGATTTCACTATCAGAAAGTTACTGAAAATTATCATACACACAACCCATGGCACAATCAAGGATATCAGGTATTTTGTGAAATCTAAAATAAGACTTGTGAAGTGTATTTCCTGATTATTTTTTGAATGTTCACTATAACACACCTCTCGCTTCTCATCTGTACATCTTCACCATGTCTTCATTTCACAAATAAGAAAACGCGAGCTTGAGGAAAAGAAGTGACCGGTCCTGGTCTCCTAACTTCCAGTAAACAATGATCTATGGTCTGTTACTTTCACTGAGGTTTGAACAACTTTTGGGGATGAATTGCAGACTAATAAGCAAGCCAAAATTAGGAAAATGACATCATTCTATAGCAGTTGTCTATTGTAACAGCTCTACACTGTCAAGGTCACCCTTTTTCTGGTGGAAGTAGAAAGTCAAGGTAATTTCATTCAGTTCTAACAACAAAAGGCAGAGCTCCAAAGACAACAGTCCAGCATAGAAAGTTATTCAAGCCTGAGCACCACCTTCACACAATCTCCATCTATGCACTACGAGATATGCTTTTTCAATACCTAGTGAGAAAAGTTATTTTATTCTATAATGTAGGAAATCATTATATAAAGTAACTAACAAAGACATGAAATAACATTGAATCTCTGATACTATGTTTGGAGTTTTGCTTTGTTGGGTTTTTTTACATCAGCTTATTTTCCATAACTACTAATGAAATTGCATATCCCATAAATTTAATCTAATATCCTCCTATCTCCTTTATGTGTTTTGATTATCCCAACCTTCATTTATGCAGAGCTGAACTGAACTTAGAAGCTTTTAATTACCTCTTTGCCAATGCAGAGTTGGACCAAAATCTGGTGATAATTAGAAGAGCTTCATTATGTTTGGACCCTAAATTCTTTAACAAGCTTTAATTATTAGTTCTCATGTAAAACATTCAATCTAGTGCCTGTCTGTGGTCTATCTTGCTTCTTGCTGTGATTCTTACAGAACTGCAGAGCAGCCTACAGCTCCCACTGAATACTCAGTTACAGACTAGATGAGTTCCTGAGATTCTAATTCTATTTCATTACACAAAATATAGTAAATTATTTTGAAGTAGTATTTGTTAAGGGAAAAATCCACGAGTCTATGTTGTCATATAGATTGCATTCATAAACAGGATTAAAAACCTGAAAAAAATATTAAGAGAGTGTTAGAATGTTAAGGGATGGTTAAAAAATAATCTCTAATTAAATAATTCAAATGTAATGTATTTAATTAATTAGATATAATCTTACAGTATCTTCTTAAAAGCATTTAAAAAAATAAGCTCCCTAATAAACCCACACTGCTTTTAAACAGACAAGATTCTCACAGTATGCAAATAAAATATCTCACAAGAATTATTAATCTTTTTATCACCTAGCATACCTCATCCTCACTGTAGGACCCCACCCACAATACTCTCTTTACAGTACGGACATTTAGCTTAGGCCTGTCCAATACACTTCATTTTCTACAGGTACATCACCCACCAGCCAGGATCATTGTTAAAATCAGGGATAAATGTATTTTAATTATTATCAAACTGGAATAAATACCTGTTCATATTTCCAAAATATGCACTGTAAACAAACTGGGAACAAGGAGCCATTACTCAGCAGCTACTCAAACTGTGTTTGTTCACATTTATAGATACACCTTACAGCAGTGAAGCTGTGGCTGGCTACAAATCCCCTACATCTGCCAAGGTAATACAGGATAGTTTTCAAATGTACTTAAACACATGGTGTAATCAAGCCTTGTAGTGTACCCTATTACCACAATTCAGTAGATGCAAGTGATTCCTTCAATCTCCTACGAAATAACAATTACAATATCAGACTCTTCTTTCTTCTTCCCCTCTTAAACATATCGCACACTAACTTTTCAGCTCCATATATTCAGATTAAATCCAGCCATCCAAGAACTAAAACCTGTAAGAATTCCCTATTGCAGGCAGATATTTCTAAAACCAATTTAAAATATTAAGTTACTATTCTTGCTTTTCATTTAGGACTAAGTAAGCCTCTGTAATGAATGTGCTCCAGATATGAAAAGGTATTAGAAACACTTCTTTCCCTCTGTACTTTTGCAGAGAACAAGCCAGGACAGTTAATGCTGACAGAGCCAAGGCAAAGGCTGTGTCTTCCCAGATCAGGCTGAACCGTGCTGAAGAGCTTCTTGTGCAGAAGTGCAGGATGGGTACACTCACCCCATCATCTCCACTGCCCGTCTACCACCCTTCTTCTCTAAGGCAAGGTGACAGTAGTCACCAAGTGGCAAATGTTCACCTTCCCCAGTACAAATGAGCCTTTGGGCTGTAAATCCTATGACTCTAAAAGCATCCTGTGAATGTTGCACTTTCTGTGTTGTTTTTACTATCATTATGAGCATCAAGGTCGTCATCTTCACAACCCAGAAGGTAATTAGCTGAGGCAAAGGTACAACCTTCTAACAGAGTAGCTTTGGTAGGAAGTGAGCCTATGTGTACTATGAAAACCTGCTGCAGAAATACATAGTTTCAGTCTGGGAGAAGATGGCATCACTTCTACATTGCTTTGAGATCATCAGTGAATTTAGAAGTGTGTATGTTACAAACTCAGAAACAGCATTCAATTAGTATTTTCAGCTGCTAGATACTACAGTTTATCATTTGTTTTAGTTTGCAGCCTATGTTTTTCTGACTAACATTTGCGACTGATGGAAACTAATTACAATCAACTTTATTACACTGAGATACAGTCTTATAAATAAGCAGCTGACCTTGTGAAATGTATGGTATGCTCTATTAACATAAGTTATTAAATAAAGATTGAAATCTAAAAGCAAAAGAAACCCAAACTGATTAAGGAAAAAGTCATTGCTCTATGTATTTATGCATGGCATTTTGGCTTTTTAGTTATCTAAAAAAGAAAAAAAAATAATAATTGAGAGGATTGAACTTTAACACTATGACCCTTACTTAGCTGGGCCAGATTTCAGGCTAAAGACTAATGTGGTTTAGCTACTTATGAAATAATTATAAAAGTACCTCTACCCTTCTAAATCAGGAGCACTGACATTCATCAGAATAATCCCCTCAGTTAAGTTCCTGAACCCACTGCCCACTGAACCCTAGCAGTGCAAAGTCTTCATATTTCATACTGTTAAACAGCAGGAAAAATCACTGTACCATTTCAGTGCGGCTTATCTCTAGGTTTCAAACAAAAACCCTGCTTCTCTTTTGTAAATTTACTGACAGATTGAACAAGAAAACTGATTTCCTCTCTGCACAACACTACTCTTAAAAAAACACTAACAAAGCACACCCCTTTGGAAGACAATTAATAGATTGGGTTTTGCAAGTATTACACAGTCAATTCCAAGTCAAAACTTCTGGGATAGCTTAGTACTATTTTAATGATAACCCTCTGACCACTTCTACTGTAATTCACCAGGGGGAGAGGAAACAAAGATTCCCTACATCCTTTTTAATATTCAACAGTATTACTCAGCCACTGAGAAAGTTAGCTAGCTACAACTCTCAGCCACTCTGAGCACACTACTGGAGATGCTATTTTATTATGCATTAAACTGGGAGACATAGTAAACATTAGCATTGCACAATGCAGCACAACTTTGCAGGTTAGCAACACTTTTTGATACAAGTTTTTTGGTTTTGTTAAAATCCTGATTACATTTAGAAGCAGCACAGCAACCACAGGCTAGATTGTATGTTTTCTACCTTCCTCGCCAACCACGTTAGAAAAAAGCCCTTGTCATTGCAGTACAAACAGACCACCAAAGCCCTTCCAAGAGAATAACCCCATCTTATCTCAAATGCTTGCTTTACAAGTTCTGACATCAGTGAGAATAATCAGATCTGGAAAAGAGGTTATTTGCTATTAATATTAATTTAATGGTTTGCTGTTACACGGTGCTATAGCCCCTCTATCTGGTAACAACCAGCAATCAAGGCTCAGTTCCTACTGAACTAGAATCTTGAACTTTAACAGTAATGATGTTGTGAAAGGAACAATGTGAAGATAATTTCATAATTTGGTTCCAGAAAATAACTAAATCTTAAAACAGAACTTGCCATCTCTAATGTTTTAGAAAACATTTTTTACCTATAAGCTTTAGGAAAAAGTCAGTGTTGGCATACACCTAGCTGAGGAAGTAATACAGAGAAAAACTGTAAAAACCCAGAAGTATTATTTTCTGGAATAATTAAAAAAAAATTAAAAATCAGGTAAGGAAATCATTTAAAAGTGATATGCAAAAACATTCATGAGCCACATGTCTTGTGACAGTCTACAGCTAAGCAACTACAGTCCGCCAGAACACGAAGATTTTACTACAGGACTTATTTCAGGCAAAGAATAAACAGGTTAATGGTATGTATTTCATGGTAGCACTAAGCACACACAGAAAAAGAAAATGCACTAATGGAAACTCAGTTCTAATAAGCACATTTAAATAATGCTGACAACTTTTTAAAAGTAGCACTTTAAAGCTGATGTACAGTTATTTACACAGGCATGTTTTGTAAGCATTCACACTGCAATCTGAGACACAGTAACACATTTAATCACACAGATGTTCACATACATTGACCCTGATTCTGCAGATGCGTAACTCTACAAAAAAGGAAAGGCATCACTCGACACCCAAAATTGGGCCTGTATGTTTGCAAAATTGGGCCATATAGCAATCTCATTATAAAAACCAAAGAGACTAAACTATTTAATTCAGCACAACTTCTACACAGAATACTATCAGGATATTTTTTCCTCAATTCTTTGCTAACAAAGTTAGAAATGCCTCAGTGAAAGGTCTTTTCACACAGATTAAAATACTAATTCGCTTTTCTACAAACAGCACCTACTGGGTTGCCAATATATATGCACTGCTAACGTGCATCTTCCCTATGAGCATAAAATACAATGCGGGGGGGGGGGGGAATGGGACACAACTGTAGGGCCCATAGAATTGCTGAGAGACTAATTCAAATTTTAAAAGGAAAAGAAAAGCCATAAACCAAAAAGTGACAAACAAAAAGGAGATGTTAAAGCAAAAAGAGGAAACTTTCAGGTTGTTGGGCTTATTTTACAGGGACTAAAGCAGGAATTTCTTCAGGTATTTCAGACCAAAGTTTCACTTTATCTTTTTCCCCAGTTATGTTTTTATTGGACAGCAAGCTTCTACCATTCTACCCAAGCTCTTCCCAAAGGTCTAATTCTTGCAGAAATACAAAAATCAAACTACTCTGAGGAAAAAACTTAAAGCAATCTGGACTTAAAAATCAGTTGCTAAACATGATATGAAGTGAATTATCAGAAGCCATCAGAACTACACTACAAAAAAAATAAAAAATAAAAAAAATCAGGAGTAATACGTTGTAAAAAAGACCTGAAAGTCATGGAAGCCTATTTACATGCTACATGAGAAACACAGCTTTGGAAATGCAAAATACTGCCCTGGGAGGACAGAAAAGATGGAATAGTGGAAGAATTTTGTAGATTTTACTTTTTTTAACTGTTTTTAAACATTACTGGAGTAATATTGAGCATATTGATAAAGATTCGGAAACAAACATTTCCACAATTAGCAATAAACATTTAGTAAATGTATTTTTCCCTGCTATCACCAAATTTCACCAGGAAGAGTTGATCCAATTAGGTATTTCTTCTGTGAAAAGAACACTGAAATTTATACATGCAGTTGCTATTTTAATTTTCTTCATGGCTGCTTTATTCATTTTTCTCCTCTTGAATGCATTTTACCAAGGGGCCCCAGAAACCTGTGTGATAAAAAGTAAAAACACCACTCAAAAAGCGCTTTTTACTTTCTCTGTGTGTTACTAGAAGCCATTTGAATGCTCATCCTCTGTCTTGCCCTGGTCAGAAGTGCCCTTGCCTGGCAAGCCCATCTGCTCAGCCCTCACAGGAAGCTACTTCCCTCCACTGAAGATGTACTTCACTCGGTCGAGTGGCTTGAGATTAGGTATTAAGGGGAAGGTAAAAGTATGAAAGTAGGTTTAAGAGCTGCCCGCCTTGGAAATTCAGTTCTGAGCAATGAGAAAACACAGTCCCAGTTTTGATCTGGAGCACAGCCGCCTTATTAAATGACACTTCTAACCCTCCCTATATCGATCCAAGAACTAAGTCCCTTAGAGTAAGAAATCATCTCCATAACACAAAGTATCCTGTTGTTTTTCCTACCTGTCTTTTGTCTGCTCTTCTAATGCAAAAAAAAAAACCAAAACAAAACACCATACCTATGCTTAATAATAACAGTGACAACAAATCCCTTCCGCACAGTAGAACCTGAAAGAGACTTCCAAATTAAAAGAGATGCACTTTAACTTGGTATTCAGTCTAGTTAGCTACAATGAAACCTCCGGGTTTCTTTTCTGAACTACACTGCAAGGACAAGCACCACAACCAAAGTAGTTAACTTGCTTAGCAAAGACTAGTCCTGAAGTTACAACAGTCTCCGAGGTCCTGATCCTCCTCCTCGAAAATAGGTGCTGTGCAAACGCACAAATACCTGTCTGTATTCTGTGTGTGTGAACGTGTGTGTGCACGCGTGTGTGCACGCGTGCATACACGTGCGCAGTTAAGACTAGAGTATTGCAAGCTCGTTTAAACTACAAAGAATCTCAAAAAGAAATCACCAGGCTCAGAGACATACAAAAGTCTCTGATTTCAATTTATTTATTTATTTATTTATTTTGGTGACCAGGTAGTCCTACCTGATTTTACTAGGCACTTTCCCTTGTGCAGTTTGTTTCCAAACAAGTCATGGAAGAAATCAGCAAACCCAAACCCTAGTATGTTTTAGGTACTTCCTGAAAGCTACATGAGCTATAGAATTTAAAGATAAAGTCAAAGCCAAATCCATACCAATCCATGTATTTACTGGGCTTTGCAGGAGGTTTCAAACCAATGAGTCAGATGATAAATGTACTGCAACAGTAGACACAATGCTGTAGATAGAGACAGGTCCTTTAATTTTTAATTTCCATTTTCTGTGGGTTTAGACAAACCACTGACATTACTTTAGCGTAATACTTTGCAACGAATCAATACTTTAATTTAATAATGGTATTCTGTTGTCAACATATAATATATCACATAATGTCCTTGTATAGACGCTAAAAAAATATGCCAAATAAAATGCAAAGCTTTGCTTTTATCAGCAATCACAGGTTAAATCAACGTAACGAGAATCCTTACAGCCCCCAAAAGAATTTTCTTCAGGGTTAAAAGGCAGCATGGAGTAATTTCAGCCATATCCCTTCCTCTCATCATACCACTGCTGTGAAAGCTCTCTTAGGGAATGGGATTCCAACAAACACTTCAATAAAAGGAACAGAGAGGAAATATATCTGAATAGAAACAACGTACATATCTGTGAGTGGGACTTATTTACTCAGTGATAACTGCGCTAGTTCCTAACTATAATGGGAATTATAACTGGAAAACAGAATTAAGTCCAGTGTCATCCAGCTTAATTGAAACAGATGAAGCAAGTTATAGCTGTAAAACATGAAAAATAAAATAAAACTACAGTAATTTCCACTTTAGTGGTGTGACTACAATCCTGCATTTATTATTTTTATCTTGACGGTAGCCTTCCTGTTGACAAGTATTTAAGATGGGAAACACAAATCTAATCATGTCTGCGGTACATTGACTCATGGTATGTGAATAGAAAGTAAGTGGGAATAAGGAAGAAGCAAATAGTTCTAGAACTCCCAGTTGTTCACCTCAGTAATTTTTTTCCAATTCAACAGCTTTTGATGCATTACAAATTGATAAATAACTGACATATTAATCTTAGTCAATGTTAAAGGCACGTGCTTTACAGTCATGTGTGCTCCCCTCGATTTCAATGACAGCTCATGATCATAATGCGAAGTGTTCGCAGATACATGTCATTTGTTGGCAGAAAGTTTCAGAGCTCTGGGAAGAGTAGGTCTGGTTTTACTACGGTTTGGCACCTCCCACAACACCCTCCAGTTGGTGAAAACCCCGCAGTTGCATCTAAGTGTCATCCTTAATGTGAAAAAGACATTTGAGTCAGTGCAAAATAAAACAAACAGCTTTTACCAAAATGTCAGTGTTGGTAACAGTTCATCTGCCAGATGCTTGTTACTTGAACCCATGCCGTGCATAACAAACAGACAGAGGTATGACTAGGATAAACGACTGGACCAGAAAATCTTTAGCAGGAAATCAAAGTATACTCAGGCTACAGTCTGGACTCATAAAAAAAGGTCGCAATTGGACTTCACAAGACATATCGATTAGGAGTTCTGTAACATCTCTTTCCCTGGTTACTATGCATTAATTGAGCCCCACCTGCCCGACCTCAGTTCTCTGCATTAGCCTTTGGTGACATGAACACAAGAGAAACCACAGTGCTATTTCATAGCTGAATACACACAGGAATTCTTATAAGTACAGTATCTCAATTTAAAGATAATAACATTATTTGAAGAACCCAGAATACCATGAAAAATGCATATTGGAAAAATCAGGGCATGACTCTTTAGAAATGAAACCAATGGCTTGATAAAAATAAAACTTCACTGGTGTGTTCCAGTCGGTTGGTTGATTTTTCTGATCCACAGGCTGGACTATCCTTCTAAATCAGTGATTGATTTTTATGTGAGCACTGGATAAAAAGGCTCATATTGAAAAGCCATAGTCTCTGCGTGATCATGAGAAACACATGCAGGCACAAGACACAGAGCGAGATTTGATGAGTAAGTGGCTTTTGCTTAGTCAGAACCTGAAGGATCTTCATCAAGAACTTTCAAAACAGCTAACAGATAGCTTGACTTTGAGTGAAACACAACCAAGAATTATTGTCATTATGCACACCCACAAAAAAAGAGATTTCACAACATCTCCTCAGATGAATACACACACAGAGAAAAGGCTTTACCAACATTTACTTCAGGTGGGCAATCATCCAGCTTTCAGGAGAAATAAATCCTGATGTGCCTTCCATCTTCCTAAATCATACTTTGAGCCCTTTTTAACATGTTAAAACAATTAAATAAACTGCAACGTGAACCAGTACAAAGAAAGACAGCTGCTTCTTCTCTTAAAAGCTGTGAGATGCTAAAGAACTCCTGCCCACATATGTGCCTTGCCAAGCCAGAGGATCACGCAAGGGTGTGCACTGTTTTGAAAGCTGGGGCATCAGATTTGCCATGTCAGATTTGTATTCACAGGGCACAACGGGATCCATGACTTTCATTTCAATAGCAGCTGGAGCAATGGGCACAGAAGGAACATGCAGGAAATGAGGATGGATTTGTTGCAAAATACTCCCTTTCTTCCTAAGAACTGTTAGTGGCAGATGCAGATACTTGCTTTGGGGTGACACCATGTCAGCAGTTCATGGCAGAAAGATTGCATTTCTCCTCCCTCTCCCCTCCAGTGGATACTGCAGCCTCAGAGAATTTCACATGTATACTCAGAGATGCTTATGTATGTATCAGGAAAGTACAGCTGTAGGCTTTAAAAAAAATTTCCACATGCCCTACAAATTCAAATCCTTTTTTATGTAATCTATTTAATCTTCCATTAATGATAATCTCTGCTATCAATGTGCCCAAACAGGGTCAATTTCTGCTGGATTTGCACTTCTTGCATTTCATCCTATAACCGAGCTGTATTTAATGAGGGGAAACACCCTGCTGTAAAAGGTATTAGCAGTCTCCCTAAAACAAATAATAGTTACGAGACTCTGCAACTGCCAGGAACATTTTAAGATTGTGGCTTTTCTTCTTCCTTTGTGTGTCTTGCATGAAGGAGAGTCCTGCCAGCTGAACATTATTTATTAATCAGGATAGTCTTGCCTTCCATACCTCGTAAGGAGACGGCATAGAGGGGCGGAAATTGCTGTGGATTTCTCTTACATACCCAAAAAAGATAGAAAGGGGAGAAAGGAAGAGATGGCGAGGGAGCATTTAGACCCGAACGGATCCCACCTGGCAAGCCCAGGCAGCATTTCAGACACGCACACACAGGTCACTGCAGTTTGAAACACCACATAACGTATCTGGTTCACACAGGGCTTGAAAACAGAGACACAGGTTGAAAATCAGGCTTCCTTTGCTGCTTTGTTTTTGCAGAGTGCCTTATACAGCTCCCTACACCTAAGTGAAACAGGTAGGGTTCAGCTCCACAAAAGATTCTCCTTCTGGTAACATCTGACTTCCTTAGGTTGCACCTACAGAGCAAGCGGGCTCAGACACACCTGTAAGGGACGGTTCTCTCTCAATTACTACAGCAGACTCTGGGGAAGCAAGTCCCTGCCTTGTTTGCTCTTCTGATTTAGCGATAGTTTTATTCGTAATCATTCCCAGCCATCCGCCACCTGCACACCCACCCACACATACACTTTGCTGTTCTTCTCCCAATTTTGTCAATTCACAAGATCAGTTTGCTCTGCAGATACTCTCTGCCCAGGGGCTCATCAGCAAATAGATTTAATGGACAAAATAAAGTTCAAATGACTTGCTAACAAAATCCTCTAGCAGAACAGCCATACGCTAGCACGCAAAAGGGGAGCCCTGGGCTGTAAAAGCAATTCAGGTGGTAGCGTTCAATTGAACTGACGTTCCTAGCAGAAGCAACTAAGAGTTAATGGAGGACATGCAGCTTCCCATTTCCTCTACCGCATCCAAGAAAACGCAGAAGATGACTACGATACGGTATTACGGAGCATTTCACTAAATAGCACCACACAGAAGTTCTTTGGCACGGATCGCGTTCGTCCTAGATGATAACCTTTACGAGAAGGTGAAAGTTGATGCACCCGGCCCAAATGAATTTTCAGATTTAGCCAGAACCCTTAGGTTTGTGCCTGGGAGGGTGGGAAGAGCCAGCCACCAAGCATCAATCGGGGAACTAGCCCCCTCCTCTGCTTAAAAAAAAAAAAAAAAGAGTCAGTTACGGCAAAACGGTGCCGCGGCTACACAAGGGAGCCGGGAAAGCGTTTGGCTGCGTCTGCATATTCGCGGGGTGCCCAGGGCTCCATCCTGCTGAAGCTGGCGGCGGCTCTTTCGGGAGCCGGGCGCTGGGACGGAGGGAGCATCCTGGCGGAACCCGCTCTCCCCGCTTTCAAGGAAGACGACGGTGTGGGAAGCCAAACTCCCTCACCGGCAGAAAGGCACGGGCACACCCCAGCCCGCCCCTCCCGAGAACCCCTCTCCTCCTCCTCCTCGCTGCCCCTTCTGGGGGCCGCCAGTTGTCCCTCTCGCTCAGACACCTCCCGGCACCTCCTAAATACCTCCCGCAGCCCAGCCTCGAAGGGGAAAGGGGGCTCTGCGTCCTCCCTAAAGACCACGGCGAAATCCAGTCACCTCAAATGGCTGCCCCTGCCTCACCATCCATCACACAAGCGGGGAACTTGCCGGGGGGGGACGGGGAGGGGGCGCAAGCGGGGGAGGGAGAGAAGAAGCGCAAACTTCGGAGCTCTGCGGCCCCCCGCCCGGCAGAACCGCCCGGGAACGCCGCGTCCCCCCGAGCCGCGGCGGCGGCAGCCTCCGAGCGAGGCGTCGCCCCGGCCCGGCCCCGCCGAACCGCGGGGTTTGCCGGCGCCCCGAGGGCGCGGCGCGGCGGGCTCTACTTACGGATTTTGGGGGTCGTGCTGGCCTCCGGCGTGGTGGTGGTCGACTCCTGGAAGGGAGACAAGGTCCAGGACGGCGCCGAGTCGTGGACGTAGATCTTGTAGGAGGAGGTAGCGTGTGCCGCAGTGGGCCAGGCGGGCAGCGGCGGGGTGCTGGGGGCGGCGGGCGGCGGCCGGGCGCCGCGGCCGGCGGTGCCGGGGGGGCCGCTGGCGGGCGGCGCCGTGTGGGGCGCGGCGGGGTGCCGCGCCGCGGTGGGCCGCGGGCCGCCCCGCGCCGGTCCGCGGGTGCCGGGGGGCCGCGGGGGGGCCCGGCTCATGGTGGTGAGGCGGGGGCTGACGCGGCTGGGCGGCCGCGGCGTGGCGGCGGCGGTGGTCTCCGCGCCGCGGGGGGGGGCGGTGGGCTTGGAGAGGAAGAAAGGGTCCTGCCCCACGCCCTTGGCGTCCATCAGCTCGGTGGGGACGTACTCCTTGACGGAGCCCACCACGATCCACTTGAGCAGCATGAGGCTGAGCCCCAGGCCGATGAAGCCGATGAAGAGGGGCACCACGCACAGCCACGTCTGCTGCCGGTTCCAGACGATGCAGTCGCTGCAGCGCAGCTCCCGCGGCGGCCCCCCGGCCCCATCCCCGCCCGGGCCCCCCGCCGCCGCCGCCTCCGCCGCCCCGGGCGCCGCGGCGCCGGCAGCCCCCTCGCTCATCCTAGGGGCCGTCCGCAGCGCCGCCGCGGCCCCGGGGCATCAGCGCGCCGCGGCTGCCGGCGGCATGCGGCGGAGGGGGGCGGAGGAGAGCGGAGCGGGGCGGCGGGGAGCGCAGGGGAGCGCGGCGCGGCGGAGCGGAGCGGGCGGCGGGAGCGCCCCGCTCGGTCACGCCGCCGGCATGGCGTGCCCCGCGCAGCCTCCCGCGGCCGCGGAGTCAGCGGGACGGCCGCGCCATCCGCCGGGCGCCCTCCTCTTGCGCTGCGCGCTTCTGCCTCTTCGCCCTCCTTCTTCTCCCTCCGCTCTCAGGTCTTTTTCTTTCTTTCTTTCTTTTTTTCCGGGCAGTAAGTCGCAAGAATCAGCCTCCTCGATTTTTTATTTATTTTTTTTTTTATCCCAGGCGTGCGGCTCCGGCGGCGGGCAGGCACATTCCTTCACATTCACGCTCCTGCTCGCCTCTCCTCTTTTTCCTCTCCCCTCGGGGCCGGGAGACCTTTTCTTTCCGTCTTTCCTTCCTTCCTTCCTCGCTTCCTTCCCTCCGCTCCCTCCCCCGCCCGCTCGGCTCCTGCCTATGCCCGGCCGCAGCGCAGCAGCATCCCTCGGCTGCTCCGCGGGGAGGCGGCGGCGCGGCGCAGCGCACCCGCCACTCCGCGGCCCCGCGGCCAACCCGCGGCCGGCGCCGGGCCAGGGAGGCCGATCCGCGGGCGGGGCCCGGGGGCAGGAGGCACGGCTCCGCGCAGCTCCTCCGCGCCCGCGCTAAGTCCGGCCCGGCATCCAAACTCCGGCGAGGGTTCCCGGGGAAAAAAAAAAAAAAATAAATAAAAAAAATCCACAGACACGGACGCACAAAAAAATTAAGATGAAACCCTGGAGGGGGGGCGGCAATGACCCAGTCGGCAAAAAAATACGGATCCGGCAAATAGAGAGGCACGCAGAAGGCAGCTCCTGCCAAGCTTGCAGCTTCAGTTCAATTGTGTATTCCTATCGCAGCGCAAGGGAGGCAGGCTAGCGCGCAGAAAGTGAGGCGCCTCCCACCAAAGCCTAATGGTGGTTTCTTAATGCGCACAAGATAAATAAATGATCCAGGCAAACCCCTCGGGAGGGTGGATGCTACGGCGAGCGGAGCCTCGGAGAGGAAAGGAGAGAAAAGAAAAGAGAAGGGGCGGGGGTAGCGCCTGAGCCCATCCTGTGGTGGCGATCCGGCAGGCGGCTGCTCTGTGTCGGAGAAGACACGGGTGTGAGGAGGGAGCGGCGGGGGCCGTGCGGTGCGGGGGAGGTGGAGACACCTCCGGCGAGGATTCCCAGCCAAAGACCCGGGCTCGGGACGAGAAGACGTTTTCCGAGGCTGATGCTCTCCGGTAAGTAACAACAAGCAGCGTTTTGGTGGTGTTCTTCCTCAAAGGGATTCCCTAAAGGAACAAAAACCGCTCGACACCTGCGACAAAAGGATAGTCATTTCCAGCAGCCGGAGGGCGACTGATGGCCCAGGCACACACTGGGGCTACAGCTCTCAGGACGTTGCCAGACAAGTTTTGATATCGAAACTACTCCAGCTTTTTGATCTACTCCAAGTTCAATGTGGTCAACAGTGTGTGCTTTCCATTCACTTCCTGGACAAACATTTCAACAGCCAGGGTGGTCACTGAAGGCTTAACCGTACTCTACCAAAGGGTGGATTTATCACTGTTTTCAAAATTTTAGAAAATGGTCTATAAAATTATATATGTACAGATTTTTTTTAACCCTTTCTTATGAACTGTTACCTCACTGGTGTCCTTTCCTGGTATTGACACGTAAGTATAATTTCCTTAGTTATGTATTTCAAAGTATATTAATATTTATACAGAATAATTGAGCAGAAAAGTCGGAAACAAACTGTGAAATACATTTGTTCTGTATATGCACAGACAAATATAGAAAATAAAATACTGCAACTGAAACGTATCGTCTTGCATTTTTCTTCAGAATGAATTTTAATAGCATATATAATATCAAAATTACATTAACTAGACATCTAGATAATCGTCACCTCAAACAATCCAGCTGGAGTTTGGCCATTTCTCTAAGGTAGGTCTATGCTCAGGAAGATCTGTGGAAGTGGCTCATCAGGTAAGCGTACCGTTTAAACACTCATTAAAAAAGCACTTTGGATTGGAAAACATGAATATATGGGTTTCTACTCCTTCGATGAAGAGGCAAAAGGATTAGGAGAAAGCGTTTAGCAGCAACCACATGAGCGTGGCCCAGTACACAAATGGATGCCCAGTAAAGCAAGCAAATGAGCAAGACAGGGAAGTCTTGGGAATCCAGGTAGGCTTTGTCACTGATTTTATGGAATCCAGGATTTCTTACTGAAATCTAGAACCAGGTGCTTGGAGTCATGAGTGCCTGTCCTGCACAGTCTTCACCTTCCTTGCAGACTGTGATTATTCAGACTCCTTTGTCCTGCTCTGGGCTTTGTGTTGCCTGTACAAATGTCCTTTAGCTCTTGCCTCTTCCGCAACCATATTGCTGTTCACTAAGCTCAATATGAATCATTCTTTGTATTCATTCTCAAAAAATTTGTGCATGCTTCTTGGAAGAACAGCACACAACAAAAATGTTTTACAACCCTCACAAGACAGAGAGCTTTTCTTTTTCTCGTGACTATACTCTGAAGTCTTTCAGTGTTTCATCTGTCTCAGCTGCACTTCTTCCCCCCAGTAAGATTTTCAAGCTGTCAGCTCCTAAAATTTGTAATGGTTCTAATGGAAGACATCAGGATGTGATACCATTAAGATGACTCAAGTGTAGCCATTTCATTGTTTAATATTCAAAGACTTCCTGTATTATGAGTAAAGATTTTCAGGCTTCTTTTCTTACAATTTCCCATTCTTATCATTGAGGGTTGGCAACCTATTCTTGAAATTGATAGTGGAATGTTTTCAGTATGCCTTACTTAAGTGAATTACTTAAAAACAGGTATTACCCTGATAAGTTAATGAAGATCTTACCATTGACTGTTATCCTCTTCGAAGAAAGTCTTTGGTCTAAAAATACGAAATGGCATGGATCTAGATACAGGAAGCTCAAAGCAGCTTTCCCTTAATCCCACAGTAAATACAAATGTATTTCAGATAGGTTATCCTTCAGTTTAAAAAAAAAAAAAGTTGTGCACCTAGACAGACACCTGAGTGCAGGCAGTGTATGGGAACCTCTTCCTGTAATAATTTAGTCATGAGTTAAAATGTTATGATGTGCACAAAAACACAGTCTCTGAATGCTTCTGGATTATTTCTCTGTCCTCAAAAATTAATATTCAGATCATAATCAGTTTCTCAAATCAGCCCACTCTTGTTAAACTGAATCTGTTCAGTGCATTAATTCTAATTTACGTAGGTATTTGGTAAATTTCACTTGCATTTCTTCCTACTCATTCTGTATCATAGCCCAACTCTTTTACTTTTTCTGGAAATATGTTTATCGTGATCATAAAACAACATAAAATTTATTTTTCTTGACTTTTCTTCATAATATGCAAATAAATCCTTAGTATCTCCTTGAGAACATCTGTCGCTGGGATGGAATAAAATTATTTATCTACAGTGGAGTCAGGAGTGGTATTTTCTTAAGGACTGGTGTGACACACACATAACAGATATACTGTTTATGCATATATTGCTCTGTTTGTCACAGCGGGGTTACATTTTGGCAATGCAGTAGGTATTCCACAGCTAACGAACGGTTCTGTTACAAGGGTGCTGTTCCTGACCAGCTTCACACATGCCTCCATACAGCAGGACCATTTACAGCCACATAGTCTTCAAATAGTGACAAGTAATAAATGAATTAAATGCTTTTTGTCTGAGGTCAGCATGTTACTCTATTCCTTCTTCCATGTGAAACATAAAGAGCATTCCACTGATGCCATTAACCAGTGCTCAGAACTGAAGTACTCTTTCCCACTCTGATTGCTAGAATAGCCATTAGGTAAGACAAACAGACTAAGCTTTATTCAGCTAACGTTGTCAAGAGACGTGGGCTATAGACCTGTGCATACTGTAGAGCCCAAAGTATTCTTCCTTGTATTTTAACACAGAATGTTATGAATACTCCTGGTACCTGGGAGGAATGGTGCAAGTCGCAACGAGCGAGAAATCCACCGTGTAGTTCAAAAGCACGGCAGCCATTTGAGACGTTAGCAAGCTGCCAGTTAGCATTATGTCAGTCTCGGACAGGTGTGAAATGAGTGACAGTTAATTTCGGGATAAGGAGAAGAGTCTGCTCTCTCTCACTGCAATATAAACTCTGAATAACAATCCCATGGCTAAATTAATTGGATAAAATACACCTATCCTTTCACACAGTGCAAGGATGCTGATTCCTCCTCAACAGTCAGCACGTCCTCAGTTTTTCAAATCATGGGTAGCCTATTTGCAAATGCCAGGGCTGCCACTATATATTTAGAATTTGAAGGTACGCCAATGAATATAGGCAATTCAAATATTTATCTTGGCATGGTTTGTAATGATTAATTGAAATATGTCATGACATTAGCAAAAAATCCCACACCCCAAGTCCTACAAAACATGTTTTAATCGGGAAATATTAGTAAACTGAATACTTTCCTTGGAGGAATTTATTACTAAATAACTGAAATCCTACAGGTCTGACTCACTTTTTATCAAGCCAAATACTCAATATTCTCCACTTTTAGCTGACCATAAATTCTAAGGATTTCAGTGGGAGAAATTCTGTTCGACAAGAGTAAAATCAAAGTAATTTTTTAATTCTGATTTTAGTGGTATTGTATCAGTCCCTTAAGAACACACTTAATAATGATTTCAGGCTGAGAAATACAGTGACTAGTGTTAACAATGCCCTTGCGATATACTGAAGCCACTGCAACGTAACAGAAATGCATATATTACTCTTCAAGCCTTTGTAACCCCTGAGATTTTTATCAGGAACATAAATTTAGGATGCCGGAGGAAGAAATATTTGAAAGCAAATATGGAAAATGCCATCAAAAGGGCTTGATCCGAAGCATGATGAAGTCAGCAGAAATCTTTCAGTATATTGTACTCTATCTTGGACTAAGCCCTAAACCAAAATTCAAATCTTTCCAAGATTTAGTACAAAATGATGAAAACATCATGTGAGAAAGCCTATGAAGCAATCAGTCATCAACAGACAAGAAAGTTAAGATTATTTACTATTATGACTCACTTCCAATTTTTTTCCTGAAAACCCACACTTTTTCCATCCCAATTAGTACACTCAATCCCAATTAATCAGACAGAAAGGGAATATATACTATATTTCAGACTTTGACATCTTTCCTTTTTCCTTTCAGAATTGTTTGCTGTCCCATGTAAGTTCTGCCCAGTGCAGAGAACACTGCTGCTACGTGTTGCTTGGTGAATGACCTGGCTGTGGATATTGTCACATGACATGAGACAAGATACATTTTGGAAATGCTCACACTTTTAACAGTTTGTTGCAAGGAATAATGAATAAAGATTTAAATACCTTTAGTTCTGCTGTTCATTGTAGAAGATTTAGTCTTTGCAGAGAGATGACAAAGAAACGATTGCTCCTGCAGTGATTTCCGTATGCTACCAAAGGGGCAAAGAGGGTAAGTTGCAAACTCTTAAAATGTACCTGAGAGAAAGTAAGGTGCTTGACTGGGTCCTCCTCTCCCTGATAGCCCCAGACATGGGCAGGGATGTGTGCCAGCAGCCTTCAGGTGATGCGTGCTCCAGCAGTAACTCTGCTGCAGAGGCACAACCCTGGAAGCTCCTCCACTAACAGGTCTGAAGCGTCCAACATATTCTTTCCGAGTTTCCCCTGGAAATTAACCCAAAGTAACAGAGACTGTCAAATGTAAGAAGAACACGAGGCATCCAAAAACTGAATTAGTTTCACCTATTTCAGTTTCAGAGATGAATGCTCTTTAAAATGGTAAATCTGCAAGGGTAACAACACAGGGCAAATAGTGCACATCCAGATGACTTTGAACTAAGCCTTAAATTGTTGCCTTCTCTAAAATTACAGTTATTTACTGATTTTTTTTCAGTCTTGATTAGTTTTGATGGTACATGAAGTTACCTTCTCTCACACTCTTCAGATACATAGTACATTCATCATAGCCATTACATTAAAAAGAGAGATTTTATATTTAAATAAATTATTTCAATTATTTTGTAAAGTTATTACAGTGACCAAAGACAAAGCAGGGCTGTAGAAGCACCAGAAATCTATATTAGAGGGAGGAATAAAATAGTGATGGAAAAAGTAGAACTTAAAATAAATTTAACGCTTTCATGAAGTCCAAAGTTGATAGGAACAGAGATAGATTATAACTTTTTCATCAGTCCCAGCAATTAAATTACATCCAAAAGGACTGGCTTCTCTGCCAAGAATGACCAAATAAATGACCGATCAAGCCAAATATTGCTGCCGATTTTAACACAGGAAAAAACAGCGACAAGAGAAACTGCTATGAGCAATTAATTTTATGTAGATCCTAGAGAAATGAACTTGGAATTATTATTTTCCTCATAGTATTAGCATTCGTCCAAAAATTTATTTTACCAGAACGTTTTATTGTAGTACAGACTGGGTGCCAAGACTGAGTAAGTCAGTTCAGCTGTGGATTTGCTTTTAAGTCTTGGATAAGTTCTTTTATCACAATTTTCTTATATTCAGAACAATGTTTCCTTACTACTTTGTTGCAAGTTCCTTCATTTCATTTTGGTAATGGTGCTTTTCATAGGTCTATTATCAGTGTTTTGTTTGGGCTGTTGTTGGGGGGAGTTGGTCATATTCAGCCTGTGTGAGTTCAACCTGAAACAGTGCTTCTTGTATTCAAAATGTCAAAATCAGCCACTAACATTCAAACCTGAATGTAGCAAGTTTGGAAATTCATGTTTTTAACCTTGAATTGTTTGAAGGTAGCAACACTGAACAATGCTGACCCATACTTTCCCATACTGCTGTAACAGGCTGTCTCTCCCATAGCTGACAGGAACTAGTCCCAAATGTTCCAGGACAGAATCCATCCCATGAAGGCCAGATTTCCATACCCTAATGCATCAGTTAAGCAGCATTTATTTCTGATATGACCTAATTGATATCAAATGTAAGGCAATTTCCTGGGAGAATTATATTAAAAGTAATGAGTGCTATTAATGTGATTATGGATGTCAGACTCCAACTACTTAGGAGGTTCAGCAGCTTAGCAGGTACCTCTTTAAAAGCTGCCCTGAATGTCCAGAACACCAACAAGTAAAAGAAGCCAAGGGAAGCAGTCTCCTTATCCTTCCACATAATACAAAAGGAATTCATTGTATCAAACTTCATGGAAATAGTTTTGTGGCATCCCTCCTTAGAATTATATTTAAATGACCCTTTGAAGTAGAAAAAGCCCACAGAATCTCATCATTCTCATAGCTTAATCAGGAAGAAAAGCTGGATCTTTCATCTTTAAAGCTTTGAGACATCCATGAAATCATTCCAGTTTTCCAAGCACTTCACCTCTTGGTGGATTTCAACTATGTAGGAAAAACACCTTTTTCTTTTCTTCAACATAGGAGTCAAAATAAACTGTTTCTTAGCACCCCTGTGTAACTATGAGGAACTTTTCTATGCCTAGCCTAAAACAGCATAAAGAGTTATGAAAAATAAAGCAGGTGAGAATCCTGGTTTTATCCCTCTTGTGTATTTATGGACATATGTATTTATATATGACTTACGTATACATACATAAGTCGATGGGACCTGAGATGCATCCCAGAGTCCTGAGGGATTTGGCTGATCTAGTTGCCAAGCCACTCTCCATGATATTTGAAAAGTCATGGCAATCAGGTGAAGACCCCGGTGACTGGAAAAAGGGAAATATTGTACCCATTTTTAAAGAGGGTAGAAAGGAGGACTCCGGGAACTACCGACCTGTCAGCCTTACATCTGTGCCTGGAAAGATCATGGAACAGATTCTCCTAGAAGCAATGTGAAGGCACATGGAGGACAGGGAAGTGATTTGAGACAGCCAGCATGGCTTCACCAAGGGCAAGTCCTGCCTGACGAACCTAGTGGCCTTCTATGACAGAGTGACTACATCAGTGGGCAAGAGAAGAGCTACGGATGTCATCTATCTAGACTTCTGTAAGGCCTTTGACATGGTCCTCCCCCCCGCCATGGGGGGATGAAGGGATTGAGAGCAGCCCTGTGGAGAAGGACTTGGGGGTATTGGTGGATGAAAAGCTGGACATGAGCCGGCAATTTGCACTTACAGCCCAGAAGGCCGACCGTATCCTGGGCTGCATCAAAAGAAGCATGACCAACAGGGCAAGGGAGGTGATTCTCCCCCTCTGCTCTGCTCTCGTGAGCCCCCACCTGGAGTACTGCCTTCAGCTCTGGGGCCCCCAACATAAGAAGACATGGACCTGTTGGAGCAGGTCCAGAGGAGGGCCACAAAGATGGTCAGAGGGCTGGAGAACCTCTCCTGTGAGGAAAGGCTGAGAGTTGGGATTGCTCAGCCTGGAGAAGAGAGGGCTCTGGGGAGACCTTACTGCAGCCTTCCAGTACTTGAAGGGGGCCTACAGGAAAGATAGGAACAAACTTTTTAGTAGGGCCTGTTGTGATAGGACAAGGGGAATGTTTTCAAACTAAAAGAGGATAGATTTAGACTACATATAAGGAAGAAAGTTTTTACAATGAGGATGGTGAAACACTGGAACAGGCTGCCCAGAGAGGTGGTAGATGCCCCATCCCTGGAAACATTTAGGGTCAGGTTGGACGGGGCTCTGAGCAACCTGATCTAGTTGAAGATGTCTCTGCTCATTGCAGGGGTGTTGGACTAGATGAGCTTTAAAGTTCCCTTCCAACCCAAACCATTCTATGATTCTATGATTTCAAATTAACTGCGAATGGAGAGACACTAGGGAGGGAAAATAAGAAGTAAAACAATGCCTAGAGCTAGATAGCTGCTGAAGAAATATTTCAAAGAGAACAAGAGATGGCATGTTAATTGATAAATACCTGCCTGATATTTTTATATACAGAATCTATCATATTAAAAGCTGTCATAAAAAAAAGAGAAAAAAAGGAAGAATGTACTCTGAAAATTTTAGGTTTTTGAAAGCAATAGAATTTCCAACAGTTAGCCCAACTTTCAACCTCAGAGTTTTAAAAATAGTAGACTTTTTTTTAAAAAAACCCTAGGATTCAACGTTAAACTATTTAAGTACCAATGCACAAGTCTATGTTTCCGCTTACTAACACTGTAGGTGTTAACATTTATTTGTCTAACAGAAAACTAGAGATGAATTAGTTAATCTGAAACCCCAGTTAGTAATTCTAAGTCATACTACTGCATTTCTTTGCGTGTACTATGAATACATCAATGCACAGCCCTCATCATGGTAGTTATTCTCTACAGTTCAATAATCAGGGATTTAATATTTAATAAACAATACTATACCTATAACAATATACCTTGCATACTCTGATATTTTAATAACAGTAAGCATGATAAACAAAGAGATGTAAGGTTTATTGAAAGAGTTTGTTTTCTTTTGTGGGTTTGTTTGGGTTTTTTACCAGACCAGCTGAGCTAGTTGGCTAAAGAAAACAAGCTTTCAGTCACACATGGCTTGCTTTATTTTAAACTCTTTCTTTCCCTGCAAAATTACATTTTTAATGTCACTAACAGATCTAAAGGGAGAGCGGCAAAGCGTTTATAAATATATATGTATGCATGTAGATAAATGTAGACATGTTTGTCTGTGTAAGTGTAGATATATATTTGAGGAGGAAGATGTTAAGGCTGTGAAGTAAACAGAAGAATATGTACCCTCGCTGTGGAAAAAAACTCTAAGACTTTGTCCCGTTTGGTACCAAAGCAGCCACCAATCAGCTGCTAAACAAAGTCACACAGCTCAGTTTTGCATACAAATACACATGTGCAAATATTCCTGGTTTTATAAGCAATACAATACAGAACCACTTTATTGAATCATATTTTAATGTTGAATTATACATCCATGACCCACCAGGCTATTCTGGCAGTCAGAAATTGAAGCGATTCTCTCACCATCAGCTGGGACGCACGGAGGAATCCCTAAACAAGACAGCTATAAAACAAGTTTTTCAACAACAAAATCATGCAAGCTCCCAATCACAAAGCAGGATCAGAATTTCTGTATCTCTTTTCTGTGAAAAATGAAGATTTTTATTTAAAACATCTGTCAGCAAAGGCTAAGTGGCTAGACTTCATACACTGCTCAATGATTTGTTTGTTCTACAGCCATCCACATTTCCCTTCATCTCTTTTGGGAAACTGAAACTGTTTTAAGGGGAAACCTCTCCAGTCAATCTGTCTATCATCAGGGAATCAAGCTCAGCAGAATGGTAAATCTGTACTCAGAACTCAGAGGCCAGAAATGAAGATTTCAAAATTTGTTGCTGTAGCTCCCTGATCATCCAAACCTGTGGTCAGGGAATCAGGAGTGTCCCCAAGGTCTCCACATAAGCTTCTACTGCTATTTCTTCACTTCCTATATTTTTACACTGGATTGTAGTACAAAATAACAACCTCCACAATGGAGCAAAACATTGTCCAAACCTGACTGCTTTAAATCTTCATTTTCCAAGTTTATTTGGACATCTTATACAAAAGTGCTGCAGATCATCTGCTTCCATTAAAATCACCAGTCAATTGCATGAATTCTGTATAAGCCTAACTTTCACAAATTTAGGTGCCTGAAAGTAAAGGTTAACTGAATTTCCATCATTCTAAAAATCAAGATTGTTATCTTTGTTACCCTACATACTGCATTCTTGCATATACTTTGAGCCAAGACCAGACATGCGATCAGGAGGCAGAGGCATGCTTTAGGCAATAAACCCTGATTTAGTTTTTTGGCACAAAGAGGAGGCAAGCACAATGCATGGTATAAATTTACCTTATATAACTGTGTTCATGCCATGAATGAAGAAGAACCTGTACTATAGATGTTGCTGCCCTCCCTCTGAAGGCAGGGAAAGATCAGCTTATAGATTTCATTACTTCTGTGTTCTTGAGGATATGCCCTTGATTCAGCTCTTCTAAACGGAGTCCTCAAATTCAGCCTCCATTTCTCAGCCCTGCTGCACAACAGGCCAAGCTGTACTGGCACCTACAAGAAACTTTCCCCTAGCAGCTTGTGACAAACAGCTTTTTAAATGAAAACTGCCCCTAAAAAATAAATATGCTATATATAAATTCAAAAGTATACATAGGCTTGTATAGAAAGAACAGAAAATCTATAACCTTTGGCCTCAGGAAACCTATTGCATCTCACAAATATTGGGATACCCTAGTTGTTGTAAGTCTATTCTTCAGAGTCACTGTCTTCATTCACTGGTTTTGCACAACCTGTCCTTAAACAACAGAGCTGCCATCATATTCTAAAATGAGGAAGCTTTTAATGATAAAGCATCCTTTTGATAAAGCAGTGATATAATTTTAATTACTTCCCCAGTAATGGTCTCACCATTAATTCTTAGGAGGTAATGTACAGAAGGGTGTCTTGCCTCTGGTCCTTGCTTCATCTCCTACTTGTTCATCCTAGGAGCTTCTTTTGATTGTGTTAGAAAAAATTCAAGCAGGCAAATGTGTACATATAGCTAATAACATACACACAGTCTGACTTCCTCCACAGCGCATTGCTTACATACGCAAGTGAGATAAAAATTACCGCTAAGATGAAAAGCACTTTTCATCTTAAGACCCCATTTCCTATCACATAAAACTTTCTAAAAATATGTTCCTTTTGAGATATATATTTGCAATTTCAACGCTAGCAATGCCAGCCAAAGTGGGAACTTTGAAGGAAATGTTAAGCTCAATCAGTTCAATCATTAAAGTTATGCAAATGGAAAAACACATTCCTTCTTTTTAAACATTGCTACATTTTAGTTGCAATCAGAAGATTCAAGAAGTGAGGATGGCATATAAATGTCAAAAACTTGACAGCATCATAGGGTGAAATCCAGTCCCAGCTGTGGTCAATAACAGAGCTTCTCTGTATTTCAACAGGAACATGATTTTACTTACAATCTTCACAGAGCGACTGAGAACTGACTCAAGTTTCACTTTTAAACTGTTGAGATTACTTGTCTGTGGGAGGAGACGGCAAATTTTCACTGTGTGCTACTAGCTCAGGAAGTTCTGAAGCAAAATGCACTAAACCAAAAGCGTGATAGTAAGACAGACTTGTACTGCACATCATATGATGTCATTGTTATTACATTTTGACAGTACTCACTGCTTTGTGGAAAGGAAGTAACACAAATGTCATGTTCCTTGTCACGAGACCATGGTGGTGCAGCAGTGTCCTCCAAGAGGCAAGGTTTTTCTCTGAGGCTGGTGCTGCTTGCTGTTCAGCAGCTATCATTATCTATCCATTTCAAGTATGTGAAGAATAAGTTGTATAAACAGTGAGGAAACCTACTTCCTCCTCCCTTGTTCACGATGTGCGCCAGAAGGTATCCCCATGAAGCCAGCAGAAGTGTGCCCAGCCTAACCAGAGCACTTCTTTGAGTGGTGGCCGGGGGGTTTCCTTCCTCACAACTTTCCATGCCCTTACTTACTGAATCAAAAAGATTTTTAATTAGAAATTATTTTCTTCATTAACAGCCAGTAAGACAAGGAGAATCACCATTTAATGAAATATACTACTCCTGCCCTGTCATCTTTCTTACTACAGTAAGATTTTTGGTTTGACAGTCACCTTTCAAAGTGAGCTGTGTGACAGGTCCTTGCCTTTGCCACTAGGCCTTCTTTATTTTTAAAAACCAATACAGACAAACAAAAAAGCAAAACCAAAAAAACCCAACCAACCTTTCGAACTAATTCCAAACAGAAAAATTCTGAATAACATACTTTTGAAATCATCGTTCAAAAATGTCACCTATGGCAGTACAGTAGAGTCAGATGTTTCATACTGAGTCTACTGAATTAAAGAGATCATTCTTAATATAGAATATTCTATATTCTTATAAAACTTCTATGAAGTTTGCTATTTAGTCAAGCAAACCAGGTAAAAGTCAGACTTACAGTAAGAGCCAAATGTTTGCATTCCTACACAATCTGAATTACCTGTTAGCTCACAAGGACCCATGCTCACTATTTTTAGAAAATAATGAGACTTACATTGCTCAGTTTTAAAAGTATTGTGAAGTCCTCATCTCTCTGAGAATCTTGAGAAATATTAAGAAGACACATATATAGCCAAGGTGGCTGAAAATCAAAACCAACCAGAAAGATAGTGTCCTGGTTTCAGCTGGGATGGAGTTAATTGTCTTCCTAGTAGCTGGTACAGTGCTATGTTTTGAGTTCAGTATGAGAAGAATGTTGATAACACTGATGTTTTCAGTTGTTGCTCAGTAGTGTTTAGTGTAAGGTCAAGGATTTTTCAGCTTCTGATGCCCAGCCAGCGAGAAAGCTGGAGGGGACACAGCCAGGGCAGCTGACCCAAACTGGCCAACAGGGTATTCCATACCATGGGACGTCCCATCCAGTATAGGAACTGGGGGGAGTGGGGACGGGGAATCGCGGCTCGGGGACTGGCTGGGTGTCAGTTGGCGGGTGGTGAGCAATTGCCCTGCGCATCATTTGTACATTCCAATCCTTTCATTATTACTGTTGTCATTTTATTAGTGTTATCATTGTCATTATTAGTTTCTTCTTTTCTGTTCTATTAAACCGTTCTTATCTCAACCCACGAGTTTTGCTTCTTTTCCCGATTTTCTCCCCCATCCCACTGAGCGGGGGGGGAGTGAATGAGCGGCTGCATGGTGCTTAGTTGCTGGCTGGGGTTAAACCAAGACAGATAGTTAGAAAAAACAGAAAGAGCAGATTCAAAGTGAGAGCAGAGCAGGAGGAAGTACAATCTCTTCTTTCTTCTGAAGCTATGAAGGTCAGTTTTTATATTCAAATAATGTATAATATACTGGGGTATAGAGTTTGCATTTTTATTCTAATTTGTTTTTCTTTCAAGTTCAGAATCACCAGCAAAGAAAATTACTCTAATTGCAATGCTTTGCATACAGCAAAATAGTGATTACAGCTTAGTGGATTGTTAGGATACGACACCACACAACTTATTAGACCAAATTGAGTGGCGCCTACACCATACCAATTTTTTCAATGTAGATAAATCAAGCTAAGCTCTCTCAGAAAACCTAAATATTTATGACCAAAAAATTATGGGTGTCAAACCTGATGGGCACCGTTTACATGATCCCTGATTCAGAACTACGAAATAATCATAGAAAAAAAACAGTCACAATGTAGGATTGTGTTAAAAACCAACAGCAGCAAAATCAATTTTAATTAGTTCCCAAAGAATGAATATGTAGAGACCAAAACCCTTTCTCCAATATATTAATATAGCTTTTTCTTTCCTTGGTTAGTTTTATGGAATTCATCAAAGGGATGCTGAGTGACTGAAAAGGTGCACATGAAAGCACTGAAACAGTGAATTGCATAGAGAGATATTTCTACATTTCCAGAAATGTTCTATTTTTTTTTCCTAACATATTATCTTATAGAGTAAATACAAATGTCTGGAGGACAGAACAACTCTCTGAGGTTGTACGTTCATAATGAAGTATTTCAACATGCTATTTACGGCCACATTAAAATTGTCCATAGGAAAAAAAAATTGTCCACTTCATGTACTAGAAATTGTAATTTTAAAACTTTTAATTAGATTGTACTTACAATGGATATATTTTGTATAGTATTTTACAGATATGTGGTATCATAGCAGAAATTAGCTGAGTTCTGACCCATCATTTGAATCCAAGCACTATTTTTCTAAAGCTAAATTACAGTGTATGTTTTTTCCTGAGGAGCGGAACACAAATCTAGCTAACAGCAGAGATTTTAAATTATGCATTTTTATTTTGTTTCCTCTAAAGTTTAAATTTCTGGCTTTTAACAAAAAAATTATATTCTCTAGTTACATGCCAATGACTACAGTAAAATGGATTAGGTCAGGCACAGTCTGTGTATGAGCGGGTGGGACAATGAGAGACAGGTAATCTCTTCCACCACTTTTGCATTTCTTGTATACTGTAAAGTAGTTTCTTTAATCTTAATTATTTTCTAGTTTTTAGACTATGGACATTACATACAGTGCTTTGTTCATATACCTTTACCTTCATTTATTAATAATTCCTGCCGGTAATAAGAGACTCCAGGTGGTTAACACTTTAATAGCTTTGAGATGCAGCTGAAAAGCACTTTAAATACTTTTTAATAGTCATACCTTCCTTGACAAGCTCTATTTCACCACACAGCTGCTGCTTGGATGGTCATATGGTCCACTCATACTACATGTCCAGCTCAAGGCAAGTAAGCCTGCAAAATTAACATTTTGGTATCTGTACAACTGGTGGAAGACTCAGGTTTCCAACAGCATAGTAGAATGCATAGTGTGTTTTAAGGAAAGGTGGAAGTAAGTTTATGGAACTAGTGCCTTTTTGCATGGGTAAAGGATTTTTAAAAACAATACTGTTACATTCTTTCACTGTCTGGTATATAAAATGGTATTTCTTTCCTATAAAAATGTTGGTGTGGGAACTGTAATATCTACTTAACTAAATCTCAGCCTTCAATGGGCACTGAGTTAAATCAGTATTTCTGTAGTGTTTGTGTGACGTACTAACCCTAAAAGCAGTACTGTTGACAAATTCATCATGGGTGCTTTAAGCAATGCTACTAAAACAAAAGGCAAGTGAAACTGTGGCATGATGAAGACAAGAATAAATTTTATGATGAATGATTTTTAAAATATTACTTCATTGGTTTATGAATGCAGTTCAACTGACTTTTTCTTAATAGAAAATATGTAGATCAATCAGGATTCCACTGATCCTCTGTACAAATGACATGTGGAATCCTCCTCATCGAAGTTCATGGGTGTGCTATTAATATGTCCACAGAATATGCTATGAATATGTCCATGCAACTCAACTACAACTACAGCAGACCGAGAGCCCCCAGGGTTAGCAGAGGGAAATTTTAGCTATTTACAGAGGTCTAGCAATCAGTAGAACACAAAAATTAAAGGAAGGAAATCTAGTGATAGAAGAATACTCTGAAAGATGGTAGGTGTTCTTACAGAGATAGGCTACTGCTGAATTGACCTCTTGGCTTCCACAGTAGACTGATACCTTTAAAAAAACAACCGCATAGGTAGGACAAGAAGTTGATGACAGATTTCATTTAAGCTTCCTATTCTTTTGCAGTTTGCTTCTAGCAATGTGTTGCTAAATTTATGACTAATAACACTTTTTTTTTTTTTTTTTTTACCTCATACTGAAAAGCCTCTGATAATGGTAGTAAATAAGAGACATGTTTCTTTGGGAAACAATGCAGCCAAATAATAGGGCTGCAGAAACTCTTTGTCTACAACCCAACATGAGTTTGGAAAATCTAGATGAGGTGCTTTCCCACTAACCTGCAAAAGTCAGTCTGGTAGCTAGTAGCATCAAGTGCCAGGCCACGGAAGAGTCTGTCCTACTGCGTATTAAGGAGCTGTGCTGGGCTTCACATCAGAAAACTCTGTCACAGATATATAGAGTATAACTGCAATGCTGTTTGTAGAACACTTCCAGGACTGGGCAGTGACTAGTATTTAACATGGAAACAGTTTTCTTGATTTCATTGTAATTGGTCCCAGGCTTAAAATTAAACTCAAGCTTATGTACTTAATTTACCTAATTGCCTTGCTGTATGAGGTCTCTGTGCTTAAATTGTTAGCATATCATCCTGACAGGCTGTAAACTATAGTATTATATCAATGCATAAATGTAAAAGTATTGATGGACAGTCTGTCACCATGGGACATTGCATAATTTACACATCCATTATGCAGCCACAAACACATAGATCCACATGATCCTGAGCAGCTGTATCCAAGCTGTCTAGATTTTAGACAACGCTACCCATTTATTCTTAAACCACTTGTGCTAGCATTTTTTTAACACACTAAGCAAACACGTTACCTGAGCAATCCTAAAAGTCATCTAACTGCCCATCGTATGTGCCTTCTGTATAGCAAGACAAAATTATTTTTCTGCTTGCAACCTTTTATCCCCTCAGACAAGTAGAATTTTGCCTTGTAATTGTAAACACAGTGCCCAAGTTAAATGCTGTTGTAATAATCTGGAAAGCATTGCTATCCTATACATCTAGTCAGAGCTTTCGATGTTCTCACAGAATCGGGGTAAGGCCTCTCTGCCCTGAGGGAACAGCTTGTGAACCCTCTACCCAATACCACAGCTCTAATGCAACGGGCCCAAATAATGAGCTCAGGGCAGAGCGATACTGCAATCTGTTCGGCCTATTAACAGTCCCTCCAGTTGCTAGAGATTTAACCATGTGCAGACACAGACCAAAATACAGAGGGGACACGTCACGTGTGGGTTCAGGGGTACGCCACTATGCGTGGTTTCATCACACATGGTGCTCAGCAGTGACGAATAGAGTTTCCCTGTTCGGCTCTTCCACAAGGTGTGCATTTTCAAGAGGTGATGCCAAGTACAGTTCTGCTGTTAGTGTGTGAGTTCTGTCAGAGTGCTATGAAATGCAAAGAGAACTTTCTCGCAGGTTTTGCAGTATGCCTATCAGATCTGTAATGTTAGTTCTTGTACACTGCCAACACATTTTTTATACAGTGTCAAATACCTACCGGGCAGGTTGCATCTAACAGTGAAGGTATTTGTTTGGCAGAGACTCAGATTCTTCAGAGGCATTTACTGTTTTCCTTCCCCTCCCTCTCTTTTCTCCTTTCCCTTTCCACTTTTTTTTTGTTTCTTTGTTTGTTTGGTTTTTTAAGTGTCTGGCCTGCAGCCTGTGCTACAGAACAGATTAATTGCTTTCTAGGACATTTGGTGGATTCAGTACAACCAAGAATCCTGCATAGGGTTTATTCAACCATTTTGCCATAGATGGTACAAATGTAAAATTGTCTGTTGCTGTTTGATCTATAAGCTTTGACCTGATCGTTGTGTGTGTCTGCAATTGCAGTCTCTAAGATCCTTCTCTCAGAATTAAACTTTTTCCCTCCTCAGTGCCACTTCTACTCCTGTTACAGGCCTGTAGCAGAAAGTCTAAGATTCAAGAAGTGACCTTCTAATCACAGACAATGAACGAACAAAAAGCATAACTGGGAAAAACCATTATTTGTCCTGAAGAGAATGAAAGTTTCCTCTACTTTGAATTAAAATTAGAAAGTAAATTTGGTCCAAAAGGAAGCAGTTTATCCTAGTTCAAATGCAGTATAATTTCTTTCTTTGGCAAGGCCTTTTATGTCCAAGACTGGTAATAATTTCCTTGCAGTGGCCCTGCCTCAGTCACTTCCCAGCTTTTACCTTGAGATTCTCCATCTCCAGGGAACTTCATTCACAGGGCTGGGACGGACACATGAGCCAGCCCAAGGCTTGGTGTCCATTACAAAGCTTAACCCACTGGCAGAAATGTTGCAGGCTTCAGTTTACAGTTCAGTTCTCTGCCAGGTTCCACGTTTCCTACGTGAAAGCTCTTGACGTTTCCGAGGCCTAGCTGCGTAACAGAAAGAGCCAGTGCCTTCACTGCTCCTTTTCCATTTGGTTAGTACAGGTCATGAAGACCTCAAGGTGAAACTGTATTGCACACAAATTTTCCCTGCACAATCAGTTGTCTATCTTGGTTAGACCTTCAGGTTTTTCTATAACATGAATTATTATTGAAAACTTCTTTACTAGAACAGTATTAGAACCTTTTGTAAAAGAGACTGTTCTCCAGTCACCGTATGAATCAGGATAACATTACTGCAGTTAATAAAATATATTACTGCATTTGTAAGATTCTTAGGCCCATTTTCCCTCCAGTTTTATAGAAAACTAAGGCTCATTCTGTGTCTTTTTTTTTTCTTTACACTTGCTATGCTTCTTTTCAGGATTATAATAGCTCTTGGCTAACAGTTTGGGAACACCTTAAATACTATTTTTGCTTTGTCATAGAAAAGACAGCAATAGACTAAATCCATGTATAATTTTCTTTTTCAGAAGAATGAGGTATAAGACAGTGAACATAATTTCAATATAATTTCAGCAGGGCAGGATCCATCCTTGAATGTTCTTCTAGTTACTAACTTCTGCTTTGATGACATGATTATTGTTTAAATGTAGGAGAAAGCAAGAGAGTTTTTATACAGTGTGGGTGTTTTCACCTGCTGTGTATAAAAAAAAAAGCCCACAGCTTGAAGCACATCAGAGTAGCAGTGGTAATTAGGTATTGGCATATCATGCAAGAAAAAAAAAAGAGCTTGAAAAATGATACAGCTTAATAAAGTTTTAGTATCCTAAAGCTACACAAAAAATTCTCAAAGGGAAATATAAATTTTGAATGGGGAGCACTTATGATTCTTAGAAGGGATAATCAATAATAAATACAGGGAATAAGAACAAATTATCCCATTTAAGTCTGTGTAAGGAATAGGCTCACACATCTGTATGCAGGCCTTCAAGTAGCCAGATAGCCTTTTACAAATGCCAATTGCCATATCACACATGGCACCTTCTTGTAGAAGTTACTATAACTGTTAATCTTACCTAATATATACATGCAGTGACAGCATCTACCAGGAAATTTGCACCCACAGAAATGAGAATCCTTAAAGAATATTGTTTTCTGAATCCATTTAAGACCCCAAAACATTCTGGACCAAATTTTTAATTGGAACAAGTCTTTTACTGTTCTTTAATTTTTACAAGCAGTCTTTCATATGTTTTATAACCAGTGCTTCAAAAACATAATGTAACTGTGTTACTAATCATGGCAAGAACCAGTAAAGCATTTCAGATAGATAAAATGCATCTAAAGTCTTAGAAGACTATGGTAACCACAGGCATTTATATATTTGTTTTCTGAAATGAACTGACAATTCAACTGAAGGAAAAGTCAGGCTAAACCAAATTGGAATCCACATATTCACACAGAAATCTGGAAAGATCAAGAAGGGATTTAGAACAGTTTGTACTAGCTGAGACTTAGTCTCATGTCTATTAGAGTCCACAACGAATACTCACAGGGTCAGCTGGAGCTGAGCAGCACTTGTATCAGACATGCCAGCAGGTAGCAGGCTTTTGCTTGCTCCTATTCTTAGAGCCAGCTGCTCTGAGCTGAGGTATTTTTGGAGTCCGGAATTTCCAGCCTTTTAGTTTCTGTGTTCAAGTACAGCCTCACAGACAGGATCGCCCTACAATTCTAATTGGCCCCGGTAGAAAATGTTAAGATTTGAGCATTTGTTTCAAATTGGAAGGCAACCAAATTTTGAAAGTTTCCTTAAAATGGAATTGCTTTTCTCTACCCAGATTGAAATGCTGGATTAAATGTTGAAGAGAAATATCAAACAGGCCCTCCTGGGCCCAATTTTCTATTCATTAGGTTTTTTCCCCTCATTTGTTTGGCTTTTTCCCTTGTTCAACAAAAAGATTTCCAGATTAGGACATTACATAAGAATACTTCATATATGGACAAAACTGTTCTCTGCTTCACTCTCCTTGATATTTCTCAGTACAAAGATACAGGGAGCCAGTGAAACAGGAGTTTGCATTCTGCAGCTGAATTACGTTACAACAACACAGATGGAACTTTAGATGTAAAACCATATTTTTAGCACAGTTGAAGCGGTGTCAACCAATGTAGTTAGAGACATAGAGAAAGATGCTTGCAGTAATACACATTTATCACTTTTAGTGAATGGCTGATACAGAGTACCCTCTGTACCCTGTCTTTGAGAAGTACAATCATTGAAAATATATTTTTTTCCTTTAAAAGGAAAGAATGGAGTATTCTCTTCCCATATGTGGCCTCATACTGGTGCTTCATCTGGCTAGCACTCAACCTATTCCTCCAGTTTTCCTTTTGTGAGTACCTCTGTGTGAAAACTAATATTTTCATGGGCACTTGTGCAATTGCTCCTGGGTGAAACATTTTCCATTTCTGTCAGAGAAAGCAGATATTCATTGTAAGAATTGTGAAATTCCACCTCCAGAGCACAGGTGTGAATTTCCATGCAATTGCAATTGTCAGAGGGAATGTTTGATGTTTTCATCATAAAATGATCATTTCCAACAGCAAAATCCCCTCATTTCATGAAGGATTTGAAGTGGGATCAGAACCATTTACCTTTATCACAAAGTATTGCTGTGATGTTTCTCTGGTACAGAGACGTTTTATTATTTCTGGCATATTGCATATCTAAGCATAAAAATTAGAAAAAATAGCTTATTAAAATAGGAATTTGAAAGCACTGGAAGAATTCAGAGTTTAAAAGAACTAAGAAAAACAGGGGTTTGGGTGCAGTTCTCTGCACAAACACATATTCACAGTTCTCAGTTGCTGGGCTTTGATGTCCCATGAAGACACATCAGTGAGGTGCTGGACAAAACTTTATGGAAGGATGAATATACACCCCTCCAACAATTTGATCAAGGAATAACTTGGAAATATACATAAGGTCAGCAGTAGGCCCTTGTCACTCTACGTTGTTATTAGCTTTAAAAGATTAAAAACTCATTGGAAGCAACTCTTCGCCAAGTTCCTCCCCATTAAAGAACATTACTGTTACAGCTCTATGAGGAGTAAAGAAAGATCTAAAAGATCTGTAAAATGTTGGAGGCTTTGGAGCCTCTTCTGGAAAAATGCTGGATTTCGTATCGCTTTATTTCTTGTAAACAGGATGCAGATCTTGGGAACAGGCTAGGGAGACGTATTCCTAGTAAAAAAAGACTTAAAGAGAGAATCCACTAAGGAGGGAGCATGGGAAGGAACAGGCTTTTTCTTGGAAAGCCTGTTGCTACTAGTAAGGAAAGCACTGCTTTTCCAAAGAAAAGGTACCATGGAACAGCTGAAGGACTGCAGCTTTTAACCTTAGTGAGCAAGCCGTCACAAGTCAGTGTTTTCTAAGGCATTTAATGTTTAAGGAGATGAAAACATTAATTTCTTTTCTCTGGAACGTTTCATACTTCATAGTAAGAAGTCTTCAATAGTATTTTATAAACTGATAAAGCAAAGAAAATCAGAAACAGCTTTTTGAAGGCTGTGTGTTTGCTTGCCTTCCACCCCAATGGGAAATAAGAAAAAGGTAGATAGCAGCCACACAAGGCTAAAGAGTGTGGGTGGTCAGGGCGCAAAATGCTAGATAACCCAGCAGTTTAGTTGGCTCTGTTATGTATCCATGACTACACCTTGAGTCCTCCCCAGAAACAGCATTTAATTAATCTCAGAAAAGCAAAAATATTAATTATTGAATAAATGATAGAGCCCCACCTACTGTTGTTTTACTGTATACATTTCTAGATACACATACACACTTAATGCAAATATAATTCATTAGTGTATGGAGGGACATTTCTTTTATAGGAGCCCTAATTATGGATTATAATCCCACAGTGTATATGTTTTGCATACACACACGACTGCTTAACTTGCAGTTAAAATCTAGAAATAGTGGGTTTCTTTCCATCGCTCTGTGATTCAGGCTTTCCTGGTGAATACAAGCATACACACATATAAAAAGCTCCCCAGGGAAAGATTAAAATTTTTCAAAAAGCCCTGAAAATCTTTTGGTCAGCAGTTGACAGAACGGATACTCATTTCACTAGCAACACTGGGGTTTACAGTCACAGAGGTTCCATCACCCGTTACCATCCTTACCAGATTATCTGACACATGATATTTTCCACCCAGACTCTCTCTCCTCATGTGTAAAGGAGAAAAAAGTATTCCAGCAATGTGAACATCCCTTGAAGTGGCAGAAATTTTGTAGTCCAAATAGAAAAGTCTAAATGCAACATGCATGGAAGATAGGATATGCATTATTCTCATTTTAAGTAAATTGAACCACAGTACGCAGGAAGTTAGTGAAGGTACCATCCAGACAATTAAATGTCTTGTCCTGGCCAACACCTATCCAATGCATCCTCTGCTCATAAGGAATGCAGCACAGAAGTTAACTCCCAGCACACACGAGACTTTTAAAAACGCCTATTGCACCTTGTAATTTGCTTTGCTTTTACTTTTGTTCCATGTGAACTGGAATTCCCATTGCAAAGGGAATTCTTGAAAGAACTTTTTTGAAATCACATATCCAAAGTGGGAGGCGTATTTTGAAAACACCAAAACGCATTCTTGTAGTCTGTCGCAGTAATAAGTCAGTATTACATTTTGCAGGTAACATCTTGTCTTTCAAGTGTTACCAGTTACTACAAGTTCACAGTTTGGTGCAATTTTAAAATAGCAGCAGAACTGTGTCAAAACTACAAGGAAAAAAGACCTCGTGCAAGCAAAGTGAATTGAAATAACTAATAAAATGTGACAGCTGGAGAAAAGGACCAATTCGTGTATCGCATTGAGAATGGCAACAAGCTTCAAAAACCTGTTGTTAGCTGGCAGCAATTGTTCTGTTCTGTCAGTTTAACAGGTGATAAGCCAAAAAGGTGGAAGGAAACCCTCCATAAGTACACTTATTTCCGCAATTTCATGGTAGTGTTTCGATAATGCTTTTAAACAAAGGTCTCCAAAATATGGTTGCCAGTGTCTTATTAAAGCTAAATGGAAATTAATTTATAACTTCCTATCTAAGTATTAACTTCTTCAAATGAAGTACAGACAGCTTGTCTAGCCTGACCTTCTGCCCCTTTTTTTCTCAATTGTAATACTTGCTGGCAACAGCTGATACAGTTTTACTTGCCCCCCAAAAGATGCTAGAACATTTGAGACTAGTCAAACAAAGGACATGGTCATAAATATTGATTGTTTGTTGTTCAAGTTATGCAAAATATTTGATGAAAGGATGCTGAAATGATTAATATTCTTTTAATTTTGGCAAAATTTTGAGAAATAGTTTTAGCTGAAAATTCTGACATTTTCTAAACAATATATTTAAACACTTATATGTGATGGTATTTTCAAAACATGAATGTTTATAAAATCATAGTAAGCACTGATAACTCACAAATGAGAACACCTTGTTCTTGGTACTATAAAGCACTCTACACCAACCTCAAAATATATACTTGTTCACAAATTCACAAAAAAATCTGTTTTTTTTTAACGTTAAGTGATTTTAGTTTCCTTTCTGTTTGGCCACTGAATGGAAAAAGGAATTTTGAACTTTCCAGTTTTCAATTCTGAAGGGTTGAATAGATTCACATGATTCTCTTCAAACAAAGAAAAGGCTTTTAATAAGTCTGTGCAAGAAACAAAACCTGTCCTTTCTACCATCCCAGAAACAAATACAGAGTGCAGGACAGGGAAGAAGCTCCAGAAATTGAAAAATTAGCAAACTTGATTCATCACTATGTGCCTGAAAAGTGAAATTCAAAGTGGGTGGGTAGAATATTCTTCTGAACTTTCTCCTGTCCTCCTGCTCCCCTCACCACCATTAAAATCTGAGGTGTAGCTGTGATCCCACCTGTCTTCAAAAGTCACCTGCTGTGCTTGCCCACATATATACATTAGTTGATTAAGCAAGATGTGCAGTATTGCATGCAACAGAATATTTCAGAGAAGAACAGGATCCTGCTGTCTTGAGACCAACTTTTCAGAACTTAAAAGCATGTACAGGTATTGGATATAGTGTGACAATATTTGAGTTTAAACTATATATATGATAGGTTTATTATATCCATTAAAAGCTTGGGTTTTATTTATAGTATGATGTTTATTATTTATGTAACATACATTACTTCCTTATCAAAATCTATGGAGGATTAGGAATGCAATTTTCAAAAACATATTTAAGAAGAGACAAGTTGCTCTCTGAGTATTTGGAGCATATCCTTGAACAGCATGGCATTACGCACAGACTAAAAGTCTAACATTTCTAAGTTCTTCTTCAGCAGTATATTTTTTTAAGGATGAGCCACACAATATGTTTGATGTTTGCATGATACCAGGACAAGAGTGCATTAAACAGTCTATTTTTTTTCCCCTCAGGGAAATCACTGCAGAGCTGTGGCAGCAAAAAATACTTTGTTAAATACAAGTGCCAAAATCCAAAGGCAAAAGAGACAGGAACACAAAATGCTGCAAAACACTTCTGGCAAGTTAATATCAATACATTTTATTGTTGTCCATAACACCAGGAGACCAGACCATATAGTCTGTGGACTTTCTTTAGCACTGGCTCAAAGAATTTATGACACACATTTCTTATTATTAAATTACTAAAATATCTTACTCTGGATAAAAAAAGAAATAATGGTAAGTCTGATATTTAATGCAATAATTGCCTAAAGAGTTGAAAGTTTCACTAGACTGCTGAATAACTTAGTATTGAAATCCTCTGATTTCTAGTCCTGCTTTTAAAACATAACCCCTTCTCTGAACATACAGGCTGTGGTTTTGTTTGCTGACATCTATAAACTTGACAATCTCAGCTGGGTTCTTACTCCATCTTGTTCTCTAAAATGACGGGGCTTCCTGAGAGTGAATGTATCTAGGAGGTAGGAAAGAAAGTATCGTTTGGAGTCAGAATGACCAGAGATAGGCATGTCATAGACAGTTTCTGACAAACTAAGTATGAAATGAAGAAATGTGAGTACACCTGCTACTAATTTTCCAGAATGTTCACCATTCTGTCCTTAGAAATACACCCAGATTGAGTACACTCCAAACAGATATCGAAGCCTTGTGAAGCATAACTCTTTTTTAAACTTCCATATTGCTAAGTATACAACCCACAGAATCCTCATTACCAGTTAGGACCTCGTGTGAATATCAATTTTCACATCACATGGGAGTGTGAAAAATGGAATTTTCTCTAAGAGAGATCAAATGACTGGGATTACATTTGAAGGGCCAGACATTTGGAATAACTCCATTGACTTTTCAGAGTTAGGCAGCTTTACACCACTTGAGAGTCTGGCCTAAGGTACATATTAATCTGTTTAAAGTATTTCAAGCATTCTAGTAGTAACTTCTAATAGCAGCTTTAAAAATGTGTTGCAGGCCTAGAAGTATGTTAATATTAGGTGCATTTTTTCCTCATATAACTGACTCAAAGGAGAAAAAAAATAGGAATATCTGAATTATTGTAACTGCAAACTCATATTCCATCCCCAACACTACCTTATGGATATCAAGTAGGAAGCTTTCCAGTAATACTCATGTGAACTTCAACTTAAGTCATAGTAAGAGTAGTTTTGACTGTCACACATACAAAACAATCAAATTAATTATCACAGCAAGGTGTAAAGTGAAATTGGAGACTGCAAATAAAAGGCACACATTTAAGAGGCATGTATGTTTATAGTTTATTTAGAATGGAAAAAGTTTCAGAAAGTTAAATATAGCATATCTATACCAACCAGCTCCACTTATTTCTCTCATGTATAAAATGTTCAGAACTACAAAGATTTTGCTGCCAGCTTCAAGTAGAATTGAGTCCTAAGAGAAAGGCAACTTTTAATGGCAAGTTCGGTGCAATTTAATGGTGTGTGAATTTTAAATAAAGCGCTGCATCTTTATTTTCCAGGTATACCAGCCACATCAGTGCAAGAAATTTCAGATTGACTTCATAAGCCTACTTATTTTCCAAGACCAATAAGGAAGGTTGTAAACTCCCAGGGTAAGCCCTTTGAACTCCTAGCATGCTCTGGTCTCTACCTTTTCATGTGTTAGTACTTTAATCAAGCAAGATCACATAGTAACAACTAGCAAAACAACTCCCTCTTTTTCTGTCTATACTGCCTTTTGTAAAGATACCCGTATCTTTTTAACTTAGCTGGCTATATAGATCAATATTGCTAGAGAGGCATACAGGTCAGCATAGTTGCAAAACCACCCTGAAAAGCCACATAAATTCTCAGCTGCTAGCCTGTGGTGAGCTCCTGGAGTAGCTGTGCTAGCCAGTTAAAATCTGTCTGCAGCGACTGCTGAGTAGACGTGCCCTGTGTCATCACAGACAGGATGGAAGTATGAAGAACATGTGAACGGTAAATGCAATGTTGGAACTTTATAAAAAAACCTAAAGATGCTGTTATTCATTGATCATTATAAAAGGCTAGAAGATGTTAGGTTTCCAAATTCCAATAAAAAGTAAAAGAAGCTGGGTAGCTAATACTCCTTCAAAATCCTATTTCTGAATTTTATACAGAATGATTAGGTAGTTCAAAGATGTGAGAACAACTTAAATCTTGAGGATAACTTGAGAAATTTCTACCAAGTCTCACCTTTGTCAGCAGAGCTGTTGTGTGCCAAGAGCTGTGTTGTGTGGTTTTATATTGAATGTTGTTACCACTTTATTAGAATCTCTTCCTGCCCCCCCCCCCAAAAATCTGGACATAATCACATATACTAATGTGCACTACCACTTCACTGAGCCCTCCTGGCCTCTAAGTATAGTTCACTTTGAGCCCTAACTTCCCATCTAAGTCTGGATGATGGATTTTCCCTGATTTAATGTCATCTAGCTTCACCTGATATTTAATTACATTTACATAAAATAAAAGCCTAATAAGAACCACCACCTGTTCACAATGCATATCCTTCTTTTGTCTTTTATCTCATGCGCCAAATAGTCAATTATATTGGATCTACATGAACCCTCTAATTGTTCTTAGGTCTATTTATTTACATTTTTCATCAACAAAAACATTAAGTACATTTCTGAAAAGTCTTTATCTGTCAAGTCATTTCTCTCCACTGGCACATACTTGACCATTGTATGCCTGAAAAATAAATGTCTGATTCAAATGAATAGGTTATGGCTGAAATAAAAGTAAACTTTCATGAAGCATTCAGCTACCTCTTATTTTCAGCGAGAACTGCTAAAGAAAGATTTGCAAATTTGTAAGTATCTGAAAACATGGATCTTTAAACTATCCTTTAATGAATCCAAACTTTTTTTTAGAGCAACAGGCATAGTAACCTTGATGTTCTACTCTATGATTTAACAAATTATACATGGTTTGCCAGAGTTTAGTTTCACTTTGTCTGTGGAACTATCATGTTGTAATTAGGTGAACTCCTGTGACATAACTGAATATACTATGTGGATTGACCTTATATATAAAAAAAAAGTTCAGATTGCTAAATTTGATATGAAAATGCTATTATAGGTTCAGGATGATTAATAAATCAACACAGTCATTCTCAACTTAGCAGTCAGTATTCTTTCAAAGCACTAAATTGCTTATTTCACTGGTGTTATTTTTGAAAATTATGTATTTTCCACATTCTTTTTTGCTGTGAAATCTTTTGCAACTTCTGAACTGTAACATTGCCTTTCCTCTCTTTGTCCTTAGCAATTTATTATTCTACATTCTCCTTGATGTCAGATGGGACTACTAAACAGTAGTTTAGTCATTCCTGACTATAGTACAGTTCTGTGTTTAGAAAATCCAATATAAAAAGGGGAAAAAAGAGAATAATATAAGGATTTAGAATTTCTTATGTTGAAAAAGTACAGTTTGATCTTCTACTATTTCTGCTGAAAACACAGAATTTATCTGTGGTTATTTTCCTCAACACAATTTTCCACAATGTTTTCTTAGCAATCACTGAAAGACAAATCTTTGCAACAACATTACAATATTAGAAAGAAAACCAAAAAACCAGAAATCAAGAAATATAAAGCCTTTCTAACAATCAATAAAGCTCTAATCATGAAATGAAAAGCTTTCAATACATCTCAGAAAATAATTCTGTGCACAGACGTAAATACCGGGCTTCTGCACAAAAAAATTTCCATTTGGCTTCCATTTCCAAAATATGAATATAACACTAATTTTATCTTTCAAGACAGAAATATGAACATTTTGTACAAAAAACTGTGTGGTCATTGCAAGTGTCAGTAAATATTCTGAAACACTGATTTAGAAATACTCTTATTTAATATAAGTTCTTCATTAAAGGACATTTATTTTGTATTTGGAAATCTTCAAAGTAATTTCAACAGAAACATGTAGGATGTATGAATATTTATCTTTGTGATATTGCTGCTCTGTAAGGAATAGAAGGTATCTGGAGAAGTCGAAGGTGTCAACATTGATAAGCAAAAGTAATACTTCTTTTTCCTTTCTTTTCTTTTCCTCCAAAAATGCATAGCACTATCTGTACTAGTGAGTATATAACCTCACTGAATTCTATTAAAAGTATTATCTTTTTCCACTTCATCATTGTCTTATTAATGTTTCTTTAGTTTTAAGAAACAACAAGTTTGAGACGGGGTGAAATCAGTGCTGTAATTCTGCATAACATCATGTAACTTAATCCTACTGGGACAGACATTGAAATAGAAAAAATGGCCCAATTCTATTCAAGTAAATGTGAAATTTAAGAGTTAAGATTGAATCGCATTGATATGATTAGTTTAACAGCATAATACAGACTAATTTGTGAAAAATGAGTCTATAACGTGCCTCCATGAAATCAAAAATACCTTTAAAACCTTTTGTAGGGCAAGAAAAGAATTTCAATTCTGTTTATTTGTTTCTGTCTTTTAATCCATGAGAGATGCTAAAATATTTCCTCCCGTGAGTAGGAAAAGAAACAAGGTATTTTACAATTTGTGCTTATTTCTGCCTGTAAATGGGTTGCTCAGCATAGCTTATTTGCTTATTCCTTATCAGCAATTTCAGAAATGGGGTTTAATGAGCCAAAGAGGAGCCAAGACCAAGGTAACTTAAGTTTGTTCAATTTCTGTTTCCTCACTTGGCAATTTTAATCCACGCTCTCTCAGTGTCACTTAAGCAGAGTGATATTAGGGGATAGATAACTCAGATTTCATAGAAAGTGTTTTTGTAGTAAGGGAAGGAATAGGAGGGGGGAAACTTCTCCCTCTTTTGCTCATAAAGCTAACTATTTAGGAGACAGACAACATGAGCACTATCAATATGAAAGGCATAATTATGGTTCATAGTTGTTCTCTCCATAACCAGGAAAGAAAGGAAAAAAAAATCAAAAGGAAGAGCATATGAGGCTCGTTAAAAAACTATATAAGCTCTACAGAAAACGTGGTCCCACTGACACTAGCCAAAATGCCTACAGGCGATGTAATTTGTATTTACTTTTGCATAATTTAAAAAAAAAATTACAAAGATAATGAGTGCACAGTTAGCTTCTGCTTGTCAGATTCAACCATTGCTGGCTGTTTAATTACTGACCAGCAATAGCGATGTGCTCTTCCCTAACCTGGGAGCACACAGACATCGCTGGTCATGGTGTGGCATTTTGCGACATGCGGTAGCCTGACTTCAAGGGCAAGGTTTGTTATGTTTTCCCTGCACCAAGCAGAGGCTTCTGGCAGTAGCATCAGGAAGGTTGCAGTGGGCAGTGGAGGAGACAGGGAATATACAGAGGTTTACAAACAGTTAAACCCCTTTCTCAGTCAAAATACTAAAAACTCATCCCTGCACAGTATTATTACAGCATGAAGTGAATTTAGAGCCAGAAAATTTATCCCTGCCTGTATTCTCTTGTCCTGCTAGGAAAGTAACTGAAGTGTCTGCTCTGACGAGCTCAGCATTCAAAATGCTGCTTATGGAAAACAATTCATTATCTTCACAGACATCCTAGTCAAGTACTTATTCAAAGAGATATCCTGATTAAGCCACAGACAGTGGGAGATGGATTTGCTCCAGAAAAGTAGGAACAAGTTTCAGCAACCAGAAGTGGCAAAAAGATGGGAAAAGTGTGTATGGTAGGGAGAGGGAGTACAGGTATAGGGGAGAAGGGCTCAGTTCCTTGCCTTGCAGGAGAGCAGGATGGGAATTTAATAATCAGAAAAGAAAGGGATCTAAAAAAAAGTATCCCCCTAGCAAGAAAAATTCATGTCATTTCACCAATGTCAACTTCATCTTACAGTTGTTACCCACTTTTTTTTATAGCAATACCATCAAGATGTGTATATTTTCTGAGAACAAACATCCCTCTTCCCTTCCCAAAAAAGAATGAATTTGCAAAAGAACTTTAATGCAAATCAATCCCGATTTTTTACTGTTTCAGGAACTATTTTTTCTTTTTCAAAATAAACTCTACTGAAGACAATAGAAAACAATAAATTGAATAGGCCAGTTTTCTTGTAAGCATCGTATTTTTCAGAGTGCTTTTAAAGCTGGAAAATCCAGAACATGGGATATAAAAGTATTTTAGTCCACAATCAATCTATCATGCTGGCCTACTTTTAGGCAAGAATGTGTTAAGGAAAAAGAAAAGAAAATGAAAGCAAGCTAAAAACGACAGAGTGTAATAGCTTGTAGTGTGTGAATAGTCCAACCAATGAACTTTCTAGACCTACACAGAAAATGAAAAAGGTGAGCTTGTAGGAAAATGCTTCATTTATATTCCTGATAATGAATCACACTGGTTTACCATACATAGCTCCAGACTGCTCTTCCACTTTGAGCAACAAAATAAAATGATCTTACGAAAGGTGAATGGAAAATTCCTCAGCTGTAAATAGATTTTGCAGGTGAGATAATATAAAAAGAGATAGATTTCCCATAAAGAGCAAGCACACTGTAGCTTTAACTAAGACTGTCTAGTGTCTGCAGGATCCCAGCAGTGGCACACTGAGAAAATCCCTATCAGCAATTTTTATTCGCCTTCCACCCCCTACCAGTTCTAATAACACCTGCTAAATTTATTTGCACGCTCTGCTATAGGAAATAAAAAATGTTGCTTTGAATGATGCTTTTTAAATGTCATCTAGAATGCGATATCCTTAGTGACAGAACAAAGTAAAATACCCTTTCAAGGAAGTCCCAATATTAAAGATAGCACAGTGGACCCATTCTTTTTGACAAGTGATGTAAGAGCAACTCCTCACATCACCCTGTATTTGTGTTGTTCACAGGCATATCATTGTTTTATGGATCCTCTCTAGTTCCCCGTGAGCCTCAGGGTCCCATCCTCTTCTGTCCTCTACTTCCACTTGGTTTCCATCATCATGTGTTTCTTCCTTAACAGCAGTGCCTCTTGCTTGCTCATTTCCTCAGCTTATCAAACCTGTTCATATTGTTCAAAGGCACAGGAAAAAAGAAGGAGAAAAAACCTTAGTCCCTCCAAATCCTGAGATACTGTAGCTACGAAAAGAGTGCTGGAAAAGCAAAGAGACAAGTAGCTTAGAGGTAGTACTTCATGAATATGAAGGGCATTCTCAATGGATCGACATTCATTGTCATCACTGAATTGTCCTTTGCCCTTACTCTTCGTCGTACCACATCCTACCTGGACTCTTTTGTATCAGAAGCTTTCCTTCCAGTGGGATTACTTAGATCAGTGACATATCAATGGAATTAAGTTAACTGCCAGAGACAGATTTTTGGCAAGAGGTGAAGCTGGGTGACTATTACTCATCACAATTAGAGAATCTAAAATTACCATATTAGTAATCAGCCAACTGCTTATTTGTCACTCCATCCCTGAAATTACACATCTTACACACATGGTGCCATTTTAGGAAATGACATCAAAACCATGTAGGCCTTCTTATATAATTAGGATGTTCTTAGCAGAGTGCAGCATCTGCCCCAATAATAACTATTTGTGTGTCCTATACTCATAAGTAGCCACCTTTCTATAAGCATACACCCAGCCTAGATCATAACAATTTATAACGTCATTTAAAATGTTATATATACACAGTGAATTTAATACTACAACATGGCAGTTAAAGGAGATTGCCTGAGAGTTGATATGTTTTGTTAAATTTTATTTACATTTACTTGCACATAAATTCTGTTTTTCTGCATGCCTGATAACATTAGACCAGAGTAGAAAAGTAGGACAAATCCTCATGATGAGACAAATACTAAGCTTGAGGGGAGAAATACTAACTTAAAGAAAACACTACAGGCCTTTGAATCAGCATCCTTCCACTATTGTTGCCATAAATTAAAGGTTGGGACAATTGCTTGTAAGGTAGCCTTGTTTCACTGCAGCTTTCTCAAGCATGAACAACTAAGCTACTATAAACAGAAAATCCATTTGGGGCTGATGGACTTGTGGTTCCTTCTGGTATGTGCTGAGATACATCCTAGAAAAGAAACTTCAGTTTCAGCATATCTGAATATTCTGGATTCGAGCCCACTGATAAATCCATCTATAAGGCAGCTAAAGATATGTCTTTCTTCTATATCTGTCAAAAAATGTTGGTCTCGTACACCACAGAACAATCCCATGCACATCTATACAGACACCCTAAGAATTTGATTAGCCTTCATGTAGACGTGAAAAAACATCAGTAATCATACACCAACTGATTCACCACACACAGAGACATATCATGAAATTGTCTCCTCCATTTATGTAATAATTTTTCCCCAAAAAATTTCAGAGAGGCTTTAATGTCTTTAAGACTTTAAAAAATGTAAAGATGTCTTTTGTGGTGGAACAAAACAAAAGAAATAGGTTGACTAACTACACACAGTTTGCACAGAATCAGCAACAAGGTCTCTAAAAGATCTGTTGAGCCAATGATGGATAAACAAAGAATAAGTAACCAACTGGAAATGCTTCACAGAAACCAAAGTCCATTGCAGAACAAACCAACACACATACACACACACACAGACACAGACACAGACCACACCCCCCACAATATGTGTTTAGTTGTGTGGATCTTTAAAATCCGGATGGAAAAGTCCATTTAGGTCCTAAAATCCATATAGCTTATGCTTAACAGATGTTTACACAGGGTTTAAATATAGTGCCCTTACTTAGATGAAAAAAGATTTTTTTTACCTCTCTGGAAAAGATACAATAGAAAGCTGAAAAAAAATCCCAAACCGAGGAAATAGATATTAAAATTATTCAAGTTGGTGAATGACTTTAGGTGTTTTGGATGAGTACTTAGTTTGTATAATAATTATGCTTTAGGCAGCAAAGAGGAAATGCAGTGTCAGGATCATGCTATTCTTTTGTTGCTTGGAAAGCCAAACCCCACACATTTTGTATTGTATTTAACTATGAGATAGTAATATCTATACATTTATTTATATCTTCTTTAGCTAATTTAGTAACCTAACAGTCAGTATTTCATATTCTTCTTTCTGATTCTGTGTAATATGGTATTTCCATATCCATATGCTTTAAGACAATGCTGATGGAAACTTGTTAGGGACTAGATCCTGGGTGAAAAGAACCCTATATATTCAGCAAGATAAACAAATCAGTGAGCTTGCTTCCTTGAATATCTCATAAAAATCTAGTTTGCTGACTACAAGAAGCATGGATTGTATAGGTCCTTGTAGAGCAGACACTTGCTCCATCAATACTGATAAACAAATGTGAGCTACAGAGAAAGTCAATTATTGGGCCTTTTGTCATTTACACTGCTTAAACTGTTGGTTTAGCTCTCATGCCTGTTTGGGACAGCTAAAACTGTCTCCAAGACAATATCCTAGGCAAGCTTTGAGGGATACCTCAGTATTTATATTCAGTACTATTTCTGCTTGCCATGTGAGATCAACCTGGTCCAAGGCCTGCATCTGTAGTTGCAAACAGTCTGCTCTAGTTGTGTGGGTGTCAGTCAGTTTGCACAGCCTGCCTTAGAGCCAGGGCTCGCTTTCCAGCCATTTTTTATTAAATGTTAAAGATTAAAGCATGCTCCTGGAACATGTGAAAAAAACAGCAAAATCAAAGCCCCAAATCCATTCCCTGATGATATCTGCTCAGTCACAGCAGATTTTTGAAGTCGGTATATCTCAGAGGTGTTCACACACTTCACATGCCATTTGTATTAGCAGATATTAATCTGTTCTGAATCTGGCATTTTACTGAGCAAATATCTCCAAATTCTTAATGTTTCAAGACAGTGCTGATTCATTATTTCCTTTGTCTGTTAAACTGAACCCCAGTCTCGTAAGTTGCTTAAAAAATTGAAACCCCCAGCATTAGAAACGATGCAATTTAACCTTGTAGCATTTCTAAGCCTAATAAATATCTATCAGTTACAGGGACCAAAAATTAAACACACTAAACTCTCAGAACAATTCTAGGAAATGCATAGGCTGCAGCTTTTCTGAATGAATGCACGTAGGGCATAAACCCACATGACTGCTCACAGTTCTGTGAGGCTTTTTGTTGTCTTTACATTTTCTTGTCTATCTGTTCTCTTATCCTTTCTTTACTTTTCTGGACAATGATCCACAGATGAAAATGCTGAAGCTGAACAAAAACTTGGTTTTGATTAAGAAGAAACAAAATGCACTGAACTGCCTTGTAAGGCATTATGTTGTGCTGTTCTTTCCCCCCAAAACTGCATGGCTTGAGCTCCAGTACCAGCCAGTTACAGAAGTAGAGAGATTTGTGGTGCATGATTTGATTTCAAATGCTGCCAGGAAACTATTTGGGAGGGAAGGGGATTGGGAAGTGGAGGACTTATGAAATGCATCCTCCTGCCTTGCTCCCACCACGCAGTGACTTTTTTGACTCAGTCTTCACTGGCAAGTGCTCCAGCCACACCACCCAAGTCACAGAAGGCAAAGGCAGGGACTGGGAGAATGAAGAACCTCCCGCTGTAAGAGAAGATAAGATCTGAGACCATTTAAGGAACCTGAAAGTGCACAAGTCCATGGGACCTGAGGGAACGGGCGGATGAAGTGACTGAGCCACTATCCATCATATTTGAGAAGCTGTGGCAGTCTGGGGAAGTTCCCGCTGACTGGAAAAGGAGAAACATAACCTCCATTTTTAAAAAAGGAAAAAAGGAAGAACTGGGGAACTACAAGCCAGTCAGTCTCACCTCTGTGCCCAGCAAAATCATGGAGCAGGCCCTCCTGGTTACTATGCTAAGGCACATGGAAAATGAGGAGGTGATTAGTTGTAGGGGTCGGCGTTCGGAAGATCTCGCGTTGTCACGGAAAGTTAGAGGGTTAGTCGCAGCCTTGTGATGTACCTGTAACCCCACCTCCCCTTGTTAGTATAAAAGGAATTAACTGCGCAATAAAAGGCGGAAGTTGGTGCTCACACTGTGTGTGTTATCTGTCTCTTTCCCTGGTCCGGGCCGACCAGTGATCTAAGCGTGGCACCTTGATATGTAGCGAATGCCACATAGTGGTGACCCCGACGTGATCGGTTGCCTAGGCGACGATGGAACTTGCGCAAGTGATTAAGGTGTTGAAAGGGTTGGCTAATGAGGTGGGTGCCCGAGGAACGATTAGGAGGGGCCCCACGGGCGAATGCATCCAATGGGTGCTGCGCCGGGGAGGGATGAGTTCTCCCACAGAAGTTTTTAGTCCCCCAAATTGGGGAGTGGTTCGGGAGATGTTGCTTCAGTCAGCGCTCGAGGGTGAGCACGGCGCTGCGGAACGATTACGAGCTTGGGACATGGTGGAGGGGGTAGTTAAGGTGGGACAAAAGGCTAGGGAGTGCAGGTCGGCGGCGCGAGCTATCCTGTTTGCGGATGAAGCGCCGGTTCGAAAACAACGGGGGATAGTGCCCCCAGGGACGGTGGGACAAGATCAGACGGAGTGGGTGGTTGTGGAGCGGGGCTCGCGGAGCGGTTCCTCTCTGACTGATAGCGTGGACTCAGAGGGTGCGGCGGAGATAGGGGTTTTTCCGGTGGAGACGGTACCTCCGAGACTGGATGGGCCCTCTCTGCGGCGGGCATGGGAGGTGTTACGGCAGGATCTTCTGAAGGAGTTGCGGGAATGCCTCCTGGACTGGGTTCCCGGCGGGGATGTTAAGGGGGATTTGTACCGTCAGGTGAAGGAATGGGAGGAAAGAACGCCCCCGGAGGGGGAGCTCAAGAAGCTGAGAGAGTTAAAAACTGTAGTAGAGGGGGAACCACCCCCCGGCGAGGGAAACCAGGCGCCCTTGCCGGGAGAGCAGGCGGAGTTTCTGCCTGCCGAGCCTATGCAGGTTGACTCTGTGCCTGCCGAGCGTTTGCCTGCGCAGGCTGAGCCTTTGCCTGCGGCGGCCGAGCCTTTGCCTGCGCAGGCTGCGCCAGTGCCTGTGGCGGCTGAGCCTTTGCCTGTGCAGGCTGAGTTTTTGCCTGTGGCGGCTGAGCCTTTGCCTGTGCAGGCTGAGTTTTTGCCTGTGGCGGCTGCGCCTTTGCCTGTGGCGGCCGAGCCTTTGCCTGTGCAGGCTGAGTTTTTGCCTGTGGCGGCTGCGCCAGTGCCTGTGGCGGCTGAGCCTTTGCCTGCGGCGGTCGGGCCCGTGCCTGTGCGGGCTGAGCCTTTGCCTGTGGCGGCTGAGCCTTTGCCTGCGGCGGTCGGGCCCGTGCCTGTGCGGGCTGAGCCTTTGCCTGTGGCGGCTGAGCCTTTGCCTGCACAGGCTGCGCCAGTGCCTGTGGCGGCTGAGCCTATGCCTGCGGCGGTCGGGCCCGTGCCTGTGCGGGCCGGGCCGTTGCCTGTGCGGGCCGAGCCTTTGCCTGTGCGGGCCGGGCCTACTGAGCCTGTGCTGGCTGTGCCTTTGCCTGCGGGGCCTGGCCCTGTTGTGCCTATTCTTGCTGCGCCATCAACTGTGCCATCTGCCGCTCCTGGGCTGGAACGGGTTAATCCCTCGGCTGGGCCCTTCCGAAACTGGCGCGCGGTACCAGCAGCTATAGACTCCGATTATTCCGATGAGGAGAGGATGGATGGCATGATACGGCAGCCATCGAGAAGTGCGCCACAGAGACAGGCAAGGGAGGGACAGGACGCCTTACAGAGACTGAGGGGTTTGTTACAGAGGCATTGGAGGGGAGTTAAAAAAAAAAAAAAAAAAAAAGAGAGAGAGAGAGAGAGAGAGGCGTTTCACTGGAAAGTCCTTGAGAACTTAAAGAATGCTGTGAGTCAGTGCGGAATCCACTTACTGATAAAGCCAGTAAGTGTATGTAGAACTTGCTTTAGGTAAAAAGTGTGTTAAGCATACTTTGATTAAACATAGCATGAGCGAGGGTATGCCTGTGTACAGACACCTGAAGGGCTCCTGAAATGGGTTCCTAGTCGTATGATTCGTCCTGCCTTAACCTCGTAGTGTTTGAGTTTTCTTACAGATTGCTGTTATCCTGTCCTGGCTTATGACACCTTGGGTATCCGGATGACATCCCTCTCAGAGTCCATCAATACGTGCCTTTATGGGATCCGACTGTCGGAACTCGCGGCCAGGAATCTAGGTGCCTCGGACATTAAGCCTTAACATCAGCACACCAACGATAAGCCTTATAGAGTAATAGAAGTAACTCTTTCCAAGTCTTAACTTTCAATCTACCTCTTGTGTGAATTTCTATAAAGGAGCTTTTTGCTCTGCAGGGTAAATGGGATATTTACGGGTGTTTAAGATAGAGTGTTTTAAAGTAGTTGTAGAGATATGTTTCTACTCATGGCACTTTATATAGTTATTTCTTTGTGTGGAATTGTTCATAACAATAGAAGCCAACTCGTCATGGGGAGGGGAGAGATGTAGGGGTCGGCGTTCGGAAGATCTCGCGTTGTCACGGAAAGTTAGAGGGTTAGTCGCAGCCTTGTGATGTACCTGTAACCCCACCTCCCCTTGTTAGTATAAAAGGAATTAACTGCGCAATAAAAGGCGGAAGTTGGCGCTCACACTGTGTGTGTTATCTGTCTCTTTCCCTGGTCCGGGCCGACCAGTGATCTAAGCGTGGCACCTTGATATGTAGCGAATGCTACAATTAGTGACAGCCAACATGGCTTCACTAAGGGAAACTCATGCCCGACAAATTTGGTGGCCTTCTACTATGGAGTTACAGTGCTGGCAGATAAGGGAAGAGCAACTGATGTCATCTACCTTGACTTGTGCAAAGCATTGGACATTGTCCCTGCATGACATCCTTGTCTCTAAATTGGAGAGACATGGATTTGATGGATGGACCACGCAGTGGATAAGGAATTGGCGGGGTGGTTGCACTCAAAGAATTGCAGTCAATGGCTTGATGTCCAAGTGGAAAGCAGTGATGAGCAGCATCCCTCTGGGGTCGGTATTGGGACCAGCACCGTTTAACATCTTTGTTGGTGACATGGACAGTGGGATTGAGTGCACCCTCAACAAGTTTGCCAATGACACCAAGCTGTGTTTTATGTATGGTCAACACGCTGAAAGGAAGGGATGCCATCCAGAGGGACCTTGACAGGCAGACCCATGTGAACCTCATGAAGTTCCAGAAAACCAAGTGCAAGTCCTGCACCTGCGTCGGGGCAACCCCCAGTATCAATACAGGCTGGGTGACGAAGGGATTAAGAACAGCCCTGAGGAGAAGGACTTGGGGGTGTTGGTTGATGAGAAGCTCAACATGACCTGGCAATGTGTGTTTGCAGCCCAGAAAGCCAACTGTATCCTGGGCTGCATCAAAAGAAGTGTGGCCAGCAGGTCAAGGGAGGTGGTTCTCCCCCTTTACTCCTCTCATGAGACCCCACCTGCAGTACTGCCTTCAGCTCTGGGGCCCCCAACATAAGAAGGACTGTTGGAACGAGTCCAGAGGAGGGCCATGAAGCTGATCAAGGGGCTGGATTACTTCTCCTATGAAGACAGGCTGAGAGAGTTGGGGTTGTTCAGCCTGGAGAAGAGGAGGCTCCAGGGAGACCTTATAGCAGCCTTCCAGTACCTAAAGGGGGCTTACAAGAAAGCTGGAGAGGGACTTCTTACAAGGGCATGTAGTGATAGGATAAGGGCTAATGGCTTTAAACTGCAAGAGGGTAGATTTAGGTTAGATGTAAGGCAGATGTTCTTCACTGTGAGGGTGGTGAGGCACTGGAACAGGTTGCCCAGAGAGGTTGTGGATGCCTCATCCCTGGCAGTGTTCAAGGCCAGGTTGGATGGGGCTTTGAGCAACCTGGTCTAGTGGAAGGTGTCCCTGCCCATGGCAAGGGGGTTGGAACTAGATGATCTTTAAGGTCCTTTCCAACCCAAAGCATTCCGTGATTCTATGATTCCAGACATTTGTTTTGCTTCCTTGCATCTTTGATATAAATAAAAAAATAAGCAGAAAAATTTATTCCTTTTGTGAAGACAAGCAAGTGCCTCTCTCAGTTGGATTTTACTTGTCCATCTGTCCATAATTATATGGCTATCAGCAATAGTTATATTTATGAGCTCTAGCCCACCAAAAGGCACAACACAGAATGCATCAAAGGCACTCAGTAGAATGGAAATAAATTTGCATGTTCAGACTAAACCTTTGTATGTTTTTCACTTGGAGCATCTATTTCAATCTACAGTTGCACAGTATTCTTCGGCAGCTTACTGAAAATTTTTGACTGAATTGAAAGGGTTACACAGCTTCTCCTAAATACCAGTATACCCAGATTCTGTAAACAAATATTACCAGTAGTTTTGAAATTGCCCTAAACCCTCAAATAGATATAACCAATTTTAGTTTTTTTCTTTCTTCTTGGAAAGAGTAGGAAAAAAGACCTGTGCAAAGTGTTGGTTTTATGCTAAAACTTAAAGCAGAAGAGAAGCAGCTTGCAACAGCCAGCATTCCATAGAAAACTTATGTATGTTAAATGCTCATGATATGTTGATATCGTCTTCATTCAGCATCAGAACTGAATCTCCCTCTAGCATATTTTTCATATCTAGTGATTATAATGACTAAAGCTCATTTAAACATATGCAGCTTTACCACAGACCCTACAAACTTCTAACTAAAATAATGGATCCAAAACACCCCTTCTGAATTGTCCTATTTCTTTTCATTAGCTGTCACCTTTTTTCATGGATACCGTGTTTATGTCACATAAGTTCAGATTTTCACCTCAAGAGCCCTGAGATCAGATATCCTAGACAGTCCCTGCTTCCAGATTGCTACAACCAAATTAATCCTTATTTTCCTGTTTGAGTATCTTTCCATGTTAGCCAACCCATTTCTTTGTGGTAGCTTATCCAAAATTTTAATGTGTAAATCTTTCTCATTAGACGTGAATTATGGGTATCAGGAAAAGGCTCAGAAATTGATCCAAAATAATTAACTCTTGCTATCTTGTAAGTATTTATCCAAATGTTGTATTATTTTATGCAATAGTGTTTGCTCTCTTTTATTCCTATGAAATGGTTGACTGCCTCCAAACAATTTCCTCAACTTATGTTTAAAGTGTGTTTTACTCATAGAATAATTGCATTTAAATGATGCTACGTATCGTTCAACATAAAGCCTTTTTTGTCTCAGGTGGCAATAGTCCTTTCTTTGTATGTCTCATAAGAGAGAAAAGGAAAATAAAAAGTAGTTGAAAAGAGCTGTAACATCAAGAAAAAAGGTTTAGTCAAAGAATCTACAGTATTAACTCTAATATTTATCTATTCTTTTCTCTGTCAAATACCGAAATAATGACTGCCTGAATACCACATCTAACCAGCTTGTGATTTCCTTTATAACAATTACAGGTGAAGACATATGGTTTCCTAAGAAGGCACACTATAACTGTTTTGCATAGTGTAAAAACTATGTCCCAGAGTGCTTTAAGCTAAATGATACAATAGCAGTTGTAAAAAAAGTAAGTGAAAGCAAAAGGAAAGGAAAATACTTAAGAAGGCAGAGGAAGCATATATTTTCAGGGGATTTCTAAAGGCAGAGAGATGTCATAAAGTTATCCCAGATGCCAGAGATTCTCACAGAAGAAACTGCAAAGTGTTAAATAGGAAAACAGATAAGTATCAGTAGGAAATGACCAGGAAAAACAGAGGTAAGAGTGGAGACAGATGTTCCCAAAAATCTCTGCTATATTTTGACATGCAGAGTAAAGAAACCTGCACTAAACATATGCACATAGACTTTCACTAACATTCTTAACACTACTGCATTTTTAGAAAGCTCAGAGTTTTTACAAAACATTGAAATTTCAACCCAGAATGGCACTGCATTGTATCATCTCTATGTACGCAGAGTTGCAGGGTGCAATAAACTGATGAAGAAGGTTAATGCAGATCTCCAAAGTAAGCTTTTGTAAACTTCAGCAGGGAGGGTCTTGGTACAAGGAAATCAACACACACAGTCATACACACACGCAAAAGCACAGCAGAACAGTAAAGAGGACAAAAATGAAACCAAACTGTAAAGAAAGTGGCATGATGCTAAAGGCTGCGCTGAAGTCAATGAAAATGAGGAAGAAGTAAAAGCATTCATCAGTAGGAGGGAAGATGGTAGTAGCACAGAGCAGAGTGAATTCTTTTCTTGGACAGATTGAGCCATTATTGAAAATGGTCAAGGTTCTTGCTAAATAAACGGTGTCTGAAGGGAGAGAGAAAACTATTGTGTTTACCTAACATAAGGGCATAACATATGCCTCTACAATCTGGTCTGCCCCTACCTGCAGCTGAGGTCAGCTCCTTATCCATTATCAATGTTGTAATCAATCATCTATCTCTAATTTCAATCTCTTCTTGGGCAGAATAGACAGAACACTGTACTACCTTGGAACCGCTTTTACTAGCGGTTACATGCAACTATTGCAGATTTTAAAAATGTATATTATTATGACACTGGTCCCAGAGGGGATTCTGTAAAACCATCAGTATCTGAGAGCTAGCCAAACAAAGGGAAACTTGAACTCAGTGTAAGCAGCTATCCCCCAAATGTCAGCAGTCAGGATATCATGTGAAGTCATTGTATGATGTACAGGGAGGCACAGTTCTGCATTGACTAAGAACTGTGCATTTATTAATTTTCATAATATTATACATAGCATTTTACCAAGAGTTTTCTAAAGTCCAAGGGTCTTTTGTCAAGCAAGATTTTAGCAACCTGCAACCAGGAAAGCCATTTGAATATGTAATAGGAGCATATGGAAGAAAGGAAAACCAAGTAATACACACCAGTGCGGCCTGAAAGCATTTCATATCAGTCACAAGAAACTAGAAAAAGGAGGCTAACGTATTCTAGACTAGAATGAACAGAAAAAAGAGCATAGATTCAACATGCCTGTGATCCTATCTTTTCCATAACAGGAGGAAAGATGGTACAGAGGCAGCAACAGAAGGAGCCAGTAACAACTTAGGTAAGAGGCATGAAAAACAATGGAGACAAAACTGAAAGAAAGAGAGATTTTGGCTTATCATAAGAAAAGAAGAGGGAGCTACCAGTGATACCACATTTCTGAAGATAATATTAAGTATAACTATTAAGTATATTGTAATACATGTTATTGTTTTCTGTTTTTATAACATTACACTGTTATTGCATAAGGACATTATTTTATCCTTTAACCTTGTCTAGTGCATTGTCTAGTGACAATACTGTTTGTGAATGAACTGGCACATAAAAAGGCATGCTCTGCTTTTGTTGACCACGTGAACTGGCATACTTGTGCAGACTTGCATTAGAGGTGGTATCATGGACCAAGGAAACAAAGTGTCATCTGGTCACTAGTACCAGTCATGACATCTCTCTGGCATGTTGCAAAAGAGTGTGGATTATATCTGAATACTGAGGATCTCCAGGTAAGTCCTGTGTATAATAACTGCAATTAAGCCTCCACATCATCACCAGAAAATGGGTAGAAATCAAGATTTGCAAAAGTTTTCTCATTTGGTAATTGGTGCAACATATATGAACTTTAAAAATCTTTGGAAACTCAAATTTAAATCTCATGATTATGTATGTATAGTATTTAAGTTACTTAATATTTCAATGTTAAAATTATTTAGCATGTTAACAACTCCTTGTCCAACACCTTTGAGCTGAATCAATATTGCTCTTCTCACACTGTTATACTAAATTAAATTAAATACTAAATATTTTTTCACACCTACAAATGAAAATAATGTGTAGATGGGTTTAACACTACAAAATGAAAATTATAGTGTGTTGGGAACATTATAATATTTATACATAAAACATTATAACACAATAGAAAATGTATCAGAATGTTACTTTGTGAATCAAGCATCAGATGTCTTATTTCAATGTATAATTTGTTTTCAATAAACTTTTGGAAAATGTTCATTAAACATAAGTCTGTAATTTGGACAAAGACAAATTCCAGAAAACCTGCAGGGTGTTAGTCTTGATTTATGTAATGCATAGAAATGGATAGAAATTGTTCAAGTGCATTTGACTCAGTTGTCAGTGTTTCTGCAAAGGAATGGAAATACCAAATTCCTGCAAATACTTAGAAGGCAAAATGATTTATCTCAGATGTATTGATTTTCTTTGCATGTGAGATGAAATTACTGTAACTTGTAAAGCTGTGCATGTTAGTAATCATTTGCCATTGTAACTCACTCTTCATGTTAACATTCTTATAGGTGCTATTTTTCTTATGTATACATTTATGGAAATAAGATAATAGCTGCATTTCTTTTTAACTCAAGAATCAATTAAAATTTAAACACATTCAGCATACCAGACTTCGCTATTTCATTAATCTATCATCATTGCTCTAGTGTTATGTTTGAAATTGTGACTGTCAAGTTGCTTTCTTCAATAAGGGGGATGGACACCAGAACCCAAACCAAACCCAGACCTCAGAATAGATAAACTGGAGGGATGGAAACAGAAAAAAATGAGATAGAACATTATGAGATCCAAGAAATTCGTGATGAATATGAAAGAAAGGTGAGAAAAAATAACATGGAAATTAAAAAAACCCAACATATCAAAACATATATCCAAATTTACTTCTCATTGTTAGGAGTTAGAGAATTTGGGGTTATGGAAATGTTGCGGGATTTTTTTTCAACATTTTCTGTGCTTAAGGATCATAGTTTTTCCTCAGATTAAAGAGAGGAAAATCTACATTCAATAGAAAGGATGAAAAATTTCAGTTTCCAATTTATTCATCTGCCAAGGAGAAAAGACTTAAATGATTAAATGCTAACTTGCCACTTAAATCAACAATTATGCAAGCACCACAGAGCTGAAGTAAGTGCTAGTGTAACCGTGTGGTAGCACTGAGTGTAATCGCTGAGTGAGCAATGAAAGATGAAACATTGTCACCTTATATGCTGGTGAAATTCACCTACCCATATTTGCAACCATCTCTGAGCTTGCAAAATTGTTCATTAATTTTTTTTGTTCCTTTTCTTTTCCCTTATTCTCATGAAAAATCTCAAAGATGCGACTTTTTTCCAGTATTACAGTTGCTCACAGAGACCTCACTGATATCTCCTCTGGGATTCACTTATTACAGGGGGAGGAGAAAATTGCTTTTTGTACAAGCATTCATAACTTCCTGAAAAATCCAAGGGCCAGTTATCCCTGTGAAATTTATCAGAGCACTCACGAGCAAAAAGTCTCAAGTTTGGACATAGGCAAAATTTCAAGTCTAAAAATACTTTTAAATAGAATGACTTAGTAATTTGGCACTGGGAATTAAGGGTCTTCTGCTTTACCTTAAAAATTGTACATCTGTATATCCTCACAGTACAGATTACAGTTAACTTCTAGGAGCCTTGAATACGGTCGGACCTCTACTCGTTTAGAGCTCAACATACTCGCAAAGGAATAAACATTATCCTGTTTCAAGAATATGAACAGAGAAGACAGAAAAGAGTTGTGAAAAAGAACGTGTTACAGAGGCTGCTTATTTTACAGCTGAATACAGAGAAACTAGATGTGTTTTGCAGACTTCTGAGTGCCAGTTTAAAACCTTAAATGATAAATGATTCTGTCACTCATATCAACTAACAAACACATCGCACTCTTGGATGTATAACCCTACCTATATGACCAAACTGCAGCACTAAGCCAGTGTTGGAGGAAACAGAAAAGGGGTGTGTGTTAATGAATCCTCCTTTTTGTGCTTCACAGCGTCTCTTTCTTACCTGGAGGGCCTCTATACAAATGCTGACCTAGTCAAACCCCGCTTAGCTAATAAAAATCAAGCAAGACAACAGCCTTGGGTGATATTGTTGTAGGCAATTCAGATGCTTTACAAAACCCTGGTACTGAAAATTTTATAGCCAATTTTATTGGAGCAACAACAGTGAAGAATCTGAACAAAACACTGAATCAAATACAGAAAAATATGAAGCATTTCAGAAAAACTGAAGCCAAAAGAAAGGGAAAGTGTGGGTTGATAGAATGGAAAAAGATGGGCAACTAGAGAAAAGGAGTTAACAAGTGAGTGCCTCACAAAATTACTAAAATGTACCTTTCCTGCCATTTTTCCCCATTAAGTAAGAACAAGTAGTATATATAAAAAATGACTATTTTTCAGATACATCAGAAATAAGCCCCTGTCACAGTTTTTTCTAGTCATAATTAGCATTTTACAAACTTCTGACTTTACTGAAATTCCTGGATTGTTAAAAATAAATTTATCTTTTCAGTGAGGATTAAATTATTTAATGAAAATTTAAAGTGTAACATATAATTTAAAACTTATGCATAATTTTGTAACTTTTTTTGGTTTGGGACTTATATAAAAATGATAATTTTTAACTGTGCTTTCACATTGAAGGAGTAAGCAGATTTTATAAAATAATTTATAAATTATCATATTTATAATTTATAGTATATCTATTATATACATGTGTGTACATATATATATAATCAAGACATTGTTACCATGCATATTTTGAACACTATCATGACATCTTACATCATGATACCTTCAATACTTTCCAATATTCTCTTTCCAGTTCTGATATAATTGTAATACACTTATCTACCTGTATATAAGTATAAATAAAAATGTATAATTACAAAGCATTTAAAGTTTAACAGAATTATGAAAAACATTAAAAAAAAAATGTTTTACATGGAAATGCCACTGCAACAGCATAGATGGGATAACTTATTCCAATGTATTTTATTCCAGATCTAAACCCCCAACCATGAAAGCTCATGTCATCCATAACCAATTTTTTCATTAAGGCTGGTCAACAAATTCCCTCTGCCCCCCAACAAATCACACTAGACAGTTATTTACCTAGCTCTATATCTATTGCCATTTCAGTTACTTTATATCTGACATTGAAGAAAAAAATGTAATTAAATCCATTTTCCTATATGCTAATTGGGCAAAATAATTATAACAGTATTTTCTTTAATGTTATGAGTTCACTTTAGACACCTGACAGCTGAAGGAAGATGCAAGGTCTGTGGCAGCTTTAAGAAAGGAATAGTAGGCATTCATTTGGCCCATGCAAACAGTTCATTTTTTTCATTAAAAAGAAGAGAGAGGCATAATTTTCCCCTAATAAGTTCACAAATTCCCATACTGTAAATCAATAGCAAACAGATCATGCATGAGAGTCAAATATCATTTTGTGTGACAAGGCAGGGGGGCAGATTCTAAGGAAATACATTGTTCTGTAAACTGGTAGCTGATAAAGATGAGCATTTCCTTGTTAGATATTAGGATTCAGATGTAAAAATGTACAGTTTCTGAAGTTTTCAAAGCTATGATTCAAGGACAATGTAGGAGAAAGGCAACAAGCCATGTATACAGTTGAAAGAAATCATGTCTGTATCTTAAAGCTTTAATATTCAAAGTTATCCAGTTACTTTAAATTAAAAATCCACGACTACTCCTCAGTTTATTGTAACTTTCTCTTTTCACACTTTTAAGTCCTCTATAGTGTTTCACCACTTGCTATTATCTCCAGAGGTCTTTCATCGGATTATTAGAGCAGTGCTTGAACTAGAGTTCTGCAAACTTAATATGGTAAAGCTGTGATATGGACACCACCACTAAGGCACAGGTATATATAGCTCAGGGAGCCATGACTGTGTTTACAAATAGAAATAATAAAATGCAGTTATGCTCAACATAGTGGTATGTTTTCCTACACAGTCAAGTAAAATTTTAATAGAAAATGGTAAATAATTAAATGATGTCATTTAATAGTGTACAAGGCTATTTGGTTTGATGATTCAGGGAACAGCAAGGCTCTACACAATGACTTGAATTGCTTTTCCATTTAACAAAAATGTCCTTTTTGCTTTCTCTGCATTGCTGTTTGTAATTTTTATTATCTTACAGGGTGCTATTTTACATTTACCAGGGGTCTAATTGTTGAAAGCTCCTTTTAAGCCATGATAGCATACATCCTACCTCTTGTGTGTCAAAATGATAAAAATGCATATGTAGATTCGTGCTTTTTTGATTCCTGTAATTTGCTTGTGCAAACATTTTTAATTTTTTGCTATGTTTTCCCTTCCACTTATTATTGGAACTGCCTTTTTACACCCTTTTACTCAAGACCAGGTCAGAAAGAAAAAGAAATTACACTAGAACGGCTTTTTAAAGAAACCGTTTACAGCCTACAAGATTTATAAGGCAGGAGCTAGTTACAAAATAGACATATTTCTGTCATGTTTAGACACCAGTGAGCAGAAAAACCTGATGGGATAGACTTTTATTACACTCTACCTGTATCTGTGGTACAGCTTCTAACCTGACAGAAGCTCTTTTTCTAGATTCTGGATACTGAAAGCTCCTTTTGAAGGCTGGGAATAGAAACATCTAGGTGGCAGGGGGGAAAGAAAAGCAAAACCAGTCATTTGAGAAGATTTCGCTTAAACTACACACTCATTTGGACTGAATCATAGATTTCCAAGACCTGGAGAGCAGCTAGGCTAACTGATAGTTCTCTCTGTAAATAGTTTTAAGACACCAGGACTACATGAGCTAAACAGGGACTCGGGCAGGAAACTTGAGCATTAGAGGCTTGTCATTTGGATTGAGATGTGAAAGATGCAAAAAGCATGAGAAATTCCAGGTGATCACAACTGACCTGACTGTCCTTATTGTCTGGTTACAAAAACCATTCTCTCAGTGACTAAATATGGGCAAGTATGTCATTTGGCTCGCCATAACATGTCAGGGTATCTCTCCTGGTTTATTGGTAGAAGAGCTATTTAAATGCATGGCAATAGCTTGTCACTGCATCTTTAAGAAAAGAGTAACTTACACTTGTTATTCTGGTGATGCGTGACGGTGTTCCTAGTTATTATGGGAACACATCCTTGTCCAGGCATGACCTTTCAGTTACAAAAGCAAGAGGAATTAGAGAAGTCTTTATGTGAATACTAATTTTACTTTACATGAGTACTAAGATTTTTAACAATAAGTTTTATTAAAGTTTAGAAATTTGGTATTAAATATCCCAATAAACCCCAGGCTGATAGGCTAAGAGAATAAAATGCCATATATTTTTAAAGCTGATTTCTGATGATAAAGTTTGTATGTGTGTGTTTGTGTGTCTGTATTTTTAACCTTATCAATTCCAGAATATCCTCTCAAAACCAGGTTACACTATTAACCCCAAGTATTAGATATTTTAAATAAATCCTTTAGTGTTTCTTTTTTTTTCTAATTTCTGTGTGTGACAGAAAATAAGAGGGAAATTACTATGAATTTAAGACATCCTCTTTTTAAAAATAGAGAAAAACAGTTTTTCTTCCATGTCTTTTAACGACCTTCAGTTCTTCTAATGTTCTTAAGTACTATTTCTAATAACAGCAAAATCATGGTAGAATAACAAAGTAAGGAGAATTATGATTTTTACTTACAGTGCTTCTAACAGTAAAATTTTCCAATATTACTAGTTTAGAATACAATTTGGCTTCCTCAATGGTTTTCTTTTACTTGATTTTCTATTTGAAATCTTGGATTATATTTCTCATAAAAAATGCCAGGATATTTCTCTCACTATTGGAAATTTTTTGCAGAAAGAGCATATGGAACTCTACTTTTTAATTTTTTTCTGACAATGTCTCTTATTTTGTTTTCATAACTTCAGGCTGGGTTCATGTTATATTATTTCTGTACAATAAATTTTTTTCTACACCGTTAAAACATCCATAAAGGTGTATACATCTCCTGGCTTTTGCTAAAAAGTCCAAGATATGTGCACATGTTTCTAAAGACTTAGAAGGACATGAGTGCTATTCTCCTGAGGCTCAGAGGAAAACAAATTCAGGAGCATGTCCTCTCTAAGAGATAAAAAGTGACAAAATAGAACTAGCAACCTTTTGAAAGTAATCAAAATGTTCCTGCCTCATCTTTCAAAATAGTTACCTTGAGTGTAAGAAAATAAAAAGGTATTTTTTCCTTCTGGAAATATAAGAGAAAGAAGGTATTCATATTTACTATGAAAAGCAAGAAGGATGTTTAATTCTGAAGGTCCAACTGTATTAAAAAAGTGAAAGCTGATTGAAAATAACAGCATTTACTCAAAATTTTCTTTCCTCAAGAAAAAAAGCGCGCCTTTTTCATTCCTTCTTCCCCATTTTCAGCTTCCTGCATATGTATTGGTATAACGAGAAATAGAAACCACATATTCAAAATACCATATAAAAGCCCATTCTTCTGATATTTCCAGTCTGACCAAAGGTGTAAGATGCTAGTAACTTGGAAAAATGAAATCCTGTGAGATTTATGGTCTGGCTTTAGATCTACAGAAGACCAACATCCAAGAAAAAAAGTGGAGAGGAATTAGCAAATTTATGTGTCATTTATTTCTACAATGAACTTAAGAGATGGGTAAATTACTGTACTTCATTGTCCTTTTCAGTAAAAGGGGGTTTCTAAAAAGAAGTAGATTTAACACTGTTGCTTAGGAAAACAGAAGAGATTTATAGCAAGACTCTTATATCAAATGTTGATGATTTGGAAGCCTGTAACAATGCTGGTGGTTACAGTCAAATGTCCTGGGCTTTAACCTGGTTAGTGAATTCAGAATGCAGGCTAGCATTTAGTTCTTCTAAAAAAGCAATTTCTTACAAGCAGTATATTCCCAACACTTCACCGCCGCCCCAAAGAATCCACTGTTCGTGTTACCTTAGGAGAGCCTATTATGGTCAAATCAGTGTGGAAGGTTGCTGTTGTTCAGTACTTTTTGTACAATAACTACAGCCATTGCTTAAGTTCTGCTGCTGTGCTTGAATGCATAAGCAGATTAAAATTTGTTTAACAATCCATTGAACCTTTAAGAATGCAGAAAGCTCTTTCTGCTTCTCTCATACCTTCTAAATAGCATGCCATAAACAACATGTCTTACCAACAGTATCACCATAGGATAAAAATGGCAAAACGTTTTATATTACTTACATAAATTTCAAGTGAATTCTCAGGTTTCCATGGCAAAACACATTCATCTGGTGTTTTTCACAATATTTATTAATTTATTCAAAATCCCTATCCAAAATTCTATGCACATGCACACACAAAATTCTAACAGATCTAAATGTACTAAACTCCCATAAATACAGTCTTATATCACCACCATCTTGACACACTCCTATGCAAATCTCATGAATAATTATCCCAGCAGAAGAGCTTAAAAAATGAATGACCCACCCTGCTTGCTTTAAGAAGCCCAATGAACAGATTTGAATAATATGGGTATAACAGATACCAAGCAAGCTCATTATTCAGTATTTTCTTGAAAGAGCCTCTCATTTATTTTCCCAGAGTGGCTTTAGATTTTGGTCTACAAAGATGTTTATGGAGGGAAATTTCAGATACTATAAGCTTCTATACTTTATTTAACATGGGGATGCAGCCAGTAAACCCTACTGCTAGATACATGTCACTATAAACAACGGAATTAAACTGTACCGTACTAAGGAGCAGTTGCAATTACAGCTAACCATTGATCACCCTGTCCAGGTCGGTTACAAGAAAGAATGAATTGCATTTCTTTGGAACAGATTATACTGCTTTGTTGAAATCATCTTCAAGGTGGGGGAAGAAGGAAGAAGGCCCCCTGTTCATTGAGTGCAGCATGCTTAAGCAGATGGGACTATACATATGGATGAAATAATTAAGATTCAGCATATAAAACGCACTACTAAAACATTCTGCCCTCCCTGCAATTAAGAGATTTTACTTTAGGCTGCGGAAGCATACTCCTACAAAAGCCAACCCAAAATAACTACAAAGAACTTTCTATATGTTAAGCTAAAAAATGCTTTAAAGAGGCAAGTAAGGCATGATATGCCGTAACTGTTTTTCAGCACAGTAATAGCAGAAGCATAAAGGTGTTACTCCAAAACAGGATTTATGAATTAGTTTCACTCATGTTTATATTTTGATCTATATATTTTATAACAGTCTACCTTCAATTAAAACATGCATTTTAATTTTTCTTTTAAAAGAAACTATCGTATAAGAGTAGATAGTTATTCAAGGAAACTGAAGTAATAGAAATTAGAACACCAGCTGTGCTGCACCACATTTTCTAGAGGAAAAGCAAAATGGTGATCTTTAATATTGTCAACTATGTTAATGACACTCAAGGGCTTGCTGACAAATGTTAAAGAGCAAATTTAACCTTTAACCCAAGTGTAGTCATTAAGATCATGTTCAGAAAGCTTTAAAATACATCTTTGTCCCATAACAACACCCTGCACCTTAATTATGCAGTAGCTATTGTAGTCGATTTTCCATTTGCCTCACTTTATAATAAAGACTGATCAGATTTTTGTTGCTACTTCACCTTAACTGAGATTTCCAATCACTTGTGTTAGTTTGCCAGTAAATGCAAAATTTTGTCTGAACTACAGATTTGGTATTGGCCCATTTAATTATGACTCTAAATTATGGCTACTTTTGAACACAGATTCCACTGAAACCTTCCAAAACCAGGATGAAAGCATATTTTTCATCATCTGTGATAGTGTTAAATATCACTATAAACCAATACACATTGTTAAAAGTTCTCAAACCATGCTAGAGCCTCATTCAAAATCTAGGTTTCCTGCAGCCATAAAACCAACTGAAAATAGGCACAGGTCACATTCTTGAAAAGTCAAGAGCATTTTTGTAGAGATTTTACAATCTATTACTGGAACTTTATAACTGACTGTGGAGCTGTCCTGGTTTCAGCTGGGATGGAGTTAACTGTCTTCCTAGTAGCTGGTACGGTGCTATGTTTTGAGTTCAGTATGCGAAGAATGTTGATAACACTGATGTTTTCAGTTGTTGCTCAGTAGTGTTTAGACTATAGTCAAGGATTTTTCAGCTTCTCATGCCCAGCCAGCAAGAAATCTGGAGGGGCACAAGAAGTTGGCACAGGACACAGCCAGGGCAGCTGACCCAAACTGGCCAACGGGGTATTCCATACCATGTGACGTCATGCCCGGTATATAAACTGGGGGGAGCGGGGGCAGGGGGATCACTGCTCTGGGACTAACTTGGTGTTGGTCGGCAGGTGGTGAGCAATTGCATTGTGCATCACCTGTATATTCCAATCCTTTTATTATTACTGTTGTCATTTTATTAGTGTTATCATTATCATTATTAGTTTCTTCTTTTCTGTTCTATTAAAGTGTTCTTATCTCAATCCATGAGTTTTACCTTTTTCCTTCCGATCCTCTCCCCCATCCCACTGGGTGTGGGGGGGGGAGTGAGTGAGCTGCTTAGTTGCTGGCTGGGGTTAAACCATGACAGGACTTCAAGAAAAAGATAATTAAATATGCAATTTTATAAGCTTAAAATGTATCCTATTATATGTCAGTAGCTCCACTACCTATGATTCTGCTGAGAAAGAGGAATTCACTATACCCATTATATAAAAATGACACGTAGGTTTCTGAAGTTCCTCCTTATTCTAAAAGTTTGCCTCCTGCTCCTAGTCAGTCAGAAGTTACAACTCTACTTATGCTAAATTACATCCATCATTTCAAGTTAATAAACATTAAATGAATGATAGAAATTCAAACCAAACAAGATGTCTGAGGTTCTGTTCCTGTTTCTTCTTCTGGAAAACATATATGTGATTTGACTATGCATTTAAAAGTTGATCTCTCGTCTGTCACTCATCCTGGCAGCCCTTTGCTGATATTCTCTGTTCTGAGATTAATAAAAACTCCACAGACTTCTTATCCCCAGAGTGAAGAGAGAGATATGGAAATAGACTTGGCTGGCAGTCATCAGAAAATTCCTTGGGTGTCCTTGCTAAAATGGAAACCAAAGATTTTCACATGAACAACTCAAAGAAAAGCACAGTCTTACTCCAGAAAAGGTAACAGTTTTTGAATAATTTTCAAAACCAGACCAGCAATTTCAAGTTTTGTCTTCTGTTAAAAAGGTGTTAGCAACTATATTCTCTCTGTCATGGTATATGATGAGCTGTCACATTTCTAAGAAAGTGCCTTGATATAATCAGACAGGTTAAACTCCAACTGAATAAGAATATAGAAAATATGTTGACAATGATGATGGTGATTTTAAAATCTGATCTGTCTCTCTGATACCACTCAAAATACAGTAAGCTGCTGGTGGTTACATTTTTTCTCTCTCTCTAGTGGTCCAACAGTTGTTTCTGCTGAGAGCTGGAGAAGGTGTGGCAATTAGGGCCAGAATATTTTGTGGTCCAGTGATCTATGCAAACATTTGGGTTGTGTGTGGAGTCAGTTCATACATAACCAACTGCTTCACTGGGAAATCTTGGAGATGTCTTGCCTGGATTACTGTATATCCTGGAAATTTGGACACTATTTTAGGATGTGAGAGAACAAGAAATCCCCATTAAGCAAGAGTTTAGCCTCATAGCACATGAAAATATTCTAGCCACTAACATTTTGAAAAAAGTTTAGGTAAACCTTCATCCTTAAAGATATTTTTTGAAGGAAAGACTTTCTTCATCTGAATATCCAGTTCCATGAAAGGGTGTCAGGGCTTTGAGTCAAGTCAGATGAGCGCATGAATTCCTTGGGAAGAAGAGTGTAACACTAAACCTTTGGCTTGTGCACTGGCTTGTGTAAATGCCATTCATAAAGGTCTAACATTTCTCTGTGTATTTTGTAAAAAGCTTAAATGTATAGTTTTACTAGGGACAGTTATAGTCTTATAAGTCTCCATTTTGAATCTAGTCTACTATTATGATTAGTTTGGGCTCTTCTTTTAGAGGACAACCCTTTCCTTCACATAATGTATAAAGGCTATTAAAAATTACTTATTAAAATAGATGGTAAAGTGATTACCTTTAAGAGCTGCTCAAAGTGGTTCCAACTAAAGGTTTTTAAATTGAATAATGCTTTTTCAGCCAAACAGAAAAGCACCATAAAGCAATATCAATTTAACTGGTCCGGGGTGCATTCTTTTTTCAACTGATATACAGAGGAGATCTATCTAAGTTGAAAATCTAACTTTTTCAATTAATTAAATTTCAGGTCAGAATATTAAAAATGTTTTGTTTTCACTTTATCATGGAAGAAAAAAACCCCCAGAAACCTCAATGCCATCACCAAATAAATTGTTGTTCCTTGACCAGCTTCTCTAGTTACTAGTCAATGCAGTGCTGTAGCTCTGCAAGATTACTTGTGAAGAGGATGCCAGAACAGGTGCTGACTGGGTGAGCTTGTAATGATGATGTCATTATATTTGAAGCTGTACTGTGTTTTCAACTGTTTGGTGTGCTGACTGCCTCCAGGAAGTGGGGGAGGAACATGTGATTTAAGAATTATTATAATGGTTAAAGGTAGAAGGAAGATTTTTTCAAAGTCTCAAATGGGAGTTGGATACTTAAAATTCCTTTCAAACTCTCACCATTAAGACTTCTGTGAATTTTATATATTTTAAAAAAATTCTCAAGGGCACTCTATTTATTTAGCTGTATTTCTTTTCAGTTGCATACCTACTTAGCCTTTGAAGAGAGGTAAGTAGAAACTAACCTCAACAGCATGAAGGAACTTATTCAACCCGGAATTTTTAAACTCAGATGACAATAATAACAAGAGTGCTCAGTATGAACATGCACAGGGATCAGACTGATCGGTCTGAGGAAGGTTCTGAAGGGTACTCATATCCTATGGGAATGTGCATCAGTCATATGCATGGACCTATCTGAAATTACATCAAAAGGAATGATAAATAGGAGATGACAGCTGACTCAGAGGGACTACAGAGTGCCATCATACTGTGTCACTAGGGAGGGGAGAGGGAGCAATAAGCAGAATTCCTACTGGAATGGTGATGATCATGTTGAGCAATTTCTGCACAGATAATGGTGCTCGGGTGACCTCTCATTGCATGAATGAAACAGGAACCTACTGTGGACCATGTTGCAACAGTACGCTGGACAGAACCCTTATCGGACCAGATACTGGCAACTGAATGCTGCAGTTTAAGTGATGCTTTGTGTACACAAAGGGGAAGAACACAAACAAAGCAAAAAAATCCAAGGAATTAAGCAGATAGGGAAAAACAAACAAACAAACAAACAAACAAACAAACCTAATGTCACATAAATAGTTCCTAAACTCCCATGAGATCTCATTCACAAAAATGTTTGAAACATTTAACAGAATTGAATGTAGAGACTTTTATGCTTTTTTTGTACTTCTCCCTACAAAAACAGAAATTCAGCAGGCTTGATATAGTAGCAACAAGATTCAGATACTCAGAAAAATGAGGCATTAGAACTAATGTAAAGTCGCCTGCTTCATGGGAACAGTTTATATAAAAACACTACAAATGCATGGAAGTCCATGGATGTGTAAATAAAGAATAAATCAGATTTTGAAGGTTAATGTGTCCTTTAAATAAATAGCAGAATTTGGGTGATCTCTTCTCTTCTGGCTTGCACTGATGGTGATATCTCACAGTTATGATGATATATAAGCATGCTAAGGGAGCAACCATCCCTGTAAATTTGTCTGACATCAACAAGAATTGAGAAGAGGGAGGCAAAGCAAGCTTCTATTTTCAATAAAAAATAAATAAGGTGTTAGAATAGTGCATTTGTCAATGCTCAGGCACAGAGAGTGTAAGATTTAAAAACTCAAAACACTAAATGCAGCAGTCCTTCGTTACACAGAAATCCTGTTGAGGACAGTGCAAGTCTTGCTTGATGAAAGGCTGACAAATTTGTCCCAGAGAGACATGATGAAAGAAATAATGGTTATTTCTGCTTGTTTCATATTGTCATACTTAAACATAAATGGGTGAATTTCAAGCACAGCAGGAGAGCAATAGAAGAACCATGGCTTCAGCAAATTGCTAAGCAACATTTCAGTGCCTGCAAGTCTCACAAGCCTCTGCCAGACCAACAAATAGAGCAATACTGGAGAAGTATTCTTAAAAGCCACCAAAAAAATGGAGAGGTTCATAAATCTGTAAATCAGAAGCTAAGATGAGTTTATTGGCACCACTGATTTGGGGACTTTTTTAAATAGCTTTCTCCAGCTTGAGCCACTGAGAGATCTAAAAGCTACAATGCTTGTAACACAAGTAATACAGTATTAATGATACAAGCAATACCATAAATATTACTTGTATTAATAATGCAGGTAACAGGATAAGTATTGCCTCTTTACAATACAAGCATTACTTAAGACCCTTCAGTTGAGAGTTAAGATAATGACAACTGATTTTCACTGATTTTTGATTTCTAAACCAGTAGTATCAAGATTTGTTTCCTGAAATTAATCTGCTTTTAGACATACCATGAACTTAACAGGTAGATATAGACTAAAGGTTTTCCTGATTTTGTTTTCTGCTGCCAAATCATGACTATTTTTAGGCTTAAGATGAAGACTTTTTCATTGGATTCCTTTTTAATAGAAACTTCCAAAAGGAATTACTGAGTTAAGTAATTTACATACAAAACTCAACTTTCAATAAGAATGGGTCCAGATACTACGTTATAGTCACCTATCAGCATTACATCTTAATATCTTAAACATGATTAATACATATTTTCTTAAATGACTATTTGAAATAGAAAAGCAACATTTCCAATTTCAGATGGAAAACTGCAGTGGTGGGAATCAAATGACTTGTCCAGGGCCACACAGAAAGTCTGTGGCACAAGCAGGAAAGTCCTGACTTCCAGTCTAGTGCCTTCACAACAGGATCCTACTTCCTTCCAACAAAAGAAGGAAAGAAACCTTCAGATCCACTTCTGTGAGCACAAACGTAAGAATGCAGTTGGGTGCAAAGCTGGAAGTTTTGCTAAACTTTTTAAACCTGGAAGCATAACATTAGATATCACATCAGAGATGCACTTTATTATGTTCAGATCTAGTGACAGTAACAGATCCCAATAATTTCTATTGCATGCTTTGAAATATTTACACATGGGTATCAAAATAATTCCAAAGTCTGGTCAAACAATGTTTCTCTATCAGCAAAGCACATTAAATACAGTGCAAATCCTCCTACTACTGTCTTTCATTATAGCACATGCCTTGTTCAAAAGCAGGGACTAAGACCAAATCAGGATGCATGTGCTCCAATTTCTATGTTTCGTACTTCCCCAGTTAGAAAATAAATATTCCATCTGACTAGATTACATAACACTTCATTATAAATCCTCATAAACACTTCAGTCACCTTTTCTTCAAATGGCTTTATTCCAATGGCTTGACAATTTTGCTTTTTTGCACAATATGAACAAACCACAAGGTCAAAGCTGTATCCCAAGTAACTACATAAATTACTTTCTACATGCAAGAATTGTTTACCTGGATGATCTCAAAGGCTTCTAAAACACACAAAAACCCCCTCTTAGGACACCTAAGGATATAAAACTGCTTCATATTTCATCCCAGAACCCCTTTCCTTCACTCCTAACTAGGTACCAAAAAGATCAGAGGAAAATTCAGGTTGGCTGTGACCTCAGCAGGTCATCTAGTGCTGCTTCCTGCTGAAAGCAGGGTCAACTGTGAGGAGCTCATCAGTGACAAGGTGCCAAAGCCTTCTCTTACTTTCAAAGGTGTCATGAGCAAACAAAACAGTTGGAGACCTCATACATGAACTTAACCCCTTTTGTATCATTAGTGACTACATTTTTTGCAACCATCTAAAAAAATCTTGCACATACATCCATGTATCTTTTAGTCTAAAACTGAATATACAGGCACTGAACTAAGGGTAAGTACAGATGCAACAAAATGGTTTTAATGTTAGTATCTTCAGACTTTTCAATTATAAAATTTGTTCATCTTTGGTAGCAGATTGTGTGTTTTTTATTCCATAGCAGAAATGCAAACATATAGTGAAGTGCAGACAAGGTTCCAACTATTTGTATGCCAGTTACATTACAAAAATCCTGATACTGTCTGAAAGGGTGTTTGTGAGTGTGGACACTGTAAACATATTGAAAAAGTTCACAATTACTTTGAAAATAATTTTAAATGCTATTTTAAACACTATTTAAATGCTATTTTGGCAAATAATAGTTCCTTTTAGATTAATGGTGCATTTGTGTAATATCTGGAATTCATGAATCATGTATAACAACAGGAAAGGATTATTTGACTTCTCTGATACGTATTTCTCTTTAGTCAGCAAGAAATGATTCAGATGTTAAATGATGAATGATTGCTCTATCTGCAGTCCCATGTTCTGTTACAGACTCCTTCAGCAGCTAATGTTTCTGAAACTCCTAAACCACTTGTAAGACAGTTTTTATTGCTGGTAGCTGTTGGAGCTGTATTTTCCTTCTGGAATCATCTATTCTTTGATAACATTTTCCCTTTTTAAACTCAGTGTTGAATGAAAGTAAGCAGCATGCTTTCCACACAACACTAACCACACTTCACCTTTGTGGTAAGACAACCATACGTGTCATATTTAAATTTCTCTGTAAAACTGTCATATAGCTTTACATAATTTAATATAGATTAAGCTAGATTAAGCAGAATGGGAGGATTACCTAATTCTGACCTCCAACGAGGTCAGCCTCAAGGAGGTTAACTATTATAATAAGTAAAAAGATATTTTAAACTCTCCAAGAAAAGCTAGTGCCATCTGCAGTGACTTTTGTTTAAGATACCAAACATGGAAGTTAAACACATCGCATGCTAGGCTTCCCTATGTTGGACTGGTAACTTTAATCTTAAATTGTTCAAGTTAGTCCTCAGATTTTATCAACACTTACCAAATGCGATACTTCGCCAAAGTGACCAAGTCAAACTTGACATACTTTTAAAGATCATTCTGTTTTGAAAGTAACTACTGTCTGATAACTACTGTAAGGCATCGTTCCTAATTTGGTAGCATAACATGCTGAAAAATGGAGACTCTCACTTAAAGAAAAGTTTGAAGGGTTAAATATTTTAAGACCTTTTCAAGCAAGGAAAAGGGGGAAAAAAATCCCTGAATAAATTAGAGATTGTGCCCAAGGTGGAAAGACAGCAGAAGTGAGAACAAACATAGTGGACAGGAAAATCTATACCAAAAAAGACTTTGTCAAAAAGTGAAGTTGGTCTCAGAATGCTGTTGGCACATTTAGAATAACCATTCTAAAGAAGCGATGTGATAGTGTCATCCCATACACATTTTTTCTCTGTTGAGCATTATATCCTGCCAAGTTGACCTGCACTGACCTGATGAAGAAAAAGGCTGGTGGCAGGATGGCCACCATTTTTGTTCATTGCTGGCCTCTTTGAAAGCCAATGGTATCAATTAGAGCACTACTCTAAAAGGAATGAATGCTTAATTCACTTTAATTAAGCTCAGAGCTTAATTTAGAAGAACAAGTGCTGGACAGTCTGTTGGTGAGTGACCATGGGACATGTACAGTAAAAGCTAGATGTCTTTTCATGTGTTACTCTCTACCTTGAAGCTGCCTTCAAGGTAGCTAGCTGCTAGATGGGAATTTGGTTCATGTGGTATCTGAAGCACTAATCCTAAATACCTTAAAAAATACACGTCTCTCAAAAGTTAAATTATTTTTTTCCATTTTACTTTGATGAATCCTTATGTTATTACAATTTCAAATTTTTTAATTTAAAGGTATTAAAATTTGATGATTTCAGACCAGCACTTATAAATCAACAAAGCTCCACTGACGTTATTAGAAGTGTGCCAATTACCATAGATTATGGCCGTAACCTCAGAAAGCAGTCAATAACACGTAAACTGGTACTACTCCCAGAGAAGCTAAAAGGAACTGTGTCACTAATTTCAAGGGAAATTAGACACAAATTCTGCTAAACAAGGTCAGCAAGTTGCTTAGCTCTTAGGAAAAGAAGAAGGGAAAGGGAAAGGAAAGGAAAAGAATAAGGATGACAGACAGACATATATATCCTTGTCTTCCAAGGCAGGGACAGCCTAGACTTTCTCCTGCAGGCAAGGGCAGGTGAGATCAGAAACATGCAGCCCCTGTGTGGTGCAGGAAGGACAGCTTTGGGGGAGCATCAAGGAATGTTCCAAGGCACTGAAGTCCTGTATCAGTTCCTTCCTGGATGTATGAAATGGGAATCCAAGGAGATCCACATGTCCATAAAGGACTGAAGAAAACGTGCTGTTACGCACTCTCACAGGTGAACTACAGAGCATGAACAAGTGACTAGTTGCCCAAAAAGCATTGCTGTTCCTATGAGGATACTGATTTTCATATAAGAAGCTCTGTGCTATTTGTGGCTAACCCTTTTCAGTCTGTGAAAACCTAGCCTCCAGCTGTTGTCTTTGACCCCCGCTCAGGTTTGTCTTCCCACCTTTGTTGCCTTCTGGTTAAGATTAAATAACAAATTCAAGTATCTCCATAAGAAAGCACTGAGATACACAAAAAGCACAAACACATAAGGTTTGTTTTCAGAAGTAAGAAGGACCCGAACCTCTTTTTATGAATGAAATGTGCACTGAGAGTGATTAAACTGCTACATCACTAAAATCTCTCTCCCTGACTCTAAGCTGTGTGTTCACTGGGAAAGCCATTAACAGAACTCAGAGAAGAAACTTGTAAGCTGGTGCCAGCTGGACTGATACATCCACACAAGGCAGCAGAACGATAGCTGCAAACATCCTGGAAGCAGTATAACCAAATGTATTAGAAGCGCACTTACTCTTGACAAAACCAATTACCTCAGGTTGGCCAATGTGGCTATACTGCCTTTTACTCCTCAAATATGTTCAGGACATCTGTTTTGAATTTCATTGTGTGACATGACCATAGTAACAATTCCTTTTAATTGCCTGTTTTAACTGAGGACAATAAGCTACTTTGTCCTTGCAAATTTCTACGTGATAAATTAGCGGAAAAGATTTTAATCAAGCTAAAATCCAGATGATAAGCATGGGTATAAAAAACCCACCAAACGTGAAAAGGACTCATCCATAACTAAAATGGATTAAGAACTCACCATGATGTTCTTTTATATGATATAAGTCATCTTTTAATTCCCTGCCCTTAAACTGGTGGTGCCTAAGTTTCTTTGGCCGTTGGAGAATTTTAGTTTAAACCCAATTCTAGTATCAAGTTAATGGCAATGAGATGACGTTTAAAAGTTTGTGACATATGGGTGAGACTGGATGATCTCTTCATACTTCCAAAGAGTACAGAACAGTGAAAGAAATATTAGAATGGATACACAAAAATGTTTTTCCTTTAAATCCTCAGTATAAAAGCATTTTATCATGTTTTGCTGTGTACAAAGTATTAAGCCAACACTATTTATTTCCCAGTAGACTTTTAATATTATTCTTCTAACCTAATTCAAAATAATGGTCTGTGAAGGATAATTGAAATGCAGCCTCATGTTTAAGTTTTACTTATAGTTGCCTCTATCACTTTCATTTTGTTTTGCTTTTGGGTGTTTTGGATTTTTGCCTCCACTCTTTGCCCATAAATCTGGTCATGAATCCATTCTTAACTCTGTCTACTTTGTTTCACAAGGGAGTATTCTCTCTGCCTTCTTCTTGGCCAGGTGAGTTATTGTATTCCAGAAATTTGTATCCTAATTTGCCTGTTCATGTGTCATTATATTTCCCACAAAGGTGCTTTGTTTCTCCTCTTTAGTAAGAATTTGTGGGACAAGATAAACCACCTTAGCAGCTGAGATATATTTTCTTTTTCATGGAAAGGACTGTTCAAAAGTGTGCATTATTAAGGGGAACAAAAATATCAAGTTGTGTGTAAACTCCCACTTTAGAAATAAAGAAAACATTTTACAAAGCATAAAGATCACCAGCATAATTGCATGGCAATACAACTGAATGGCCTTTGGATCGTTTCTGCATCAATTATTTAAAGGGAATTCTCATACAGAAGGCCAACAAAAAGGTTGTGCATATCCTAAGACTGACTTAACACTTTTTTTTATGGTTCATTTCCATGTTGTGACTAAAAATACACAGTTCATCAACTGTATCCTGAACTAAGCAGCCTTAGCCCTTCATTACTTCACAAAATCCTGATTTCAGAGATGAGTTTCTGCATAGTTTCTCTCCAGTGAAACAAACATTTCCAGATCCAATTAAGAACTGGACTATGAGCATAACAAATTCAAGTTCTGAATTAATTTTAGAATAGCAGATGTTATCCTTTATGTATTACAAAATAAAGACCAAATTGGAAACAAAGAATTAAATATGAACTAATTACACAGTAAATTAGAAATTTCAAGAATTGCATTTCAGAGGTTGACTGCTCTGTAAAATTCCTAAACCCTGATGGTTTAAATTCAACTATACTAGACTTTGCAAATATAGCTTACAAAACCCCCTCACTTTCTCTGTGTATCTGCTTCCTTCTACAGAAGAAATCAAAGAACACAGTTAGTGTTCAAGTTTTAAATAAAGTTTGGCTTGGGTTAAGCTCTCTTAAGTGTGTGGGAAGGGAAGCTTTGTCTTGGCTAATTAGTCTTTCTTTTTATTATTTTGAATAAAAATGAGCAAGAATGAATTTATTTATTTTGAATAAAAATGAGCCTCTACGGAAAGAGAAAGGAATGCCTGGGAACCCACCTGAGGAAACCATTTCTAGCCACTTGTGCTGGCAATTATTTTATAGTACTAAGTCCAAAAATATTTCAGTTAGAGAAGACTTGCCAGAAAAGACAGAAGGAGAATCTGAACTGCCAGGGCAAAATAACATTGAAGGTTTGCCTTCTGTAACTACCTCTTATGCTCTCATACTGCAAAATACTGCATAAATAAATGAAATAATGGGAGAAAAGGGGAAGTATTTTATAAGGCATCACCCAGTCCAAACAACTCAGGCACCATCCATGACAGCAAAACCATCTTTACTATTTTGTTTTTTAAAAGAATTTGCAGAAGTCTGCTATGGTTCATCTGATCAATTGTCCTGAACATACAAATTTTTGCTGTTTCTTTAAGGGTCATTCATGCCAACACACCTGTTGAAACAGTGCTTGCCTTTGTCTGCAAAAGTCTTAATACTTCCTTTGCCTGTCACAAGTTTATTCTGCAACTTACAGAACCTTTACTTGCAAAAAAACCCCAAACACTCCCCCCCCCCGCCCCAAACAAATCCAGTACTACAATGTAATACATTGTAAAGATAATACTAAACAGTACTGGGTTTTCACCTCTTCATTATACTGTACCTTTTTAATGAATTGAATCAATTATCCATATTGCTTTACCATGAGCACCACAAAAAGCACATGCCTGTTGTTACAATGTTATCTGGTTATGGATTACCTGATAATATACTTTAGTTCTCTATGTATTTTTCACAGTGTCAATAGAATAATGGAGATTATATCAGCTGGCTTACTAGCTCTTTCTATCTCAGGTTTATAATATGCCTAAATTATTTAAGACGGTAAGCTAGATATTTTATATTTGCAGTATTCTTTTCTCAAGTTTTTGATCTTTGCAAACAGTAATAAACATATGGACTGTTTTGTAAAAATACTGACTTTGTTGTAGGAAATTTCAATTTAAAAAACATTTTAATGAAGTCATATGGATACTATATTGAATGATGCCCTTCAAATAGCAAAAAGTAAAGAAGACACAAGAAGTCACCATTGTAGTACACAATCAACATAAACTATAAAAAAAAGATATTAAAAACCATCACTAATTATTCAAATGTAGGACTTAAGCTAGGTACCAGCATGTTTTATTTCAGCTGATTCCATGACAGGATTTGAGTTATACTAGACATTCCCTAAAATTAATTTGCTAGGATTTCTTAGTATAGACATAGTCCTCTAACTTGAGGAAGCCTTGGCTCAGGATTCATAATTTATAGGGGTGGCATGAGACAGTTACAAGTTTCTTATGTACACTGACAGAGTCAGCTGTTGATGCCAGAAAAAGTCAGAGGTGCCAGATGTGTCAGTGAAGAAGAAGATCCAGGCATGATGGCAATAAAAGTAAGAACTTGTGAGAAATTCTAAAATAACCCCTCAATTCTCCCTTCAATGGTAATCACATGATCTCAAGATTTGCTCTCATCCTCTTTATATATTGGCTGAAAGTGTTTATTGTAAGTATTAATTTTTCTCTGAGTGAAAAAATAACACTGTGAATTCCAAATCACAAAATGTTGTATGACATTTTTTTTTGATAAAAAACAGCTTTCTTATTTTAGTATGGAATTGTTTCTGCTGGCTAAGCAGTTAATGTTGGAAAGCAGGCACAGCTCTTAACTTTTAATTCAGCGCTACTCATACCTAAGATGATGCATGACATCCATACCACTGACAGGATTTGAACTATGAGAAAGTTTAGTCAGTTATGTTGGCATTAATCAGCTAAATCTGGCTTTGAACGTTGCCTAAAAAAGCACAGTAGGAGTGGGATGCGGGCTGGAATGGGTCTGACACTAAACAGAGGCTACTGCCTGGGAAGGGTGTTTGTCACTGTCGCTGTCATGTGTTGGTGCTTGCTGTGATTTGCTTTAGAGCAGTCATTATCGTCTCTGGAAAAAGATGCCCCAAATACAAAGAATCCCAAGTGATTTGTAAAACACCAGATAGAACCTCTCATTCCAACTCCTTCACAAAGCAGCTCCTCTGAAATTTACTCACATATATTGCAGCCTGCAGGTGCCACAGGTCCCCAAGACAGTAAGAGGACACATACAGAGGATATAGGACAGTCTATGGTGTGTTTATAATCCAACATATAAGGAGTTAAAGTGGGATGAAGAAGAAAAAGAATAATCAGTTGACACTTTTTTAATACATGGATGCCATGGTTACCTCCAAAGAGTGGTGTGATATGTCTAGTAGCCATTATGTAAGAGCAGAGATCAGAATTTATAGGGAGATTTGAATTTAAGCTTAAGAAAAAAAAAAAAATTGCCAGACCTTATCCAAATTAAACAAATTTCATGTATTACAATAACTTAACAAAATATTCAATATACAATATACCAATCATCTAGTCTTTAGGACTAATGCACAGAGAATTAAAACAGACAATTGAAACACAGCTTACCGCTAAATGATAACATTAAACTGAAAAAAAAAGTAATATTATAATCATGAAAATAGTTAGCTATTCACTGCACAGCAAAACTGTTATTTGTCCACTGAGTATATTTTACCTCATCGTTCCTAAGACAGAACAGAGTCACAGAGCTTACAGCATTCGTTTCACAATCATACTTCTAATTTGGCATGCAAGCAGCTGAAACTTATCTAAAAATTATTCAGTCTGTTTAAACTGCAGGAAAAAACATTCCATTACCCTAAGAACTAGCAAACTACAAAGGAAAAAGATGCACATTAATGACAGAAAGTGACCACGTTACTCTAATCATGTTTCATGCTGAGTGTTCATTTGAATGGACTTAAACCAAATTGGAAGAAAATGCACATGGCAATCCCACATCTTTATATATACATTTTTGCAATTCCTGGAACGCAGTTAGCTCACTTTGTATTGATTTTAAGATATTTGTTTTAAAGTCAAATAATTTTTATTTTACATGCTGAATTTAAAAGTCCAGAAAATATTTTTTTTTGCTTCAGAACTAACTTTCTAACTTGCCTTTGATGTATCTCCTAAAACATGAATGAAACTTGAATGAATTAGCCACTAATTCTCTAATCATGAATGTTCAAAACTGCCAATTTTGATTATACTTACACACTTATCCTGCTGTTGGACCCTAGGGATTCTGTGTTCCCATCTTGTTAGATCTGGTGTAGGATTGGGATGTTATACACTAAAATATGCCTGAACACAAATAACTTCACTCTTGTGAATAATAACCTTATATCAGCACGAAGACATGATCTGGGCTAAAGAGCAATAGTTTATATTATTGGGAACAGGAGAATCTTTTCCACTGTGGGCCCATTGATAGATGAGGTCAGCACAGCAGATACATAAGGAACCGCTACTTAGCCATTATGGAGACTAATGGGGTAGCTATAATCTGATAAATGTACAAACAGGTTACATTAATTTCTGCATTCATATATGCATAAACTATAGTGCATGAGGCAAGCTGAAGAAAGCATGCTTGGAAATTAAAAACACATTTTGCTAAGAAGAACCTGAAGGCATATTGGGAAGAATATGGTGATAGAAAAAGGAAAATTAATGAGAGCTAAATAACCTACTGATTACTGTACTTTTAATCATATTCTGCTATATTTCTTGAAAGACAGGTTTGGTTGCATGATACTTATTTTGGATGCATGGTGTAAGAGTTAGAATAACTTGTTTTTACATATGAATATTTGGCTCAGTAAAATATTAATTATGCTGTAGGCTTGTTTGATTTCCAGTAATCTTATCTGGCACAGCCTATAAACTAATGTGAAGAGAGTGACCGCTACGAGTAAGCCCAACTCCAAGCTCTCTTACATTAGTTACATACTGCTGTATGCTGCTGGAGCTATATTAGTTTTTGTGGATTTCTTCTCAATTCCAATGACTCAGCTAGGCAGACTTAGGCTTTATGCTTCCAAAGGTATGAAAATTGCTCCCAAACTTTTCAGGGCATATGTTATTTTTTGCAGGAAAATATACAGGAAAAAACACCAAACAATTGCCTATTCAATATGAAGTTTTGCCTTTGTCTGCAGAATTAGGCACCAATATTTTTTCCTTTCTGAAGTATTTCATTTTTATGGCAATAAAACCAGAAACAAAATAAGAGTTAAAGTTAAAAATGTTGTCACTATCCAAACGAATATGAAATTTCATAAATATTATGGCTTGTGCTGTAGCACTTCAAAAAAACTCTAAACAGATGGGCCAGTGAGACTGCCATTCATGTTTTACCAATCAAGAGGCATGTTTAAACTGCTGGCTGAAACACACAATATGAAGTACATTCCACATATAGCATGAAAAGAAATGCCTTGTTTGCTAAGAAACCACACAAAAAAGCTAACTGAATGAATGGCATAATAGTTTTTACATTTGTAATTTCTTGGGAAGATATCAGCAGTCAGAGGAAAAGATCACTGTTATACTGTAGAGGTAGAAGAAGTAAAAAAGAGAAATATCTTGGTTTCTCTGCACAAAAGTATCACAGGATTTTCCAAACAACTATCTGGATGAAAAGTTGAAAGCTGAAAATTTCATATACTCCTCTACACCAGAAAAGCACAATAACACTGTAAAGATCAACCAGGTGGACAAAATTTGTCTAAAGTGACAGTGGTTTAATGGAGATAAAGAAGGAGGATAAGAATTTTAATCCGTACTTTAATGAAGATAAAGATGACGGATAAAGGAGGAGAAGGAAGAATGTGTTCTGAATCTTTCACTATAAGCTGAGATAGTCTCTCACAGAAAGGGCAGTAGTTAGTATGAGTGGTCACACTCCGAAATTTCACTATATACAAGTTCCAGTGAGCTCTCCCCAATGTAACCCACTCTATGATCTCATCTTTTAAGTGCCTGAAAATTAATCATCTAAAAATATCCTATAGGGTCAATTTGATTTTCTGATGAAGATTTCTGTTCATTTATAGGCTCTGCAATGACTAAACAAATGATGGTAAATACACTATGGGCAAAAGCTTTAATGTTTACCTCATATAATTACACAGAATTCAGTACTATTAACTCTCAAATACAAAGGACTTCTTTTGCATGGGGCACAGAAGTAGCCTTGTACAGGATAAAGAAGGAAACAGAGGAGACAGAGCTGCCTCAGAGAAAGAAAAGCTAGTGTTGGGAACTATTTTCTGCATTTATAGACACTAAACATATTGTCACTTCTTACATTCCCAGTGTGTAAACCAGAGAATGGCAAGCTCACATGTTGTTACTTGAAACCCTGTAAGAGATAAGGAGTCAAGAAGTTACAGACTTACGCTCCACCTATCTACAGAATAGTATAAACTGAACTCAGATAATGTCTCTCGTCCACACTACTTTGTAATCATTCCTGTTCGGGTCCGTTATCTGAGAGGGAAAACACATCTCTTCAGTCTTAATATCATGAACAATAGCTTAAAGTCAGATTCTAATCTTATGGATTGGCATTCATGAATCTTAACTGATGATTCTTGGACACAAGTATATTCATTGGCTATGAAACTTCCTTTTTTTGTTGAGTCAAAACAAGTTGAAGTCAATACATCTCTGCCAGCTGTATCTGGAAACACTGTGAGGAACTTAGAGCATTTGAATTCCTTTGCATTCTCCTTTCCACATCTGATCTTTATTCTGTAATAGAATGATAAAGAAATAAAAAGCAATGAATTTCCATCAGCTATTATAAAGGGACCTCTGCTCAACTTAGTTAACAAATTTAATTAAGACAGTCAATACCAGTTATTCTAGAAACAAACTAATGCATAAAAAATACAAGTGACTTGTCAGTGTGTTAGGTAGGAGAGGCCACACAGTGTTACTCCCCATCCCTTACTTAAGTTACTTCCACATTTGTAGGAAATTATGTCATCAAATCTTTCTTGGATTTATTGCTTGCTTTTATATGCTTTCAGTAAACTAATCTTCGGAATTACGCTTTCCCATTTCTCACTTTTGACAAGTTTTTGATGGCAAAAGGAAGCTACTTTTCACCTAGCTGCCAACAGTAGTCACAGCCATACAAACTGGCCCCTGGCACTGTAAAAGGATCCCCCAACAGGTCCTTCAGCCAATGTCTCTGTCACCTTTACTGTTACCCCAAGCTAACAAGATCAAAAGAGCATCCGTATACCTGCAGTGGCATCCAGCCGGATACCTTAGCTGCAATGGTGACATAACGTATGTTTGAAAGCTCCTCAGTTCTACTGTAGTTTGTATACGTGTCCCCGCCAGCACCCAGTAAACTACTATCAGTCATATTTTTCTGTTTATGAATGAAGTCTGACACACAAATCCACAGAAGCTGCTGAATATCTGCTGTGATGCAGGCAGCCCAACTCACTTAAACTAACAAAAGACTTTTGATGTTAGCAGACTTTGAATGAAGATAATAGACAAGAATCAAACCAAGAAAGGATTTTTTTTTCTTCAATGAGAGCTGTGAAAAGTGGCAAACTTGTGGATATAAAAGTAAACTCAGCCTTAAGAAAGGTTTTATTATGTACTCTTCAGGAAAGAAAATAATGCATATCTCTGCCATACAGAAACACATTAGGGTCTTTCCTCCAAGTATTAACCTGAATGTGCTCCCTGGTGGATTTTGGTCAATTTGTGTAATAAAGATCATTTATAGCACCAGAAGTCTTGTGCACATTTTTAGAAATTAAGCACCCCTTCTTAATAATACTGAGGAACTGATGAACACAGATAGCAATTTTTTCTCCCTTTCCTTTTATGATTGTAAAAATGAATTATATTTGTTTTACTTAATATATTTTATGAAGTTACAAAACTGAATACTTTTTAAATGGACTTAATTACTTTTACACTATAATACAAAATATAAAATTTATGTTTGATTATACACAGAATATGGAGTTTCCTTATTGTTGGGGGGCAAATTTCAAACGAAGTAGGCTTAAATCATGGGTTTAAACAGGAAAAAAAAAATCCTTTTTTTTGTGTTATAGTCTTAATTAAATCAGAGAAAATATCCGCATCCATCGAGCCTGACATTTATTTTTATATAAGTCTGAGCTTGAGTGACACAAGCCATCTACAGAGATATAATAATTTTAACTGCAATCACAAACATAAAAATAGGTCTTATCAGAAGCATTAATACACAAATCTAAACCACTATTAAAACCTACTGAACACTTGGAAAGAATAGCAGAGCATTAAGTATATAAGCAGAATAACTGGCTAAAATGCGCTAAGTGCTAACAAGGTATATATTATTGGAAGTCTAAGGACTGATAGCAGCATCCCAACCAGTCTTAATCACTGTGTGACTTGGTGTGAACTCAGACAACCAAGATGATTTTTCAAAATTTCACAGAATGAAAGAGGAGGAAGGCAGTGGAGGCTTATTTTTCTTTGTTTCTGGAGAATAGCCTTCAGTACTTCTTGAAACTCAGGTCTTTGAAAGAGCTGGAAACCCAAATCTCTTTTTACCACCCTCACCTCCCCTGCCCCCAAATTGATAGAGTATCAGATGCTCTGCTTGGCTAGACTATCAAACATATTTTCTGGAGAAAAAGAAAATAATACCCCAGAGAGATCAATCTAGCAAAAACTTGAAAATATACAAATCAAAGCTTTTAGTGATTGAAATATGTTTTGGTAAATACGATTTCACTTACGAACAGTAAAAAGATGACCCCTTGTGAAATTCAAACATTCAACGTTCAACAGTAAGGAACTGAATTTTAAAATGTTTGTTGTTTTCATGTTATAGACACATCTGATAAATTTTGGTATTTTACAATAATTTTCAAACACTTACCCAGAAACTATCAGAGAGTTCTAGAGTCCATTGTGGGTGCAAACTAATGCTCTAATCTTTCAAAATCAGAAGTGATCTGCAAGCCATTTTTCTTTTCTCATACCATCCAAGGGACTACTTGGAAGTTGCCTATGTTTTTAGGTAACAGCTAGTTAAGTAGCAGTACTTGAACTCCAACACAGAAATGAGGTATTAAATATCTTGTCATTTATTGCAGAGAGGTTGAAGAAACTACACTTAGACCTGCTGCCCATACTATGCTATGCTGCCCATATGAACAATATCAAATGGGGGTATGAGATAAAAATCTGTGAAAATACCTGTGAAATAGATGGACCAGAAGTAAGTTTAGGCTTATTTTTCATTTTAAACCACACTTTTACTGCCACAGATTCACACACATGGAGTTCTTCCCCTTCCCCCCAAGCCCAATATGCTGGGATCTCTATAGTAATCATTAAAGTGCAGCTGTTAATTTCCTACTAATGACTATGCTGGAATATCATAAGGAGAATTTTATTAAACACTAGTTCAGGAAGAAATTTAAAAAAATAATTTCCAACCTCCAAATATTATGACTGACACGGAACAAAGATGGACCATGGAGGCAAGAGGGATAGTAGCAGCCATAACTCTAACTTTGCTGCCATTAATGTTTATGTTGTATATGAAGTGGTTTACCAACATGCTGACGGACTGGCAAAATGTGCAAGCATATGATTTATTCCTCCTTGCAGCAACTATGGGAGATCACAACCACAAATGCATGTTTCAGCAGACACTATTTTAAAATAGAGAACATTATTTTGACAAGTAGAGAACTGCAACAAAAGATTTATTTGTCAGTAGGATAATTGGTGAATGCATTATCCTGACAACATTTAACTATTATAATCAACTTAAATAATCAAAGCTGCCCTAGAGTTTTTATTGTTTTAGATTAATTTGAAAATATTTTATTCTATTATACTCACATTTACATTAATGTAAATGAAACTAATAAGTTAAAACAACATTATGTGAAACAAGAAACATAACACATTTTAACCTTCATATGACTATTCTGCAGGCCATACATTCTCATTCTTGCTGCACTTTAAACCAGCAGACGACACCAAAATGCTTTGGCGTACTACCTATGCCCACAATGACATTGTGATACTGATTTTGCTAATTAGGATATGCTTCCAGCAATCCTTGGTTGTTTTCTTACCTGAAGTCACTCTAGAAAGTGGCTCGCTATGACTGGCTTGCTCACCTCTTTGCAGACGTGTTATTAACATCTTACTGAGACCTGTCTAACTCTATATGCTTCATTAGTCTGTTTGCTCCAGTCAGGCATAAACTGCTGATTTTTGGATTAGCTCCTTTTATCTGATAATCTGCCCTTGACTCACAGGCTGAAACATTTCAGCAGTAGAATTTTGAAGCATTTGAACAGTTGTTTCTGAACCACTTACGGACTGACTTTAGAGAAGACTGCATGTTTTTCCAAGACTTGGGGGTATTCGTAGACTCTCTGTATGTGAACCAAGTATATAATATATATAAACATAACGCTTAGGTACAGGAAAATTTAGCCTAACATGGTATCAGATAATCATGTAGATCTCAAACTGAAAGCAATAGCATAAGATCTTTTGACTCTTCACAGAACTGAGTAAAACTCTTGCTGCAGATCATGAGAATTTGCTGTGTGAAGCCGCATCAGAAAAGCTATACCAAACCAGCGATATGTTGGTACAACCTCTTACACTGTTTTTAACAAGTTCTAGCTTTAGCTTGTAGGGGATTCTGTCTTGCTTCTCCTTTGACTAATGAGGCCATATAACAGCCTCAAAGAACCTAGATAAATAAGGTTTATCTACATATTTAATTGCAGAAAGATGGAGAAGTTAGCATGTAGAATGGTGAAGAGGACACTACTTACACTGTAATTTTGATGCCAGTCAAGCCAGTGGCTTCTGTATCGCTGTTGAGAGAGAAGAGAGAACAAGAATCAGTTTAAGTTTCAAGGCTCCCTAGTGGTGTATACATCCAGCAGTATATTTAACATGTGTGGGCACAGCTACTGGGACAACAATGTGTGGCTTAGCAAATGCAGTCACATAATGTGGCATGTCCTCAATGACAGATCATACAAATTAAGAAAAACACCAAGGATTTGACTGGATACTATCAATGGTTTGATTCATTCTTTGCTTTGTGTCAGGATATCAAAGTGGGAGAGAAAAATATGCATTTAAAAATATTGCTGATGGTTTAATTGCTGAAACTTGCTACTCCATCACTGTTTAGTTGTAATAATGATCAGGGCATGGAGCATTACTTGAAGAATTAATGACCACCTGAGGTTAACAGCCCACAGCTAAGCCTTGAGCCTTCAGCATTCTCAGATAGTCATTAATCCCCAGGAATTGTCCTGCACCTCCATCATTACTTCTAATTTGAAAAAGTGAATTTTCTCCTTTTCACAAAATGAAAGTACTCAGTTAGACTTTGTCATTAAATCACATCTGCATTGATTACCTAGGAAAAATAACGACAGCAAAATTAAATTTGCCTATTTAATCATTGAATCCTGATTAAATATTTGTTATAAACATTTCATTCCAATTAAGGTTGCATAAAAAAACCACATTAGGCAAAGAAGGGTATACAATTCAAAGCTGTAACATGTTCTGACACGCTGCTTCCTATTTCTTCCTTCTTTACTCCTTGCTGAACAATGTGTTACATTTGTAAGAAACTTCACAATTTACATTCAGTATCCCTGGACTTTTAATACGTAATGGTACCTAGGGAAATACACAAATGTTTCAGTGATCTGATAGTGGAATTGATTTAAATCACAGTGATGAAGACATTCTTAAAAGAACCAAGTTATTACAGGATTACTTTCTTTTTTAAGGTAAAACAAAGAATAAAAGAAAATATCTAAATAAGATTTTGGACAGTGATCCAAATTCTCTTACTCTAGAAGCTTGCAGTCATCACCAAAAAAAGTTAGATTTTTGTCCATGACACTGTTCTCTGGTGTAATCCCATAGGATTCCATATGCATCAAGAAATGTACAGTGCTATAATCAAATTAGTCTATGGCTCAGTCCCTTAGCAGTGACAGAGAGGGCATTATACCTTAGAGCAATGTGTGTTGACACACCAGGTTCTTAATTAAAGTGGAATAGATTGATTGAAACCATGATTTTATAATGAACTTAAGCAGGAAAGTCCAAAGCTAGTTTACACTGGTATTTGTCAACTTAGCGTGCTCTGCTACTGAAAAGTATCTGCTATGCTGACACACGAACATATTAACAGAAGGCTAATCTTCTTCAAAGTTTAGAATAATCACAGTATACGTGTTTGTTCCGAGTCACCGTTCTTGTTTGCATACAAGTTTGTGCTTGTAGTACCATGTACAAGTGTGGACAACCTAGCTGTTCTACGCACAGAGTTGGAGAATTGAGCCTGAAAAATCAGACTGTGACCCACAAGCAAAGTGCTTTAGGTCAATGTCTGCTATAATTCATGTATAAGTAATCTAATTTTCTGGGAGAGAGAGTTTCATCTCTCCCTCCCACTATACTCCCAACATTTTCCCATGTCCCCTTCACCACCTGTCATAATACTCTCAATTTCCTCCAAGTCCCATCTCCTTAACTACTGGACTAAGCAAACAGGTCTGTGCATTGAACCTGAAGTGAAGAAAAAAAAATTGATGTTTCCTCACCTTTATATAGTAAAAGATCTATGTTTTTTTTTTGTTTTTTAATTCTTTTTCAAAGTTTCATATATTCATGAATTTCCATTCAAAATGTTTTCCTGTAAACTCATGACTTGATATAATTGGAGTACACAAATGTTCATAGAAATTAGTCAGTATACAAATATACTTGAACACATCAATTGAAAATATCAATAAACACTTAAATTTTTTTTTCCACCCTGTCTCATTTCAGCTTCTCTAATATGGAAGCAGATGGAGCAGCATAAAGCCAACAACATCTGATCCTAAAATATACCTAAAAATTTTCAGGTTTTCTGAATGTTTCATTGCTCCTTCCAAGTCTCTTTCCAAAAGCTTGATTTTTCAGTGCCTATATTTAGACTGTAGAAACCATACCAAAGGCCTCATCTTTTTGGCACCTTTTCTTTAATCACAACAATAATATGAATGACTTCAGTAAGAAGGCTGACATATTTGCATATTTTCATGATTCTGCTATCAAATTAAGGATCTCAGAATTATTTCAATAGTAACATTCTGAAAGAAATTGCGTGCATTCTGTGTGTTGTCAATAAATCAACCATGAAAAATATTTCAGCCACGACTTTTTGGATGGTGTTAGTGAAGTAACAGGAAGGTTACCTGCTGGCTATTTTTTTTCCTCCTTGCAGCTGCCAGATGGTGTTGCACAGAACAAACTGCTATGCAGAGTAGCTGAATTTTTACCAGGTAAGTGTGCTATTACACACAGTGCTTTTATCTATTCAGATGCCTTAGGGGAATAATATATGCATATTTGATCCAATAAAAAAAAGAAAATACTGAATAATCAGCATGTTCTTTGTGTTGTCTTTCACACACTAAATTATAAATTATACAGATAGAAACATCTTTCTATCAAAAAATCCCCATCTGATCAAAGCAAACCCTACTGGAAAAAAACAAAACAAAAATATCTTTACATAGCCTACCATAATTTAAAATATAACAAAGGCTATCACATGGCCTACGTGTATTCAATAAGATTAATAAAAGACAGCACCTCTTGCTATTCTTAAAGAAATAAAATATTTTTGTAGACGGAATTATGGATTCCAGTTTCATGTACTGCAAACATATTAAGGATGCAATTCAATGGACCTCATATGACAAAACACTAATCAAGACTTCGGTTTTGTTCATTTTTTAAATAAAGGAATGGCTACCATAATTAAAATTACAGGAGTCATTTTTAGATGCAGTAGGTGGAATGAAATGAACCAAGGCAAAACAAAAATCCAAACCTCTGAATCTTACTCTTGAAGAGAGAACGGGGGAAACTTTCATGGCCACATATGGTCTCATCTGAAAGAGCACTTCCCACACTAACTTCCCACTAGTACTTTATGAAACATTGGTTCAAAACTGATTCAAAAGAAGGATGACCTAGTGAGTCACCAGTATCATTTAAGGAAACATAAGAATTACCTTTAAGACCTCTTGCCCTACTATTTGATCTTATCCTATTTATAAGAGCACTGTCTGAGATCGCATGCATTTATTCAAATATTTGAAGAGATTTAAAAAAATGTTTTCTGTATGGAAAGCACTCTTCCCACATTTATTATGGAAGGAGATGAGAACTCTTATTCTAAAGCACTTTGCAAGTAAAATCATAGTAATAATTTCTAGGCCTATCACTGCCACCTTCTGAAACACTGAAATGCTAGTCCTATAAATTCATTAAAAATACCATATCCTATTTATACATTACTAACATAGCAAATGTTCACTCCAAATAGAGTGCCTCCTTGTTAAAACCAAGTTTACTAACCTGTGCATGTTTTTAGCTTTTACTACAGACCCAGGATAGAGTGAAGGTCTCAGCATGATTAGCCATTTGTGAAAGATACATATTTTTTAAACTTCACCATTAATGTGTTATTCTGTCAATAGATGAGGACCTATGCCTGTTTAAAATGAAATTTACACATTAAACAACCCAAGATGATCTTTCATTTCTTTAAGAAATTAATTCACTGCTAATGAAGGGTGAAAGACTGACTGAATCAGTCATTAATTTAACCTTTCCCTCTTGATAAGATCAGCTGAGCTACTACTTCTCACTTACAAGGATATGCCAGGGGAACAAATCATTTTATAACTCAGTGAAATGTATAATCATGGTAGTATTTGCAAAACGCATTAGCTGGAAATTTACTGAGCCACACTCAGGTTATTAGAATAACCGATTAATGAGCCTTCCTAATACCATATGGGCATCATCCACAAACATTTTAGAGGTTCAAGTTTAAAACTATTTTAACAGTTGTAACTTCTAAAAATGACCGCATGTAAATTCTGCTTTTCAAAAGGAAATACACAAGCTCCTACCAGCCTAACCTATCTAAATAAAGCAATATGTATATGAGTTCCTTGTACAAGGTTTTGGAAAAGAGAAAAAAACAAAAAACCTAAGAGTAATGTGATAAACAATACAATACCAGCCTTACTGAAAAGAAAAAAATAGGAAGCAGCAACAGGACAATAAGTCCTGTTGGAGATGTCTTCATTTACATTATATATTGAGATGTAATTCCAGTCCATCTTTGCCTTTTTTTTTTTAATTCTTTTCTGTTATAGACTCTGGTTTCTACTAGCAGCATGTGCAAGGCCTTTTTTAGAGAATAAATACAGCACTTAAAAGATTTAGCTGTGTTTTCCAGGACAGACTGGTTTACTGGTTTTTATGTTGAAAGACACTGAAGACTAGATTTTTGTCTTCTATGGAACTTTGCAAGACCATGCTGGAAGGCAGCTTTATTACGTGCTTTACTAGCAGCTGAGTTCCCAGTAGCACAGTACTGTCAGGAACACTATTATTTGTTCAGATAATTCAGTGTGCGCAACTACAAGAAGGAAAATAGTCCTTACAAATCAATACCAACTCAGGCTAAAACAAAAACAACCTTAACCCAAACCAAGGAATCAAGTAATGGTCATAACCCTCCTGCTGAACAGTATTCCTATGCTGCTGATAATCTTTCATCATTCTACATTCAAATCCAAAACTGCAAACACCCATTCTGAAATATTAAAAATATGTATCAGGATGGCAGTTACAAACCTAGTGCCCAAGTCTGGGGAAAAACAGGAAAGGAGTTCTATGGAAGAGGTCATGTTTGAAAGTGTTTATGCTTTTCAGCCCTACTGTCCAAACCTGATTGAACAAAAATTGGGCAAAACTTTCTTTAGACATTAGCTTATTATTCTTACTGAATCGAAGAGTTCCAAAAATAGATAAACCTTCACTTTTACTAACCTACTAATCTGTTTTAGACATAAAAGTAGACAACAGTCTACATTTTATACTCAAATCTAAGAGCATTCATCAAATACCGGACAAGTATATGATCTTTTTTGTAGATATTACCTATAACTTCATAAAATATGGCAATACTCCACAAATAAGTATTTGTACAAAAAGATAAATACTTGTGTACAAATGACAGCCTATAGGTCTCATGTAATTATTACTGTAAAAGGCAATATAATTAAAAGTCTTCTTCATACATTCCTTATTTTACAATCAATTTGCATCTGTGGTAATGGCCTACACATTCACCTAAATGCTATTCTGGCAAAGAACATATCCGAAATATATTATTTTCAAAGAGACTCTATATATTTGTTTTTCAGTCTTGAAAGATAAGTTTGATTTGATTTTTGATTTTATTTTTTTTTTAACTACCATTTTGCCTTCAGGTAAGAATTGTAAATGCAAGCATCTATTAAAAAACTACACAGGAAGCAACAGCATATACTGCTCACTAGTAAGTACTAGACTATTCTTTATAACCACTGGAAATATAATCTTGTCATGTTCTTTAAATAAAATATCTTGTTTTTACCTAATAGTAACATTACATCAAATCAGGAACAGAAAAGCATAGATATCTACAGCAACGTATAGAAGTGAATTCCATTTGTTATAATAAGCCCTGGAACACTCATTTTGCTAATATTGGTCCCAAATGAAGACAATTGGAATGAATGGCACCACAGCTCATTTTTATGATAGAGTCAAAAGTTTATTGGACACTTTTATCAGAAGTCTAAATGCACTCAGATTTATGTGGAACAGTCATGCAGCCAGTTGCAATTTATTCTAAATGGAAATACATCTGTAGTATACAGCTAAGATCAAACAGCCCCTTGGAAGCACTGCCAAACACAAATATGAGATATTACAGCCATTTGGTCAGAATGACCTTTGTAAGTCTCTCACTGTAGAACTAGGGAAGAAATATAAAGCACACACAATGAAAAAAGACAGACATTTTCCAAGAAGATCTAGATTAAGATTATGTTAACATCAGATTAACAATTTTGTAATTTTTATTATTAAGAACAGAAATTCAATGTCAGTTTTAAAATGTTTCATTAGAACACTATGGGCTGCCACCTGAAAAAACTATATGAAATCATAAATTGGGTTCCTCATACTTCTAGTGTGTACAGAAAAAAACCCAACCAAGTTAATTTTAAGCTATCTGGTTAAATCTTTAATAATCTTACAATTACTTGTGTAGATCATTTATAATATCCGCACACTAGTTCACAACCATATAAAATCTACTGCTGGTGTAAGATAAGACAAAATAGCTCACTGCTAGTTAGTGCCAAAGAGCTCATTTCAATCCTTAGATAGATTCTGGATATCTATTCCTTCATTAGTGGCTTCATGAATGTTGGGATGAGGGGGTGTTTGTCTTTTAAAAAAAGGAAAAATTAACCCTATTAATCTCAATACTTTAAGATCAGCAATTGTTCAAATGCTTCACTCCTAGGATTTAAGTGAAGAAAAAGCAATCTCAGTTTACTTCCTGCTGGTGTGTACATAAACAACATCTATCACAATAAGCACTAACTTGCCCACATACTCAGCCGGCTATCTCAGCTCATCTTTAGATTCTTAGTGAAAAATCCTTTCATACCTGATTTCATTGAAATAAGATTTATTCTTCTCTCAGTTTTCCATACTCATTTTTTTCTAACATATTTACATGTCTTGCTTGATTTTTCTCTGGTGTGTTTTTGCAAATTTTTGAGCAAGACTTAGTTGCACCAGTTCAGCATGTTAAGGGAGGAAAATGAAAACTAAATGTATGCATACAACTACAGATGAATAAAACAGTAAAGGTTATTGGTTTTACCTGATTCTGGCTTGACTGAAGTATGCTAGTTCCACACTGACTTACACTGCTAATGAGGGACCTGAGCTCATGTTGAGCAAGGGGCCAACGGGGCCCTGGTGACTTTGCACAGCTTTAAGGGAAATTAATGGAAATTTCTGAGTATTTGGCACTTTCTGGGGGAAAAAAGTCACTGTTGGCTGCCTAAATATGGATTTAAGAGCCCATCTTTGGTCATTTTTTAATAGTGTGTCTGTCTATAGTGTTCAATACTATGTATACAGAAAAATCTGTTTTTTCCCTTTCATCTCCTTTTACCACAACATGTACTTGTCGTAAGAGCTCCAAGCAGGATTATTAATATATAAAAGTGCTTCATTGAGTGCTGTGAGAGAAATTCCTACAACAGCTATAACAACCTGTTATTTAGTAACCTCAGCTGTCATGATAACTGAGATGTCTGAACATGTCACCTCAACTAGTTGTACTCACAATGCCCACAGTTCTGTCTACTCATGTAACTTTAAAACTACATGTAAATGCAAAGTATATTTAGTGGGTTTTCAGTGCAATTCAGCTAAAGCATTATACAACCACAAGTCCCAGTCCTCCCAGCTTTACCTTAAGGTGAGTTAACTTTGGAGCACAGCCAGGATCAATCTGCTGGAAAAACAACCCACAGGAACCAGCAATCCTATTGCTCTAATTTGTATCTAATTTACGTACAATACCTTTTTTTTTTTCTGTGCCTTGGAGCTAAGTTTACCCAAAAGTAAAACAGGACCCAGGAAATTTTTTTACTTCTATCATGATATACCAAGAAAGTTTAGTGCAATGAGACATCTATCTCTGTTTTGTCTTCTAGTACATGTGAATTTACAAGTTGCAGAATCCTTCTCTTAAACATTTGTCTGCTGCTGTGCATCACACCCATCACAGGGCACATCATAGCAGAGCGGGTATGCAGGAAAGTCCTCTCTTGCCCTCCTCAGACTGGATCTGCTGAGGGCTCTGCACAGTTCCTAATATATTTTTTCTAACATTATTATCTTAATAGTTCCTTCAACATTAAATTTTGAGGAATAAACCCACAAATTACCAGGAAATTGTAAGTATAAATCCAAAAACATTTGAATGAACTTAAAATATATAGTCATATTATAAAGATGATTATCCCATTCAGTAATACAGATAAAGGAAATAACTCTGCGGTCATTAAGGAGTATGCACAAAGGAGCTCCTGAGAACAGCACCTTAAATACTGTTTTTGTTGCAAATTGCCATAAGGTAGATGATACACAGGTGCTTTCCTATCCAGTTGTCATGGTTTAACCCCAGCCAGCAACTAAGCACCACGCAGCCGCTCACTCACTCCCCCCCCCCAGTGGGATGGGGGAGAAAATCGGGAACAGAAGTAAACTCAAGGGTTGAGATAAGAACGGTTTAATAAAACAGAAAAGAAGAAACTAATAATGATAATGATAACACTAATAAAATGACAACAGTAATAATAAAAGGATTGGAATGTACAAATGATGCGCAGTGCAATTGCTCACCACCTGTGGATCGACATCCAGCTAGTCCCTGAGCGGTGATTCCCTGCCTCCACTTCCCAGTTTCTATACTAGACATGATGTCCCATGGTATGGAATATCCCGTTGGACAGTTTGGGTCAGCTGTCCTGGCTGTGTCCTGTGCCAACTTCTTGTGCCCCTCCAGCTTTCTCACTGGCTGGGCATGAGAAGCTGAAAAATCCTTGACTTTAGTCTAAATACTACTGAGCAACAACCGAAAACGTCAGTGTTATCAACATTCTTCAGATACTGAACTCAAAACACAGCACCGTACCAGCTACTAGGAAGACAGTTAACTCTATCCCAGCTGAAACCAGGACACCAGTAATAAATGCTGTTCCACAAATAAGTTCTGTTATCAAAGCCCTGTACTAACCATCTATACAAACAACGCAGTAGGAGGAGGGATTCAATTCCCATGCTGCCTCAAAAAAGCTTCTTATTATCCTTGACTTGTACCTGACAGATAGACAGAGGTAAAGCTCATTTTCCTACCAGTAATCCTTTGTTCGGACGCAACATGATCTAGCCCTGTGTATAAACCTCCTGCAACCGTATCAATTCATTCCTGAGGATAAGTGGATATGGAATTCTGAATGGACTGTTAGCAATTTCAAGGAAAATAAATGATAAAAATATTTGGCCAGTCATCTGAAATACTGAAGTCTATAACCTCAAAAATAGTTAGGACCCCATCTACAGCCTAATTGGAGATAGGCATCCATACTCCAGGTATATAGCTATGCCTCAGTTCCAGTGCGTTGAGCACCAACTTCACAGAGTACCCTGTACCTCACATAAACCGGAATGTTCTTCAGCTTTCCAATAGCAGGCTGCTGCCATTATTCGAACTGTAATCCTGTCTACAACACATGAAAACTTCAAAGAAGTTAAAGAATTGAAATAACTTAGCCACCCTATTTCATTGTTCCATTCTTGCCTTTGGTACAATTCATAGTGCAAAACCTTTCTTTTCTTATAAAAGCCATATTGAAATGACTCTGCAGGTAACCTGGAAACTATGCCTAGCCTTTGAGAGATTCCAATCTAGTAAAAGTTTGCATGTTGCGATAGTAAGTTAAACAAAGTATACTATTAGTCAGGCAAAAGTATTTATCACCAGATGTATATGTGTGTCTAGTATGCAGGCATGAAATCACAGATAGGATTAGCTCTCAAAAGTTCAGGTTTGCTGAAAGAAACAGAAATAAAGTTCTGGTAGTCAAGCTGTGGTATAGCAATGATCTACGTAACACAGAAGATATTGCCTGTTAAAAGAAGCCAATATTACAACAGTCATCTAGAATTCTAGCATGGACAATAAAATAGCAGACACAGCAAATTATTAGTGTTATCTTGCAGAAGTAGAAAACCTGGACTTGGAATTAGTGAAAATTATTCCTCCCTTCTCTTTACTGTTTTAGCGTTCTCCAAGGCATGTGTAATCATAATATGAAAATAAACAAACATTAGAAGTAGAAATTGTGAAGAGATTTACAGTGTGGCAGCCTACACATTCATATCCTAACAACATGGCATAGCGCTGGAACATCATAACAGTGTACTAAGACCAGGTATGTGGAATTATTGAAAGTCTGTTACGACAGCAGACCTTGTGGTCTGTACAATTCGAAGATGACAAATCAGCTATGATCAAGATGGGATAGTGACCACAATTGATAACCCTCGGGAGATCACTGATCACTCTTGGCAGGACAGTCTCCACACTGTGAACTAACACTATCAGATCAGAGCTTATCCAAAAAACTGCCAGCCTGGAAAATTAAGAGCCTCTGGCTTCTCAGCAACATCCTGTGCAAGCAAACATGAGCTATTAACTGCTATTGACTTCAATGATGGGACCATGAATGAAGGGTCCTTCCCAAAGCTGGGCTGAACACTGCTGATACAGGGAAAACTCAAATTTTCCCATCGCCAAAAGAGGATCTCCCCAGTAGGCTGAGGCAGTCAGTGCCCCTGTGGCTTGTGCGGCCATTGCTGTGCCTGACTTGCCCTGCAGCTTGCCTGCTTCCAAAGCTGGTGATGGTTATTGCAAAGGCAGGCAAAATTAGGCTTTGAAACCAGTAACCAGCACAGGCAACTGAAACCATGAAACTGTGTATCAGCTGACAGAGTCTTGACAGGAGAGATTATGCTTGTTCATGGAAAATAACCAATGAACAAATTTTGATCTGTGACATTTTAGCTTTACCTTAGATTCAACTGTTCCTGCAGCTGCTAATAGTGGTTCAGCTATATCAAAGATAACAATATTGGAGCTGGAGCTGAAGACAGGCTGCCTAATTCATTAAACTTTTTTAAAGCAGAGATCTACTACCCTATTCCAAACTAACTTGCATAATAGGGGTATATAACTTTGGTTAAAATGTGGAAAATGGTTTATTTCCTAAATCTTTTTTTACATACTTAAAAATTATGCCTTCCCTCAGTCACCTTCACACCAATTTCTGCAACCTTTCCTTACAAGTCCAGTTTTCTGTAACTGTAATTGTTTTCATTGGTTTGCCCAGTACATCTGCAATTGCTTCACTTTGTCATGAATGTAGACTCACCACAATTTTCTAACTGAGAAGTTACAAGGGTTAAATAGCTGTATAATTTAACATTTTACCAATTACACTTTTGTTTATTCATCTCAGAATGATTTTGGTTGTCTTTTTCTCAGTGAGAAATCATGGCTGACACGTAATCAGACCTTCGTCTTTAGAAAAATTACCCAGTCACAACCAATTTTATATTTGTGCAGTTGACTATTGCTAAGTCTGTAACTTCATATTCACCATCACAAAATTGCCTAATTTTTTATAAAAATCGCCAACATTTCTTTACTTTGTCAAGCCTTGGGCATTGTCTGTAGTTTTGAAAGTCCTTCCCTGCTGTATCTTTAAAGGAAAATTTTGAACCCTAGTCAGATTCCTGCTGAATCTCTCTCAATATGCTCTTGTAGTCTGATAGAGAGCTACTGGTAGCTATTCTGATTTGTCAGTCTTATAAACATTCCCATCATAGCAATATATCCCACATGCCTAACTGATACATATATATTTTTTCAGTTGCAACATCTGTTTTTTTAGCTTGGGAAATCCTACTTTACTTAGTTTTCCCTCACACAGATGCCATTCCATATACATGACAGACCTTGTCATCCTTGTTTACTACTGTCCTGGTTTCAGCCGGGATAGAGTTAATTGCCTTCCTAGGAGCTGGTATAGTGCTATGTTTTGGGTTCAGTATGAGAAGAAAGTTGATAAAACTGATGTCTTCAGTTGTTGAGAAGTAGTGTTTAGTCTAAAGTCAAGGATTTTTCAGCTTCTCATGCCCAGCCAGTGAGAAAGCTGGAGAGGCACAAGAAGTTGGGAGGGGACACAGCCAGGGCACCTGACCCAAAGTGGCCAAAGGGGTATTCCATACCATGGGACATCACATCTAGTATAGAAACTGTGGGGAGTGGGGCTGGGAGGAATCATGGCTCGGGAACTAATTGGGCATTGGTTGGCAGGCGGTGAGCAATTGCATTGTGCATCACTTGTATATTCCAATTCTTTTATTATTATTATTGTCATTTTAATATTGTTATCATTATTAGTTTTTTCTTTTCTGTTCTATTAAACTGTTCTTATCTCAACCCTTGAGTTTACTTTTTTTTTCTCCCCGATTCTATCCCCCATCCCACAGGGTGGGTAGGGAGCAAGTGAGTGGCTGCGTGGTGCTTAGTTGCTGGCTGGGATTAAGCCATGACAACTCCTCTGTCTAAGCTTTTATATATTTTTTTTGGAGATGAAAACAATAACTCTGTAAAGCATTCAAGATGTCGTCACACCATGAATTTACCAAGTAAAACAATACTGAGTTCTATTTTATTCTATATAGGAAATCCTAATAGAAATTGGAAATTCCTAATATTTAATTTGGTTATAATTTAACCACTACTAAGACCTGAGCTAATATTTTCACAGAACTGTCTGTGAAAAACTTAAGGTCTCATATCTAATGTCATCTCAGAACCTAACCTTTTATATGCAAAGTTAGTATTAATTTTTCCCCAGGTACATTGTCTGAAGTGAACATCAGCTGAATGATCTCAGACTTCTTGGGAGATTTTCTGTTGACTTTTATGGTCTTGGCCATCTGAAGTTCCCCTTTTGCTGGTTGTAGTAACAAAATTGAAAAAAAAAATGTATAGTGCATGATAAGTGCCCAGTATAGATGCTGAAGAAGCTTTAGGAGCCACAGTCCAAATACAACAACAGATTGTACTCTAACTCCATCTCATCCATTTCTAGACTTCTCAGAACATAAATCTTTTGCCCCCAAAAGGGGCAAGATGCAGTAGAAAGTACATCAAAGAAAAGATAAAGGTAAATTTTCAATTAGGTACCTAAACATAGAGGTTGATAAAAATAGGTTTTCCACAGAAATTACGAGAGTGGCTTTGAAAATTCTGCTAGATATATTCAAGCATTCTAAAATCTCATCCTGAACACCTATCTGAGGCCACAGTGAAAGTGTAACACTAACCAAACTTTCCTCCAGTGTCAGCCTCATACTCTGGACAATGCTTCTTCCTAAGTGTATGACTAGCAGAAACTATTCTGCCTTTAAGGAGAACATATTGTATTTCTGTACCTTATTTTACATATTCAGTTGGGAAGTAAAAAATTATGGCCAAATTAGGTTGGAAAAGACAGAACATCATGCACAAAACTGTTCATCAGAACTTTAGCATCTGTCAGTATGAAAAATCATATATGATTAATTCAATTTTAGGAGTCTATATCCTCCTGTAAAACTGCACAGCTTGCCTGCTTCAGCATATTAAGGCCTCAGGGAAGTAAAATGCAATAGTCATCCTTTACAATCAAAGTGGTTTTAACAAGATTGTTAAGGGAATTTTCTCAACATCCCCTCAATAGCTGCATGGGCAAGTGGTCAACTAGTGAGCCATGTTCATATTTTTACAGTTCCTGCCCCAATCATCACTATCCTACCGAACCTATGCACTTAATACTTGACATGCTTTCCCTTTCAGCAGCACATGAACAGATTACATAATATCAGCCTGGTCTTGTAAACCTGTGTACCCAGCTCTGTATTATCTGATTTTACTGAGGTGAAAGTGAGATCAAAACTTGTATGTTTTTGCTTATAGAAGTAACAAAAAGAATTGGGAGAAAAAGAAATAAAATATAATGCTTTAAAATACTTGTTCAATATTTCAGTTGATTGGCTACAGTTGCAGAAATGTGTTACAATAACAACAACAACAAAAAAACCAGCAAGAGATGGTATTCTCCTTGAAGCAGAATCCAGTCTGTGATTATAAGTCAAGGAAGACTGCAGAATATGAAGAGGAAAGAATATGTCAGGTTTGTGTTTTTGAGCTGACATCCCTCCCTGGCTTATCCTCATTGTCATTTTGAAGAGAATTTCTTTCCCTCTTTCCCTGCATGGAATCTGATATTCTCAAGAAGGAAGTTCAGAATAGATGAAGTATTAACAGATAAAGGCATTATGTGAGTACAATAGAAGAGTCAAATTTAATCATGAAATAGGAGTGTTACATAAAACAGACAAAAAAGGAAAATAGTTACTTTAGAGTAAAAATAATAATGTAGCTGTGCAAATGCCTATTGCTGCATCAAGCAGTTATCACCGTTTCCAGAACTTTTTTAACTGGCATTCTGTAGGTGTTAAAGACTGTGGTTAGACAGACAGGTCAGTGCTTTCCTACCTGAAATTTGCACTGTCTGCCGTATGCCACTGCAGTGAGATTACAATGCTATATCAACTTCACCTTACTTACAGTGAACAAGAAGCATTTGCTGTGTCTGCTAGTGCCACCTAGAGTGAGCTGATCACAGCTATGATGTTTCTCATTCTCCCTTTAGCACAACAGCAGTGATATGAACAAGCAAGCAAGAATAGCTACCTGAAATGCATCAAAAATGTATTTGAAAACAGCAAAAAAAGCTCTTTCATTATACAGACAAATTGGCATAACAAATGAAAACAACACTATTCAGAAAAAGAAGCAGGCAAGCAAGCAAGCAGGTAAAAACAGAGGGAAAAAGATCAATAAGTAGTCAGAGAGCGATGAGCCTAGTAAGCAAAATGCAAGCCAGATCATCTGAGTTTTGCTAACAGATATGCAAACAAAAAATAGATTATTCAGCTTGTAGAGACAGACAGACCACAGATGGATAAGATGAAAATATATTTGTGAGTTTGAAATGAGACTTTTTTTATCTCACCATATCTCCTTTATTCCATTTCCAGTACAACAAGACCATGGCTTTTGTTATTCTGTGTTAGCCCATTCTTTGTGCGTTTGATAGATGGCAAATAGTATGATCAACAGAAAAACACAAAAGGGGAATTCAGCAGCAAGGCTATCAAACAGATGTGTCTGGCAGTGAAGAAGACATTGGGGGACATGGGGACAACTCATATCTTTGTCATAGACTTATTTATACAGCCTCTGAGCCTGTCTAAACAGCTCACCAGAGAGTAGTGCAGTCTTAAACTTGAATGTCCAAATCAAGTATGCAGCAAATTCCAGTTCCTGTGTCCAATGCAGAAAATCTGTATTACAGCATCTCTCTCAGCAGAACTAATGAGCTAACCCATGCCAGTGTTACAGAGCTCAGTCAGTGGCAGTTTAAGGCTGTTCGAACTACTCCCAGTGGTAAGGTGAAGTACTGTCTACATCATTACCTTAGATCTGTTCATGTTTCTCTTCCCACTTGCAAAGCAAGATAACATTTCTTGTTTCCCCTCATTGCTTATGTTTTATATTCAGCCTGCTTAGACTCAGGCACAAATGATACCTTTTTGGAAGGATGTTTTGTCCAGTACCTATGCAGCAGTGACTTGATCACAGTTGGGTTCAGCTGGGGCTTTTAAAATACAGCTTTAAAAAATAGTCAACAGAAGGGAACAGCATAGATTTTAAAATTATGTTTTAACAAGTAAAGATTTTAAAGGCAGGTGGAGGTGGCTCCCTTTGCTTAGGTTTGCTAGCAAGCTGCCCTCATTTAAAGTTATGATTTTCACATACATATCACATAGCTATTAGGTAGTAAAAATTGGGTTTTGTGGCATCACGGATGATTAGAGAGTTTGGGAAGTCAGGATGTAAAGGCAAATTTCATCCTGGTAATGTAATCCTAATGCTGGCTACTCACAGCCTTTATTCTCACCCTACAATATTGATACTGTCCTTCCGAGAACTAATTCATCCTTTATTTCAGAAACTGAATAATAAAGACAGTTGGCACGTGTGAACAACTCAAGGTGTTATTTTTCTCACTTTTCTTAAGGTTCTGTTGCTATTCTAAATGTGAAAGACTACTCTGTTCTAAAGTCCTGAATTCAGGACAAAAATCTTTTTCATGTACATGATATTGTTGCTAAATGATGCTAATCATTAAAGATAACAGTTTCCAATATAAAAAGCAATTTCTATTGAGTTGTAATGCTTTCATTAGGAAAGGTGATAGGGCACCTACTATGAAGCACACCATTAGAATGATGCTAACTTAAAATTAAAGATAATCAACACCCACAAATATCAAGAAACTCAAAGGTAAGGTTAAGATCCTCACCACCCATGAGGATCAGTTTCATGTTGTGTGGTCTTTGTGGCACTCATAACCAAGTTACACTATTTCTAAAAATCCTAATTTTATTTTCAGTAAACACTGTGGAATTGGTGAAGAACAAGGATTACATGAAAAAATGTTGGAAGTTGTACTTCACTTAATGAAAAAACCCTGATGAAAATATGTAAATTGGATACTGCTGAAACAGAAGTGAGAACTGAACCCACTATCTATTTCACTACTTACACACCGAAAGGCCTCAGCCAAAAAGTACCTCATATTACTTGGAAGCCAGAAAGAAGGCAAGGTCCCAAAAAGTTTGTAATTTGAATAAACTAAGAAAGCATGTGATATTAAAAAAATTATCGTCTTCATTTCAAGGAAGTGCAAAATGGAGGATGTGATTTTTTATGTCAAAATAAAAAAAAAAAGTACCAACAAAAGATCCAGGAGTTATAACAGTTCCCAGGCCTGGAGAAGCTGGATAGACATTGTCCTTGCTACTGAGCAGGACATGATAGAATATACACTGGCAGCTATGTATATTGAATAACTTCAGACATTGACAGGGAACTACCAATTGATGTGATGGATAACAAGTGATGATACCAATATTTATGTGGTTACAGAGTCAGTCAGATTTGTATACATCCAAATATGAAGAAAGGCTGTATTTTTGCCAACCTCTGCAGTCTATTTGTTAAAGCTTTTAATGCAAGTCAACACCTAATCCAAAATCCTCAGTCTTTCTTAAATCAGTTCACTCACACTGAAGTCAGAAGATGATTCAGAATGGAACGTTCTGTGATGATATCTCATACTCGTATCTCTTGATATGCTGGAAATCCCTCAGGGAAAACTGAACCAGCAGACATCATTAAATTACCATCAGTTTTAGGCACTAAGCAGCTTTTGTTTGCACTATTAGGAGTCCAGAACAACACACTTTCTGAGACAGAAGTATCTGACCTGGTAAGGGAACTTCACTATTTCTCTTATTTTATAGCATTACCTCTTGGCCTCAACTTCAATTTAGAAATGCTATTAAAATGCTATTAGCTATTATCTAATAATTAAACAGGAATTCTTAAAACAGATACAAATTAAGAATAATTCAAATTCTTCTTAAAACAGCCTTAAAGAGGGAATTACTAGATGTGCACATCTGTCCATTTCTAATTTGGCACAGTGCTCTTACAGTAATTTATTTTTTAAAGTGCCTTTAAAAAAATATGTGCAGTTGAAAAAGGTCCTTCAACAAGATACTACATTAGCGATTTTCCTCTTAAAATTTCCTTCTCTTGCCTGCATTCAACAAATTGGATTAGGAGAAAAGGTGAAACGCTGTTCCTTCTAGAAAAACACCTTCTGGCGCATTGCTTCGGATAAAGAGAGAAAAGAAAAGTGAGATATATATGCTAATAGCTGAACAAATTAGAATTTTGATCATACCGATTTGAGCAAAACAGATATACATTATATATCGGTTACCAAATAACAGCCAGTATATCAAAGCCACACAGTATGACAATCAATACACATTCCTGTAGGAATAATTTCGTGAAGCATTGTGGCTGTGTGTAGGAAAAACTGTGACGCATGAAAAACCACAAGAAGAAAGGGCTTCGGTTTGACTGGAATTTTTTTAAACTTTGAGGATGGAATAGGATGTGATTACACTGATAATGGATAAGGGTAACAAGTAAGAACTTTACTGATAAATCCCAAACCCAGGCTAACAGGTTGGACTGGCCAAGTGATAAAGCAGAGTGGAGGATAATCACAATAGCAGATACAAATGTAAAATTTGCCTGTGAAGTCAAAGCAACAATAAATCGATGATAAGCTAGGTTTGAAAGGATTTTGTGTAGAATTTATTTATCTACTTATGTAGTACTTTCTACTGGTCAACAAAGCTTATATGATATATATGGAAATACTTATTTCCTTTTCCATTTCTTAACTTGATGACTGTACAGAAACTCATGTCAGAGCAACTGTCCTTCAAGAGCTAGACTGTTGTTTTGAATCATATGCTATAAACAGACAAATGAAGTTCATTAGCTTTTATGATAAATATATGCATACTCTAATTGTTGCACACCATACGACTATCTTGTCAATAGAATTGACTTTTTTTTCAGAATGTAAAGCTATTGCCTTCAGTTCTCCTCAACTATGCATATACATTTTGTACCCATTGAAATTGTCTGTGTATGTTGTATAGTGATCCAGAAATATGTGTATTTGCTCAAGTAAAACACACAGCCACCTTAGCATGTCAGCTCTGCATATCAGCTATCTTGGGAGTGTGTACACAGCACAGATTCTGCAGCACAGCATAAAAGGGATGACTTCTTGAAAATTCCATTGACTTTCTATATCTGGTTGCATCAAATTCAAAACTACCTTCCTGATGTATAAAGCTTTTTGTATAAGCCTTTTCCATCACACAAATCCTTTTGCTTTCAGTTTCATCTCAACGTTCTGCAAGTTTCCCACATTAATTCTTTAGACTTTCCTAAACCTTTTATTTTCTTCCAGTATTTTGCCTAAACTTTGTCAGATTAGCTGCCCACACTTGGAATGCCCTCGTTGCCTTCATCTGCCAAGAATTCTTTCCCTGTCCCAAGCCATTAGTGCCAGGACTCCTCTTCCCCTCCATGCCTCTTAAATTATCCTAACACACATTTCTGAAATACTTCTCCTGAGCCTTAGCGTTTGTCTTGCCTAATACAGATCCCAAGTGTCTTGAGGCAGAGAACATGTTTTACCCATCTAAAAAGCCTTGTAAGTTTACAGCTTATAGAAATGCTTGTTCATAATAATAACTGTAATAAACACTATGCAATATACAGATGCATTAAATATCAGCTAGCCGAACAAAACCACATGCTCAACTGCACACATTTGCATGTGCAAAACAGAAACTAGTCAATGAAAGATGAAATAGCTTAGGACTTAGAAAAACAGATAGATTTCAGTAGGGGAAAGGAAGAAAAAAGTCAAGCCAAGTTAGAATAAGGCTAAACTGAGGGGAGGCAAACTTTATACAAATGTCTTATGATTCTGAAAAACTCAGAGGACATCATATTTCTGCACTTAGAGTTTGATACATTATATTAGTCAAAACACTAATACAGAGTTTAGAATGCTAAGTTGCTCAAATGACACCTATGCTAAGGACTTTGGAAACAGCATGATATACAAGAGAAGTTGATAGCGGGTGGGCAGAATAGCATACAAAAAAGACATGAAAAGTCTTGCAGGAGGCATATCTATAAGAACTCCAATGCATCTGTGGGTGTGTGGGAAGTTCCCAAATTCATTAGTGGCCTCTCTCTAGCCCCTAAAACCTGACTGTTGCTTAGAGTGTTAGCAACCAGGCCTATGAGCTCAGAGGAAGCACTTGTTATAAGCAGTGTTCACACTGAATTTATTTCTATATGCTAAACCACATGTAACATTTACACCTTTGTGTATAATCCTGCAAATGTATCCGTGATGTAAGACACTGCATTAATTATCAAGGACTTTCCCTTTCTCCCTCATACTACAATGCAGTCATATTACACTCACTTCCCACCCTCACAGGTAAGTAAGTGACTATTTGCCATTCTTCTAACAGCATATTGTATCTTAAATAAAATGCTTGTTTTAATGTGCATGTTCCCATACATTTTCATTTCTTATCTTTCCTAGTAAAATGCATTACTAAACACATATATGATATCATATGGTAACATACTTATTTTTGATCCAAATGGATTTTTCTTTTAATAGGAAAGCACTTAACAGTTTTAAAACAATTGTTTTTCATTTGAAAAAAAAAATAATGAAGGAAATTTCTCCAGAATTTATCCAGATTTCTCCAGAAAGAGCTATTCACAATCAAAAACTTCATATAAAGTTAAACATTTTTTCTTTCCAAAAATGTCTGTTTTTTTCAAAGAAAGTTTATTTTAAAATTGAACTAGGGCTAGTACCAATGAAACAGGACTAATGGTATTGTATTTGAAGTACAGTAGTTGTCTTCCAAATCTGATATTACTTAATGTTACAGTACCAGAAAATGATACTTCCCAATACTGGACCGCAAGGTGATCTAGAAATAATTATAGCTACAACAACTACGTTTGTGAGTCTTTCACCCTTACCTGTCTTTTTCCACTTGAGCTTCTCTACTACTTCAAAGACAAAATTAATTTCGTAAAACATGTAGCTTGGGCTTCAACCACATCTGTGGAGGAGGGGAAGGACCAGACATACTAAAATTTTAGAAGTATTTTAGGATTCTCTACTAAAATGCACTGAACTATTAAAAAAGCAAACCTAAGAATTTTTTTGCAGAGGTTTATATCTGTGTATTGCAGTATGGTCTCACCATTTAGATAAAATTGCTACTATTATTCATATGGTATTTGCTAAATTAGGTGTGCATTTCTATAAGCACTGTTGTTTGCAGTGACATTCCATCCCTGACTGCCAGTTACAGAGCCTCTTGAGAGAGATGAAGCTATGAGTAACAGAGAATAACAGAGTGGAAAGTGGCATAAAAATGAAAATAAACATTAATTATCTTTAACCTCACACCGATTCATCGACTCACACAAATAAGGACTCTGGGATTTGGTCCCTATTACAGAGGAGGAAACTGTGGTGTTAAGTCTTTAATCATCAAGAAAACACAAACATGGATTTTTTCGTTCTGTGTAGTTGCTATCAACATATTAATTGCAGTTAAAAAAGATGAAACATTTATTTCCAAACAGCCAATGTCTTTACCTGTGTGTTTTAAAACCATTTCTCTAGAAACAAATGCCAGGCTACTACTGTTTACTCCCTCTCACTTTAGCTTTGTTCATGGGCTTCAGCATCATAGGAAAGTATTTTTCTCACTATTATCTTTTAGAGGCCTTCCATTCTTCATAGCAGATTTTCTACAGTGTAGTTGATTCAAATCAATTTTCCCTTGAAAAAATCTCAATTTCCAAAATTCAACACTTCAGTGATCAAACACTTAGAAATACTCAGTCTTTAGACAGTATGATACCAATGAAGAAAACAGTAACAGCTATTCAGAGTCTTCACTATACTGCTGAGTAGAACTAATATGATGATTGTATTTTTACTTATAACACCTAGTTACTAATACTTTACAAACATTGTTTGGTAACACCTTATATGGAAGGTGAAATAATTCTAAAAATTGTATTTTTCTATGTAGGAGCATAAAGACATGAAATTAAGCAGGCTGTGATTCGAGCTCTTATTCATTTCCTAAACATCATGCTGAGGCTGTTTTGAGGAACATGAAATTGATATTTAATTGACTAGCTTGTTCAAAAATAATTCAGTAAAAAATGTGTATGGCCAGAAAATAATTACTCCAACTCCTTGCAAAAATTTTTTTTTGGGAAAAAATATAATATGATTATAAATTTTGAACTCACATGATTCCTGGACTATTACAGTAATCTCCATTTTAAAAGATTGCTAATATATGAGGTCAGATACATAGTTATGTTTTAGGCTGAATAAAGTGTAAAACTCTGAGTCTGGAGAGCAGAAGGGATTTAGTTTTGTATTAGAAAGCATCTGGAAAATAGTTACAATGTTCTGGATTTCAAGATGTCATGGTTTAACCCCAGCCAGCAACTAAGCACCATGCAGCCGCTCACTCACTCCCCCCCCCCCATCCAGTGGGATGGGGGAGAAAATCAGGAAAAGAAGTAAAACTCCTGGGTTGAGATAGGAACGGTTTAATAGAACAGAAAAGAAGAAACTAATAATGATAATGATAACACTAATAAAATGACAATAGTAAGTAATAAAAGGATTGAAATCTACAAATGATGCGCAGGGCAATTGCTCACCACTCGCCAACCGATACCCAGCCAGTCCCCGAGCGGCCAAATCACTGCCCCCCCCCTTCCCAGTTCCTGAACTAGATGGGACGTCACATGGTATGGAATACACCGTTGGCCAGTTTGGGTCAGGTGCCCTGGCTGGGCATGAGAAGCTGAAAAATCCCCGACCATAGTCTAAACACTACTGAGCAACAACTGAAAACATCAGTGTTATCAACATTCTTCTCATACTGAACTCAAAACATAGCACTGTACCAGCTACTAGGAAGACAGTTAACTTCATCCCGGCTGAAACCAGGACACAAGTCCAGCCTCTGAATCCAAAATGGACTGTGGCAACAAAGGCTTTCTGGAAGAATTTTCTTTTTCATAGTGTTAATATGAAATTCCCCCTAGAATGACTGACATAATTTAAAATCATCCAGTTCTATATCTTCATTTAAAATTAGTTCATTAAGAACAGAGGTGAGGCACTTTCAGTCTCTTTCCAAAGTTAAGTCCTTCCATTTCAGTGTTTAATAACTACTACATATTTCACATGCAGACAGTTCATCCATTTACTATTGTCTATAGTAATAAGCTATAGTACTGTATTGTATAGACTATTGTCTATATTATCCCAAGACAATTTATCTGGAATACAACATCAACACACCAAGCCTTGGAAAATTTCTTTAAAGACATTCTCCCTGTCCCCGCAGTGCTAGGAAGTGTCTTGAGAGACCGGCACATACAGTGAGGCAGCAACGTTTGGGGCAGTTGCAATAGCTGCCACCGTTCTAGCCACCAGATCCCACCAGAGACCCTTCTGCCATTTTAGGCCAGGAGGAAACTGAATTTGGCTGAGAGACTGGCTGAGGCGATAGAGAGGAATACCCTGGATAAAAGTTTTTTTTCAAAATTGACACTCTTTATGTTCTAGATATTTTAAATACACTTGATCTCACTCTGTAATAAACTAGAAGCCAGATCTGATGTACAGCATGTTTTCTAAAACATTCTAGAATTATGAAATTCAAAAGTTGATATTGTCAATAACAAGAGTTAAGTCCTTTCTTCACACCCATTATTAATGTAAACATTGATTTTTTTTAACTGTTCATTATTATATTCTGAACTTGTCAATTTCTTTCTGCAAATTCTCATGAAAGTATTATTTACTAATAGAGACATCTATTTTTAGTGCATTAATTTTATGTATAGACATTTATGATTCAGACATTGTAATTCTTCCATATTGGAGTAGCACTTTAAGGCCTATGTTCTTAAACATAAGCTGGGGAAGGGGGCAGATAGAGGAAGGTGTGAGAAAAAATGCACAAATACTGCTTTCTGCCATTTTGTGATGAATTTCAAATAAAGCCTCTTTCCGATTTTTTGAAGCTGTCCCTCTATATAGTGTGAACCACATAAATATATAAAAATATGTAAAATATGTAATAATGCATATTTAGTAAATACCCACAGCAGAAACTTTAACTTCTAAAATTATTCTATTCATTTATAACCAGTTTGGAAGTTGTTTTTGTCTACATTCATTATACAGTTAATCTGCTGTAACCACAGAGATTAGTGTACTGGTCATCACAGTAAAAGTCAAAATAATTTTTATTTTTTTTACCTTCACTCTACTTATCATTGAAATGCACACAATGCTAAGAAGGGTGAGGTAATAGATGATATGTAGCTATGATAAATTATACTTCATCCTAAATAACTGGAAATGTGACCTGCAACAAACAGGGAAGTCTGAAGGGAGAAAGAATTACAGCTGTTGTACGAAATAAATATCACTGAAGCCATATTTTTAAATCTACAATTTCTCCGCTTCCATAAGGGAGATATGACAGCCAAAGATTCATTAGAGATTTAACAACTGATCCAGGTGGGGCTGGCTCATGAATAGCCACATTCTCCCTGCCATAGCATGTGATCCTCTTCCCACCTAAGAAGGTAGAAAACCCAAATGAGAAAGGACATTTCTCTTCTTTCAATCATGTTTATATAAATAAAGAAGAACTTGGCGCAGAACAACAAATGACACCAATTTAGGCAAGCAAAGGTCACAGACTCCCATAAAGTTATAATTGCAGAGTTGATTTGTTTGTACTTGCATTTATATTTTAAATATATCATTGCATCTGGCTTCAATACAGACTGTAAAAATAGGGAAGGACAACAAGACAGAAGACAGCTTAGTATCGGAACTGTTAGGGAAAAAATAAGGAAGGAGAAAAGAAAGTCAAATTAGAGTATTCTGAACACCCTTTAAAAGGTTATTCCTTTCAATTAGAAATTTTCTAGACAAAACATACTGGAGACTGTGGCCAAAAAATCCTAAAAGTCCCAGAGTACAACAGTAAGTTGAATTTAAAAGGTTTGTGATCTGCAGAAACTTTTACATGTAAATACAATACATAAGCATACCTCTGAAGAAGAAAGAAGTAAACAAAATTATAAGTTAATTGCATTTTTTTTAAATACAGTTTGAAGGTCTGATCTGAAGAAGAACGTCTTTAGTCAGAACCTGTGCGCATTTCTTGGGCTTGGAAAACCCTTAGGCCACAACTGCAGCTTCTATCCAATCCACTTTATACATCAGTACAACAGTACAGCTTCGTACAATTGTGTTTATGCAGAAGATCAACTAGATCTCCCCCAGCCCTTAGGGCAGAGCTGATGACAGCTCTTAACGCAGTGCAAGGTTCTCCGATACAAACAAAATAAAAAACGGGAACCTTTTTCTTTGGAGTAACCACCATATGCACTACTAGGGATTTTTAACTTGGAGAGCTGTACTATTCATGTTATATATCTGCTGTGTTGAACTCAATAGACCATTACAAGCTTCAACTCAAGCTTTTTGGCAGTAAGTCCCGTATTTTTAACTGGCAGTGCTGATAAACATCTGTGTCTCCTTTATTTCACCTCCCTTCCTGCTATGTTCATTTTAGCTAACATAACATTCATTAAAGTAACCACTAATAAATATCTGACTAGGACTTGCCTGAATACACTAACAAAATTATAACTTGCATAAAAGGGCAGTTAAGTCTCATTAAGGAAAGGAAAAAGCAAAAACCTGAAAGTTACTTTCAAAATCTCTCTATTAATAGAAATTGCAGGAGAGGTTGACTGGCAAACCCATTTCCTGAAACCTGTTGCAGGTCCAGATTTCCTGAGTTTTGTTCTTGAATTCATTCCAGGTGATCCCACTAATTTTGATGGATTTACTCTAGGTTGGCTGATAGTGCTTTGAAGACATGATCTCATGGCTGATTTACATTCAACAAAGTCCGCAAATGTCATTGAAAGGGGTAGTCCTGCCTTTATTTTTACCTCCTTAGGGCTGGCTGAAAAACTCACCCCTCTCTTCTCCTCCCCACCACCCAGATACCCTGAGGCAAATCCCTGTTCATCTTTACAAGCCACACTCTAGAAATTAGTTCAAATCACCCACATCAGTTAAGGCACTTCAGGAGGCACTAGGTGAAGCTCTTAGCAACATGGGGATCTAGTCATCCTTGAAAAATTTTGTATGATAAAATTTGGTCTTCATTTGGTCTTCCTTTGCACTGGACAGTACTAGCCACCAGTCCTAGATCTTTAGGCGAAAGGGAAACGACAAAATCTGATAATCTTCTCCTGCTATCTTAAGCCTCATTCTTTGAAGTAGTGTATTGTAATACTTAACAGGACTTCATTATTATTTCTCTTATTACTACACATAATAATAACAATAAGTCATTAAATGAATTGCTGTTCAGTGTAAACCACAAGCAATTTCTTCTCATGCTGCTCTGTATTTTCATCCACGTAAACTGGTAAATGTTTTGCCCATGTTAGATGTGATAACATTACAAATTTTCTGATGTCATGCTAAAAGCCCACAAAACATTCTTTTCATCTGAAAACTACAAATCCATAGAATAGCAGTATGTATTTTTTGCAAAATCCAAAACAGCAGAGAGGACAGGCTTGGGGTTTATTTTATTTTATTTTTATTGCTGTTCTCAGCAATTTACTTGGACCATGAAACAACAGCCATTGGCCATAATTACTTTGGGCTGGATTTCATAACAACAGCCTCATGATGAAAGGTTTCCTACTCTATAGCTGCTAAATTATCTTAGTGCTTGGCTAATAGTTTATTAAAAATAACTCTACCAATCCTATTACTTAGAAGTACTCTTTGCACAGAGAATTTCTAATGAAAGTGCCCAGAGGGAAATCTGGGCAATTTTTAATGAAATTCTGGGTAAATTTATGAATTTGAGTTACGTTTGACTGTTTTTTATCAAAAGAGAAAAAACGGGGGGGGGGGGGCGGGAATGGTAGAGTGGTTTTTGAAACCTCCATTTAACTGACAGCCCAAAAGAAATCCCTAGGCAAAGCAAGTTTGACATCAGTGCCACCCTTCCCCTGAAGCATTTTGAGCCTCTCTCTTCATTGTGCCTCTGACATTCTCTGGTCAGAAACTGAGCAAGAAAAAAAGATCTATTCCCTAAGGCATTCATTTGCAATGTAGGGGACAAAACTTCCAGATCTGCTTCTGGGAAATGGCTATTACTTCCAAAAGCAGGCAGAGAATCCACAGAAGACTGACCAAGAGCAGCTGAAACTATAGGAACAAGATGTTCTTTTGAGAAGTGAGAACAGAAGGCAGCATGCTACGTCTTGTATTGTGTAGACAATATTACTTTGACTATTTAAAATGTGAACACTATTCCTAGTCTTCCTTGTCCAGCAGGTTCGTGAATAACACTTCATTTATTTCACTTTTCTTCTGAGTACAAGACAGAATGTGTCGTCCCCCCTGCCCCCCCCCCCCCTTTTTTTTTTTTCCTTTCTTTCTTTTAAAGCAGAATGATCCATTGCATTCCCAAATTACTGTTTTGGCATGAAGTAAATGAACTTTTTCTCTAGTTGGAAATGATATTTGTATTATTTTAGGTAGCATTAGTGTGCCAAACTATCTGTCAATTATTTGCATAACCTTACTTCCAGGTTTGTCAGCAGCATGGAGAGAGTTTGTCATTTGTTGTTCCAGAAATAACCTGTGTAATTGCTAAGAATGCAGAGAAGGCTTTCTACTGAAGCATACTTGATGCCTGCAGAATACTTACACTGAAGCTGTGGCAAAAATACCTTGTAGCTGCAAAAAGCCTTTCCAGAGTATCACTGCTGGTTCAGAGGTGTTTAAGGTATTTCCTTCATAGGAGGATGTCTCATCCTCATTTCCTGGTCTCACACATAAGCATTGTTCTACCTTTCAATTAATACAGCTTATTGTGAGCCCCAGTCTTGAGAAAATATTACCTTGGAATTATAAAGAGGTAAAGAAAATGAAGTGAAAAACAACTGTGACAAAACCAGTATTGTTGCTGTGTTTTATAATTTAGTTGCCAAAATCAAACTCACTGTTGATTAAAAAGTTAGGTCATAATGAACACATTTTGAGGGGAAAAAGGTCCAATAACAATAGTAATATTGAATCCTTGTGATGATTATAAACAACCAATGCTAATTTTGTGCCCATTCCATGACATCTAGTAATTAAAAATCTTTTGACTTCATGAATTCCTTGATCAAGATTAATACAATTGATTTTTTGCATACCCTTAATCAGTTCAGCATTACATTGGTTCACAGCCCAATAAATTCCTTTTCACCGCTATTTTCCCTAAATGACTTTTGCCCTGAGACCACAAGATTGATTTTCGTGTAAATAAATTCCATTTCCATACAAGCAACTTGAACAAAGCCTAGGACAAATGAGAAGAAAGCTTTTACCCTTTTCTCAACAGTCTGATTTTAATATACTAGGAAAACCAGAATTACCATCTGAATAATGACAATAAAGAATCTGCATTTTCAGCTGTTAAGTGGAAATTCATTGTTGCAAAGGATATTCTAAAGAAAGGGAAAGGGCAATAATGGATTAGAGTGTGGTTGGTTTTACACATTCTACCTGCTCCACTAATATCTCAAGGTAAGCCATTTTACTCTTCTAGGATAACAAGAATGCAGAGCTCATAAGACCGACATGTTAGCAGTGACTGACATGTGCAGGGTTCGGCGTTCGGAAGATCTCGCGATGTCACGGAAAGTTAGAGGGTTAGTCGCAGCCTTGTGATGTACCTGTAATCCCGCCTCCCCTTGTTAGTATAAAAGGAATTAACTGCGCAATAAAAGGCGGAAGTTGGTGCTCACACTGTGTGTGTTATCTGTCTCTTTCCCTGGTCTGGGGTTGATCAGTCATCTAATTGTGGCACCTTGATATGCAGCGTACGCTACAGACATGCTGTAACACTAATGACAAGCTTCGCTAAGCATCACCAGTTAGAACAGATAGTCTATTTGGGAAGGGTGTAGTTTTAGGGCAATTAATCTTATAGAAGGTAGTAATACCTGGAGAGATGACTCAAAAAATAGAAAAAAAGACGCATCAGAAGTAAGGACAAACTTCGGAATTTTCTTCTCAGAGTCCAATTCTCAACTAAGGTGACACAGGATACACACACTCACTTTCATGGTTTCATTCTGTAATGTACTATTTAATTTTGCAAGCAGATAAACTGACTTGTTTTGTCTCCTAGAGGCATGCAGAAGCAGCTAAATTTGATACTGCTCCACATAATACTGGACAAGCTTGATTTATTTGCATGTACTCTTGACTACACCGCTGTATTTACTAACTCTAGTGATTTACCAGTTGCAGGCTGGTTTGCTCAGTCCATGACTGAAACTGCTGGATTCCAGACTTTTCTTACCGCTATGGTCCTGTTTGCTTACATAAGTTTCTAGGAATTTACCTGCAGTGGTTAGAAAAGCTATGATACTACTCCTGTGGAAGGTGTTATGCATAATTTTAGTTTTATACCTTCATAAATCAGAAAACAAGGTATAGTGCAAAAGCAGTCATAGCAGAACACTTTTCTAATAGATCCAGCCCCCATCTAGATGGATAACCCTTTTGAAACAGCTGTATGAGTTGGATGTCCAACATTTTAGTTACCTGCTTGAACTCCTGACTAAATTCAGTTTTATGACATCTAGGTTTCCCACAAGCAGTTTATCTTTTTGCCTGTCAATGGCTGCCTACTACACGTTCTTTATCACTGCACAAGCTGTTAAGCACAAAAGTATCACTGCAACACATAGCTTCATAAAACTAAAAATATTTGGCTAGAGAAGAATTTGTTCAGTTTCTTTTAAGTGATACAGAATTTGATGTAGCAAAGCTACTATCCTGGTGCTTTAAAAAAGCTTAAATAATTTTCCATCAGGTTTAATGCATGTTTAATTAGAAAATAATTGTTTCCTTGCACAAATGTCAGCTCAAAACTGAAGCTAAGTTATTTGCAGACAAATAAAGAGACAATGCCACACAAAAAGTCTAGAGCATGCAAAGAAAACAAACTCAGCCAAGCATATGGGTCCTGACATGGGTGCAGAGGGAAAACATAGGCTATACTCACAAAAGATATTGACTGGATTCTGACATGTTTTGAGTATAAAAAGAAAAGCAGTTTGAAAACAAGCTGTGTATTTTGTTGCACACATTCATACAGGCATCCTTCTCTATAGTAATTAATATTAAATGATATTACTGAAAATTAAGTGTCAGTCACAGGGAGCATATTAGAAATATGGCACTATGAACTTCTGTCATCTATGTACAGAATACAGTAGGCCAGATGTCCACTGGCACAAAGCAGCCAACTCTAGGGAAAGCAGCAGATACATTCCTGGATGGAAAACAGAAGTCAGTTCTCCCCTGAATTTGACAGAAGCCACTGTGATGGGAGGGAACACTGTTTGAACACTGCCAGAATCTCTAGTTTGTTCTCTGGACAACCACACTGATTGGAAACACCAATATACATGGAAGATATTCAGAGAATTTTTTAACTTCTAATGAGATTTATAGTGTGCACTGCTGTTTAAATGGTTATCCTTTTCTGAAGGAACAATTAATTCTCTTCAAAACTATATTTGTGCAAATATTACATCCTCTGGGGACTTTATTATCCAAGGTGTTACTGCAGTACCTAGCACAAATGAAATATCATCAATAAATAAAATATAGTTTTACTAATATTTCAACCTGGATTTCTTTGATGTCTGTTTAAAACAATTTATATTCCAGAAAGAATTCATAGATATTTCTATAATTTCTTATTGCTATAATTCCAAACATTTCATCTAAATTAATTAATGTGAATTCCACAATAGTGTCTCCCAGATATATTATTTTCACTTTGCAGATGTTAAATTAGGGCACCAAGACTAAGAAATATGACCAAAACCTAATGAAATCCATTGAAGAGGAAAGACTATAATCCATATATCCCAAATTCCAGGCTAAATGTTCAATTGAATAATGTTCTTTTGTTTGGTTTTGTGTCTTTTTGAATGTAGGGTAGAAGATCCCTAATTCAATGCTTAAAATTCAAACTGCTTGGGTGTCAGACTGTTTCTCTCCAGCACACATTACTTGTAATAGCTTTATCTTGCCTGGCAAAAGACAAATCTGTACAAATATTTATCAGATTACATCATATACAAATCCAGCAATTAGTCAAATTCCAAGCTGTTCTATTTAAATATATTACTGTCATAATAATTAATTAAAATAATTCACATTAAAAAAATCAGAACAATAGATTACATTAGTGTTATTGTTACTGTTTCTACTACTTCACTTCAGTGAAAGAACTATACCCATAATCTTGCTGCTGTTACGAACCTGTCAAAAGTTTCAGAAGACAAAGCAAATTTTTTTTTTTTAGTAATAAAAACTTATGAAGTCTCTAAAGTTCCAACAGTAATTGCAGTTATATAGCAGAGGTAAGTACTAATTTTCTGAATTGTCTGTATTTCACCATCAGCCATAATTTTTCAGAGTATCTTGATCTGGACAGTCGGTACCGCACAGTACAGGGGGTAAGGAAGAGCCAAGCCCCCACAGATGCAAGCCCAACACACTCTTCTGGACAGAGAAGTTACAGAGCTGCCTCTGCGGTACTATGTCAGACAAACTCTGTTTACTCACTTTTTCTTCCTGCATCCTCTAGTAGAGGATTACAAAAAAACTGTAAGTTTGAGACTTTGTGTGGAGCTAAGTCACTTCCAAGTATGGAAATGCCCATTAAAAGGAGACATGAGGCATTGGGACCATTCCCCATGCTTACAGAACTCAGTGCAGAAAATTGTGGGGTTCATAGGATTGGCTCTGTTGATCCATTTGACAGAAAGCAAAATCCTGTCACCAATCCCTAAAGGTAACTCTTGAGAAGGCACTGCTATTTGATTTTCTTCAGGAGAGAATGATCTAGCCCAAAGTAATGATCTACTCTTACAGGCTGCTGTGCTTTAGTTAAAAAATAATTTTCTTGTAACTTAGTCTTTAATTTAGAGCACACAAACAATGGTGCACTTGTGTGCAGTGATAGGGTAATTAATGCGTATCTTAATTAAACAGGCATTTGCCATATAAGAGAAGGCTTTACATGATATGCACACTGTAAGTGAGCGTGCTTGGAAAAATTCCATTAACATTTGTTAGACTTGATCTCTCATTTAGGGGATTCAGCCTCACCTCACCTTAATTAAATCACAGCTCTCCTGACAATTTCCTATTCTTTGACTGGTTACTGTTCCTACTGCATGTTACTACACTCAGAACGAAACTCAGTGTATAGATTCTACAGTTTTCCTTAATGCCACCATATTTAGTTTTCATAATCTTTCTTTCAGTTTCTCCTTAGATTTTACTTTGTCCAGCAGAATAACAGCAATGACTGGTAAACTTTGAAGAACAGTCTGTGTTTCCAGCTTAAGGAATATGAGATTATAACAGGCTATTACGCATAGCATTTCAAGCTTTCCATAAGCGCTTTCCTATCCCTCTGGCCACTTCCTTCAAAACTCAGATAGTTATCACTGTTAATCTTAACACTTTGCAAGCCAGTTCCTTAACTGCTAGTTTTGCCATGAGCTAGATGCTCTCTGAATGTTACCTTTTTTCGTGGGAAATTTGTTTCTCACTGGCATTAGTTGCCATCTCCTCGGAGACCAGCTGGGAAAATAATTCATCAACATTTCTTCACTATTCACCTCCTATCTAAAACAAACAAAGATCTCATTCAACTTTTCAGCTGCCATTATAATCAGCCTTTTACTCCACAGATATGCTTTTATAATTTCTGTTAAATCACACTTTTTCTTTTGGTTCCACTTTTTCTTTAGGCTACTTCACTGCAAAATTTACAGGTTTCCTTGCCTATGACTTTGTACAGTTCTTTTGTACCGCTGAATGTTTTTTGTCCTTGTTTCCAATATTTTTCCACTGCTAGGTTTGGTGCAGTTGTTACCAGCTTTTTGAATAAGCTATATATTTTGTGACGGCATTTCCTGAATTTGTCTCATATGTATACTGCTAAACAAGGATTTAATCTTGCTCTTTCACTTTTGGCTTCAGTTTACATTTTGATTTCATGTAAACCATGATTTTCTAAATTAATTGAATTATTGTTCCTTTTACTTAAAATGCTTGGAAGTATTTAGTGTAGATAAATTCATTCCAGTTTTCAAAGGAAAATTCTTATTATATTTAAGAAAAATATAATTATGTGACCCCAGTGTAGCTTACCTGTGTGCAAGGTACTATTGCATTTATAGTGTCTGCAGCCTGAACAGGCTGGCATTTTGCATTGTTTAGAGTAGCCTTTGTTTGTAATATACTGTCCTGGTTTCAGCTGGGATAGAATTAACTGTCTTCCTAGTAGCTGGTACAGTGCTATGTTTTGAGTTCAGTATGTGAAGAATGCTGATAACACTGATGTTTTCGGTTGTTGCTCAGTAGTGTTTAGACTATAGACAAGGATTTTTCAGCTTCTCATGCCCAGCCAGGGCACCTGACCCAAACTGGCCAACAGTGTATTCCATACCATGTGACGTCCCATCTAGTTTAGGAACTAGGAAGGGGGGGGCAGGGATTTTTTTGGCCGCTCGGGGACGGGCTGGGTGTCGGTCGGCGGGTGGTGAGCAATTGCCCTGCGCATCATTTGTACATTTCAATCCTTTTATTACTACTGCTGTCATTTTGTTAGTGTTATCATTATCATTATTAGTTTCTTCTTTTCTGTTCTATTAAACCGTTCTTATCTCAACCCAGGAGTTTTACTTCTTTTCCTGATTTTCTCCCCCATCCCACTGGGTGGGGGGGGAGTGAGTGAGTGGCTGCGTGGTGCTTGGTTGCTGGCTGGGGTTAAACCACGACATATACATATCCTTCAAGAAACAATGTACCGTAATCTATTCTTCCCCATCTGCAGCCTGCTGTTCTGGAACCAAATGTTCTGATCAAATGCACCTCTCTATTAGAAACATGCTCTTACAGCTGCAATGTAGCGATGTACTTGGTTAGCATGGGTCTTTATTGTGAATCTCATGAATAGCTCTTACAATCTAATCTGATTGATGGCCAATGTTGTACTGTAAGCAAAGTCACTGGCAGTAAAACATATGAAACTTTCTAAAACTTGTTTGTCCTGAGGTATTGTGAGCATTTTATAATTTTCAGTTGGTTTTAAACTAGTAGTTCCAGTTAAAAATAGTTTAAAAGTTTTTTAATGTTAAACTTTTTTTTTTTTTTTCTTTTTAAAAATTCATTTTAAAAGCTGGGGGGTGGTGGCTTTTTTTTTTTTTTTTAAGTAGTTAAAACAAATCTTAAACTAGTAGTGGTCCTGAGATACATGACTTTCTTTGGAATTTTACCTACTTACAACAAGAGAATTTAGCCTTTTATATGGGTGAAATTCTGTTTGAGATCGCTATATCCAGTTTATACTCCAGGGAAGAATTTAACCATGTGGGTTAGAGAGGGATAGGAAGCTAGTTCCATTTTTTCATTCAAATCGGTGAGACGTCAGATCCAAATGTAGTTTGCAAAGAAGCTGGACACCATTTATGTTTTAAGATTTTGCCTTGGTGTTTTTCATTAGACTCTGTACTGGTGTATTTCATTAGAGTAGTATAAATGTAGAGTTGTTGCGTTTTACTTAGATTTATGAGAATGTCACAGAGGTCAACTTTTTCCAATTAACATTCCAATTACATTTCTAGAAGTATTTTAGAAAGGCCATTTAGCAATGCTTTGACAGAAATTTGATGCACAGCTCACTACTATAGCAAATCACACTTGGAAGGAGAGTTTGGAATTGTACCTGCTTTGAATCTCATGTACTGATTTTGGCTGAACAGTCACAACAGTTACCTTCCAGAAAATTCAAGCACAAATTGTCAGTGTATGTTCCACCAACTTTCTCTCTCTCTGACTGGAAAATACAGCTCAGCAGACAGAAAGTGGCACCTATAAAATTGTACTCAAATGCACTTCATCTACACAGCAATCTCCCCTGATATACTCTCCTTACACAGTTCATTTGCAGTCTTGATTGAAAATAATGAAGAACTAACATACACGAAATGCTTTAGAATATTCTGTATCTTATCCTTTATGTCGGGCACTTAAATTTGGTATACTGACTATTATACCTAATTAAGTCTCTTTAGTTCAAGAGGTGGTGACACATACCGAACTGCATCACTGAATTACGTTGAGCTATGCCTTTAGCTCAGTGCTGGTGTCGTGCCACAGGACTTGGGTCACTAAATCCAGCTGGAGAAAGTGGCCTGATAATTGGAGGCCACGGCTGAGATAGTGCTGTGGCGGCATGGTGGAAGCTGTGGCCTAAGGCCAAGGTGGAAAGGGTGCCTCGTGCCTTGAGCTGGTGGTTGACAGTGGCCTCACCTGAGGGGAGTGTTCTCCAATTGAGTTGACAGGCAAAATTGTTACAGGAGAATGTGAGTAGACTGTAGCATCAGGAAGGATAAACAGGAGAGCGACATGGTTTTCAACCTTGCAAGAAACCAATGATGCAAGGAAGGAGGAACAGCTGGAAACTGTGCTTGAATGAGTAGTGGTGACAGCTCCCAAGACAGGGGAGGCTGGAAGCTTGTGACTTCTGGTAGCAGGAGAACTTCTCCCAATCTGCCCTTGTATCTGAATGTACAGGATCAGTGCAGCACCTGGCACTTAATAGCCAAGGAAAGGGAAGGGAACAAATTTCATGAAGGGAGGTTTCAGAGAGATCTCAGTCTGAGCTGAGTACCAAGAACCCCCTCTTCTCAACCATCACTTGAACCTCCAGCTCTAGCATTCAGCATTTTGCCAGCTGCCCCCTTTACTGAGCTGTCACCTTTTTTTTTTTTTTTTTTCTGTTAGGAACTAAATTCCAAACCTGCATAATTTTAGGCAGTCTAATAACATTATATTATTGTTCATAGAACACCTGGGAAATCCTTCTTCTACCCAGCTCCTTCCAGATCTGAATGTTTCCAGGCTTTCCCAGTTGCTCAGCCATGACTGCTGCACCTCCCTTCTGGCTACTGATGGTAGCTGCTGCCTGCAAAATTCAGTGTATTTGCTGCCTATTTGATACTTCCCGTGTGTGCCTCTGATTATCACCTTTGCTATAGCTCTGTTTTTGTTAGCTCTCATTTTTCAGCTAAGTGTGCTTTTAACAAAAGCTTCTAATTCATGTCAAAGGATTTTAGGAAGTCTCTGTAATTTACCTTAAAGCCAACACTTAACTGGAGTCATACCAAATTACATTAGGCCCTAGATATATATACGTATGCCTGACATGCCTGAATAATTTCCTCCTTTTGGAGTTTATTCTTGGCTGACATAAGTGAGTTAGGGCCACTGAAGATAACAGCACTATGACAATATCCAAAATCCATCCAGTCCTTTAATGGTGCATAAGTTAAAGATAATACAGTCATCTACTTAAGGCAACACAAATTACTGCATGATTGTCCAGACTGAGTATGTTTTATCTTATTCTACTATAAGTTGGGATTCATGGACCCTTTATAGGCCAGGTTCTTAAAATTTAAGTGGCTTATCTCCCCTTACCTCATCACTTTATATACATGGATCCAAGGAAGGATCTGTTCTCATGCATTAATGGAAAGTCTGAATGGATGTAAATATCACATGATACAGACATAACTCGCATTGAAAGCAGGATGTATTTGAAGTGAAATGCCATTCACAAAGACTTTCGAATTGCCTTAGAGAGTGTGGATTTCCCCACTAGAAACATTTGAGTATTTCCTATGTTCAGCTATTTTATATCAATTCATTCATGACAAAACTTAAGAACGTTTAAGAAAGATCAGTATCAAAATTAGTTTTAAAATAGACAATAACAGAACAAGACAGAGTTGTTCACTGCATTTAACCTCAACCTGTTAGGTAGGTTTGCTACATGGTCAAGAAAAGGTGTCTCCATGATGTTGAAAGTGACTGTGCTCCTGAAAGCATTGCACTGTGTCCTCTAGCTTTTGCACCATGCCAGGACGGAACCTGTATCTTTTCCATTATTTTTCCCCAACTTTCATCTTCGTAGTGACATAAAAGATAGTGAAGCTTTGCTCCCAGCCACTACTTTCATACTGTAAAGTAACACCTTAAGCATGATATTCCCCCCTATCCTCTTCTGGTCTTCCGCTAGCTATTTCACTGACTGCCACAGCTGCTGCAGGTCCTGTACCCTGGGTCTGTTGTAGAAGTTGGCAAGAGGCCCCACTGAAATTGATGGCAAAATTATTCTTTCATCTAAAGATCCATATAGTGATATCTAACTGATTACCAAATAGATAAATTAGTAACAACTATTAACAACTTTGTCTTTCACCGATTTTTTTCTTCGAGTTGAAATACCTTGTCTTATTTTTTTGAGCTCCTTATCAAACCATAATGATACCAAAAGTCATAGTCAAAATCCATAAATATATAACATTACACTTTCCTTAGAAACTAAGATTCACAAATAAACATAATTTGAATGAAGCAGTGAGAAGGCAAAGTATCTTTGATTAATCTATTTATTTTTAGAAGTCTATGACTGATGTGTTATTTTTTGAATGTCAAAACTTTTTTTTTATATTAAGGTGAATATACATGCATATACAAGCAGCATTCATTATCTCTAGATAATCAGCACAGGAAGAAACCCTGAATATCAAACTCAGCTGTGAAATTAAGAGAGAAAGTCCCAAAGAGTGCACAAAACAAATCAGATATGATAGAGCATGACTGACACCTGATCATGCACTGATGGGTATATTTCTGAGCAGCAGACAAAAATAAAATAAAAAAGCAGCATGATGTGGAAAGAAATAGAAAAACTTTATGTGTTGTGCTAATGGCAACAAATAATCTTTCTAACACAGAGCCTGGAGAGAAATGGGTTGAGTCATCCCTTATTCAAACAACAGCCAGCCTAGTCTTCTTAGGAATTGCTTTATGAATACACCAACAATTTCTGTATTGCTCCTTGTTTTCTTGAACTACAACTTTCCATAAATTCTAGTACATGCTTGAAATGTTATAAACTACAATTTGAATTAAACTCTATTTCTAATAATAATGGCACAAGAGATTTAGTAAAAATGCTTAGTAAAAATCTCATAGAAACTGAAGTCCATTGGACTGTCAGTATAAAAAGTTGTCAGGAAGTTACCTTAAGATCTAAAGTAAAAGCTGCAGATACACTAGAGAAATGACAATCTGATCTTAAGCCATGTGTTTTTATAGGTTTGTATTTTAACCTGAAAAATCAAACAAAACTCACAGCAATATTACAGTTTGTACACTATTTCTAAAAGAATGCACTCTTGTAATCGTTAAAATAAAATTCTAATTGATTTATTATAGATTTAATAATGAAGTAATAAAGTTTTATCTTTACTTGCTGAAATGAATTAGTTACTGTGAATGTATATATTGCAGTCCTTAAATAGGTATTGAAGAACAAAATTACTCTGTGATCAGCATTTGGTCTGTGATATTAGGATTTTGGGGTTCTGAGTGATGGAATTTGTTTTTTGCAAAGTTCTGCATAGCCATAGTGCAACAGCAAGCTTAGAGTTTACAAAAGAGACAAAGATAGGTATAAATAAGTTTTTCCATATTAAAAAAACCCCCACCAAACAACTTCATGAAGAATCTGAGAAACGCCTGTAAATACTGTACCACCTAATTGCAAATCTCCCAGAAGTTATAAGTTAAATCAATGTTTATTTGTTCATGTTATCCATGCTGTTGTTACTAAATAATCTTAGAACAAATGCACTTAAACGACTGTCTTTTTCATGTCTACAATGCAGGGAAATAAAGATTCAAGAAAGAAAATGTACTAATCCTTTCATATTATCGCATGCAAACAACAATAGCCATAGGCAGAATAAAATCCAAATGCATAATGCATGCTCAAAAACAGTAGAACATGAACAAAATCCAACAGTATAAATTAATTTACTAGATTACACTGCTTCATTATGCATTAACAAATGAAATTTTAAAAGCCATAAAACAGAACAATAGTTTACACTGTTAAAAAAAACCCAAACCACCAGACATAGAAAAGTTGAGTTTTTTGTCTTAAGGCTGTTCTTGTCTCATGCTATACTAAAAATTGTAGGAAGAGACATTTTTAAAGAAGTCCTCCTCACAGATGCAGAAAATTAAACACTTGGATGAATGGGGGGGTGGGTGGGCAGGGAGAAGAAAGGAAAACGAATCCCAGCAAAACATTCCAAAAGCTTTAAACAAGTGTGAAGCCTCATGGATAACAAGATAAATAAAGCTTAACTCAAACCCTATATAAACTTTGAATGTCCTCCTCCATTCAAAAGCTAAATTTGGTTTCAAAAACATTGTTTTGGAGAGAATGTAACAACATAAAGACACAAACAAAATAATACTCAGTAATGAGAACCTTCAAAATATTCAAATGGAACAAATGATACAGTTTGGCTTGCATAAGTCTAGAGGTGATGTTAAAACCTAGTGCTGAAGATTTTTATACCAGAAAGACATCAAATAAAGGCATAGTACATTTCTGCAGATTGCCAACTATATATTATTCCACCCTGAAATGCAAATGTAACATAACACTATATCCTTTCCATTTACTCTCACACTTACCAATAAATTTTTACACTGCTCTGTATATTCTTTTTCTCTTATGTATAGTTGCAGTAATTTGAAAAAACTTGGAGCGCAGCTTTTAAAGGGATACATATTCTTCATGATGTAGAGACGGATGATTTACATATTTTAACAAAAAACTTTAAACAAAGTCTTTAATGCCAATTTTACCTAGGTAAATGCACAGATCTGTAAAAGGAAGTTAGGTACATAAATTCCATGTGAGTTTGAAATATGTCCAGTCTTGGAAATCCTTCCTCTCTTGTAAACTAACCTGGATGCCCAAGGAACTTATATTTTAACTGTCAAAATTCCATAGAATCTGTCTTCTATTTTCTACATGTTCTTCCTGTTCTCCACATAGAGCTATGAAGTGCCAGAGTATTTACACATTACATAATATTATACATTACATTGTATAAAGATTTTAGGACTGGCAAATACATATTAAAACAACAAATAACTGTCCTTGTTACTCTTCAGAGGTTTGCACGATACAGGAAATGTAGGCGCAGTGAGATGTTACTTCTATTAGTGAAATTATAATATTGTGATAATATTGTTTCTAGAGAAGCTCCAACCTGCTGAGTCTCCCCATTTTTAAGCAGTTACAATTAAATAGACTGTCCAATCTCATGTCTAGCAAACTGGTCTTCAATCACTCTTGGAAAGCAGCTATTCTGATAGAAAGTGCAGATGAAAAGTCTCACAAAAAACTCACATACACATGCAAGTGGATTAAACTCTGAAGGAGAGGCAAAATATGAGATAAAGGCAATACATTATATGCACTAGGAAGCAGCAGAGGAGTAGAAATTTAGCTGAATGGTGTTTTTTTCTCATCAGATTAAAGTCTGTAGTTTTAGAGAGGGTTAGCTGTGAACACAGTTCAAAGCATGCTATTTTGGGTTTGGTTACAGTCACAGTAAATATGTGTTAAGTAAACTAAAGCTGCTTAGAGATATTACAAATAGCTTCTACTGTTCTTTTCATTTGTCTCACATTATCTCAATGCTGGCCACTATCTCATCGTCCTGGGGTTTGGATGGGTCTATTTTACAAAGCATTCCTTTGACCCAAAAGAAACTAATCCATGTATTCAAAATAGATGTTATATAACAGCTAAGATAGTCAGATCTTCCTTTCATCTTTTAAATAGACACTTAGGTTTGATTTTATGTGTGTTATGGTACGTAAGATCACTACTCTGAGTTTCCATGCAGTTAAGACAGCAAAATAAATCCAAAAAATGAAATTAAGTTCTTTAACATATTTAGTAAAAATTGCTGCTGTAGGAGAGTAGGCAAGTTCTCAGTTCACTTCTTAAGATAAGAACGATCACTACAGCCCAAGTTTTTACTTAAAATTGGCCATCAGATTTCACCTATCAGTTCTGAAGTAGACATGCAAGCATTGCCAGGGCTGGTAACTAGAGCTTCACCTGGAACATAACACTTAAAAGAAAGTGATGCAAAGTTTTCACATGATGAGAAATTTCATTCTTGCCTTGGAAATCTTCTTCAGTGCTTACTTACTGTCACTTTTTAAATGTTGAATCCTATTTCCTCTTTTCTACTTTAAATTTGATACCATGGGATCTTGTTGTATCTCTGCCTTCTAGGTTAATAAGTTCTTTAAAATCAAATCTGTTTTCCCTCCATAAGTGTGCATTTCTAGATCACAAGCAAGACACATGCCAGTCCTATTAATTCCTTGAGTCTTATCTTAAAATTTATTTATATTTCTCTCTTAAGAAACCATTTCTGCAATCTGCTGTGCTATCAAAGAATGGAGAGAAGTATAAACATTATTCCAGTAGCGAACTCATCTTTGCTATATGCAGAACATTGTATTCAACAGTCTGCTCTTTCTGTGCTGAAGGCTGATATTTACCTTTTCTCTCAGTCCTAAAATAATAGGCATTCATCCACCCAGATGAATTTTTTTTTCAGCTGCTTTTGCTCAAATCATCTTCTCCACTACGAAAGTGTGGCCTACATTTCTTTCTTCGATGTATGCACTTACATTTCTCTGTATTAAAGTATAGTTAATTCTTTAATTAAATAATTATTTCCCAGATGGCTGAAGTCATACCAATGGGATAGTTACAGCCCAAGATACACAGCAGCAGTTCTACTCTAGCAGAGGAAAAATTCTCATGTGAAAAAACTCCCCTTTGAATATAATCAGAGCACAGAGCTGTTCCAAATTCCACTGATTTCAGCACAAAATGGATTCAGCTTAGGAGACCTAAAAGGAACAACACAATTTCAATTCTCTGGGTATCATAATGGAAAGGAGGGCAAGTTTCACTAACAGCAGTGTGGGAGTACAGCGATTGTTTCCACAAGTATCAAATCAAAACTCACTACAATTATGTTTCACACTGGGAAAAGCCTGAAAATTTAATGCAGAAAAATAAGGTTTAATTTTACATATCCAGGTCTTACCAAAACAACAGAAAGAAATTCTAAACATGGAAACTCTGACTAGACTTTGGTCCCAAAAATCCCCTCAAAAATCTAAACTGATGGCTTTCACGGTGGAAATGGGCTTTCAAGTTTATTACTATTCTGTGATGAGGTTCTGGCTATGAAGTACATTTCTTTGTATGAAGCATGACAAATCCTCTAGATTACTTGCATGTAAGTTAATTTACTGGATAGTTTTAGAACCTGCATATTCATTTTCTCTATGAGCCTTTGACACACACACCTTTATTTTGTTTGATTGTTTTTATAATAAGCTACAGTTATACAAAGGCAAAAATGGTGGAACATCATGCTTAATCAGGCCTGTTGTTTCCAAAACTGCTTGGCTGAGTGCTTTGGTTTAATGCAACCTTCTTCCTTTGCCCCTTCTTTTTCTACTTTGCAGTCTAAGAAACTCTAAAATCATTGAAAAAATTATGATGGGCAGCCACTTTTTTTGCCACCATTTTTTTAAAGATGGAATAGAAATTTAAAGCAATATCTTGAAATTATACTGCAACAATATGTAATTAGCTACAGCTACAGAAAGAACACAACCTTTAAAAATTTTGTAGATACAAAAAGGTCTTGGGTTGGGCATAATGAGGCATGGCTGAGTCAGATCTATACATCTCCAAAACGGATTTGTAACGTAGTAAAATAGATTCCAGATTCTATTTTCCCTGAAACTCTATAATATATCCCTATAAATCACTTCTTAGTGATTACCCTGTTAAAGTAAGGGTACCACAACCATATGTACAATCCTATTTGACTACTCATTGTTTTATACATATTTGTGTGCGTGTTTGTCATGCTAGGGAGATGGGGAAGTGGGGAGAGAAAAATCATCATAGGTCCAGAAGTGTTACCAAAACATCACTAACAAGGAATCACTCTTACTGTAAAACCAAACAAAAAAATAATTCATATATTCTTTTCCTCCCTCAATTAAAAAAAAAAATAAATCTCCAGGGGCTTCATGTGGAGTAGGTCCACCTCTAGTCTAAATCAAGCACAACTTTAAAGGCAAAAAACTATCCTACCCACACCCAATACAAGCTTCACTTTTTAATAATTATTCATCCCCTGATAAGTTAACAGTATGCATGCTTGTAGGTGATTTTTCTGTACTTTAGGAGTTTCATTCTGTTCACAATTGAAACAACATCCACAGTAACCCCATTGATTGAGCAAAGAACAGATCTTACTGGTGGTTATTCTCCAGTCCGCTGGTATCTCCAACAGTTTAAAACATGGGAGATTCTAACAGGCTCTGAAATTTCTGTGCAAGAGAATGGTTTTTCTTCAGGGCTGCTAAAACATTATCATGGTTATGAGAGTGCTAAATGCCAGTTTGCTACACAATGAGAGAAGTATGTTTTCAGAAGAGGCAAAGGAGCCAGGTATTCCTCAGCTCCAATTCTGGTCAAATACAATTTCCTCAGCATTGGCAAATCACTCCCTGAGCACCAGCCTATCAGTGAAACGGAGAAAAAGCTACTCATTGTACACAGGTATTCAAAGAAATACAGCTGATGCACTTAATCCATTCCTTGTGGGACTCCACTTAGTTCTAGGATGAGATACGGCCAGTTGCAGAATCTTGCTTAAAAATGAAAAGGGCTGCCAGACTTAAACGCTATTCCCCAAACTGACAGCAATCCCCACTAATTCAGAACAATTCCTGGTAGACAGAGCTATCTGAGAAATAGTTGTGAGCACTACGTGGAAAATAAGGAACTCCTTGTTAGGACTATTCTTATAGGTAAAGGTGAAGTAGTTAAAATATATAACCATCCATTCATAACAAAAAATATTTTCTCCCTCAGTGAGGATGAAAATTGGATTCAATAGCAAAGTAATTTGAAGCAAATTTCCCACTCTGCAAAGTTTATACACCATGCAACAGATTAACTTCTGTCTGCAGGTACAACAATTAAATCCAGTGAATAAAATTAAACTATTTGGGGTATTCAGATGAGTTCTGTTGCTATTTCTCCACCAATATATTTAATGACGAATAGTGTCCAGTATAGTGAGAACAAAGGATATTTTTGCATTTCTTCTTGTCAGCCTTTTTATTTGATAGACTTTTCCTCATCACTCTGTGGATTTATAGGATTTATTATAATGAATAAGAGAGCTGAATTATTAAGTCTGATATCCAAACCACAGGATTGACTGCCACAGGAATTATTTACTCTGTAATATCAGGGAAATCATTTATTCCCTGAAGCATTTTTTTTTGTACATTTAAAAATCCTTTTTCAATGCAATTATGAATTACTATATGAGTTGGTTAGAATTGAAAAATAAAATTTTGGGGGGAGAACTTTTAGACAGATGTGGAAATAACAAATTACTTTTTCTGTTTTAACATTGAAAATAAAAATTGAAGGAAATCTCAAAAGATTTAAAAAAATCCAGTTAAGAAATAATGTACAAGAGACATCTTTCTTTTTCAGAATTTTCTTTTCTCTTAGGAGAACTAGTTCATGGAACTATGCATTAGGATATTTTAATTCCTAAAAATCCAGAAAAAAAAATTATCTCAAATATACTGTCAAAGACTACAACAGACAGTAGCTCAGTCCTACAACATGTTTTGATTTTGTGATTAGATTCCTAATTTTAAAAACATGAGCTACAGTTTGTGTCAATGGGGTGAAAGACTATTCTGGCATTCCATAGGACTTAAATACTATGCTCCAAATTAAAATTAAGTGTGAAATCTACTGTTTCATATCCCTTCTTACCTCCTCCTTATACTGGATCTACCTGTCTTTTCTGATGTATGTTCTCTTCTGCATGTCAGCCTCTGGCCTCTGATTTGAATCTAAAATGGAACACTTGTGGAAAGAATAATAAAACCAGCACAATACTGTGAGCCTTCATTCAACAGCTACATTGAAAAAATTATTGCTACGCCTGGAGTCATCATAATTTAAGATTTCACTAAAACAGGTATTTTCTTGAACTTAATAAAACAACAGAACACAATTTGCTTTTAATATATGTCTTCCATATAAATTCAGAAAATGCTGTAGAATTGAAACACAGACTACTTTGGCAATTTAGGGATCACAGCACGGGTTTTTTTCTTCTAGTCTGTTCATCATTAGAAAATTCCTAGACGGGATGATTGAAAAATGCAAATAACTGCCTGTTCTTTGTTCTGTTGAAATAAATTAAAGGAAAGCAAATGGTGCCGTAACAAAAGAAAGGAGAAATATGTCATTCTTGCTATTATGAAACATACAGCTATTCATCTTTTGCTCAGACATGCAGTGTGAGAAGCCAGGGCCCTATTCGCAGTGATTTCTTTTGGCTCCACTTGTGGCAAGAAGCAGCAGATGCAGCTGATTACAACTCTGCAACACCTAGTACTTCAGCATGGGAATGGCTAGGGACAAAGAACAAGCACTTAAAACTTCTAGTTAGCGTCAAAGAGCCAACTTATTGGATAGAGATAAAAGTGTAATGAGTATACAGTCAGAAAGTCAGAGGCGTGCAAATGATGCAGTGGGTAGCAGGACATCCCCACATGCACAGAATATCATCTATGATCCTTTCTACATAGAACCATGCTGTAGGACCTCTGAATGCTAATTATCTTCATAAAAATATTCATATTTCTTGCTAAATACAATAGGAAAACTCCTTCTCAGGCAGACAATGGAAATTATTTCAGAAGCCTGAACAGAAACAGTGTAAGTCTGTAAAATACTTTGCTTTACAACTGCTTGAGCACAAAGTTGACAACTGAAGTACACCTGATTCAAAGTTTCATTTTAAAGAATGGCATAAACTTTTTTTCTTTGTCTATGAAATATCAGCCTTTCAGCCAGGTAGCTCTGTTCTCACACAAGCATCTCATGGGATTCCATTTTAGTTCCCCAGGGAGACACCAGTTTACTACACTGTAGCACAGGTCACATGGGAGATAACATCAAACAAGCACAACACAGGGCTTCTTACCTAGAATGCTTTCTACATTCTATGTAAGCCCTTGATGGGCAATCCCCAAATCAGGCAGTAATATGAGAAAGAGAAATGGGTGCAGTGCTTGCTAAGTAAGTGTCTGTCAAAGACTGAACAAAAAGACAATATGCCTGTAAGGAGTTAATACGAAGCAATCTGGTATCCAGGGAGCAATGAAGTCTACTAAAAATATTTAAAATTTCTGACAAAATTTGAAATTGTTTTTTTAAAATTAGGTTTATTTCCTGTCCAATTTATGAATAAATTTGACTCAACCACACAAAGTTCTCATGAAAATGTTATAAGGTCAGTTGATTGATAATTTCCTACAAAGTAATGTTGATACCCAGCACACAACCAATATCAACTAATATGGTGATCTATAGGGGATCCCTGTTTCCCCAATGAATAGGCACTAATTAAATTACTTCAGCTAGGTTCACAGTGTAAATGCTCAATTTTAATAGCTACAGCCAATTCCTTCAGGATTAGCTGGCCAGACTTCCTCTGAAAAAACCTGAAATCTCCTGGTAATTGTGTAGCCTTCTTTCTCCAGTTTATGTACAAAAATCCCATCAGACTTAAAGTTCAGGTGCCACTTCATCATGTTCTTAACTGGTGCAAAGGTCCATCATTTGAGAATCATAGAGAACCTCCTAAGCTGTTCTAATTTATTTCTAGGGTTATACCTGCCCATAGCTTGCTTCACTTTGCAGTATGGTACTTTTCCTTTCTCACTTTGGCCTTGGTTGAGCTGAATATACATTCAGTGTCGATTCCTTCTCCCTGCAGACGGACAGAACTAGCAATGGATTTCAGCTGTCTTGTAAATTTACATTGACAAGTAAAATAAAGTATAGTAAAAAAACCCCAAACAACCAAACCACCAAAAGTGAACCAAAGTGAAATATAAAGGTTCCCTGTCTTTATTTGAAAATTTGAAATACTTTATTAGGAAAATTACTTGGAAATTACACCATTTTTGCATCTGGCCCAGAGTTCTTTTTTAGTTTTTTCTCAAGATACACATAAGGAAAAAAATGAAAGAGTCAAGGCTTAAAGGACATTGCATAGGAATTGGTAAAGATTTCTTTACAACTGGCTTTTGCATACTCTTTGAGTCCATAAAATTGGTTCAGGAAATGGCAAAGCCATAGTTTGGAGAGTGGTTAGTGGGGAAAACTCCTGGAATATTACGTCATTATTTCAACTTTGATTCAGTAAGCAATATATCTATGAAGTTTTATATATCTGTAAACAAATAGAGGCTTAAGGGAGAAAAGATAAACAGCCCAGTGTCTAAAAAAAGAAAAAACATGTATTCTGCCTGGATAAGCAAAAATCACCTGTAAATTGTTTAAAATGCAAATTCTATTCATATTACTCAAAAAAAACTTTTTTACTGAAGTCAGCTTAATCTAAATAAAAAAATAAGCCAAACTGTTACATAGTATGCAGTGTTTGAAAGAAATTCATTTCCACTCCCCTCTTCCCAACAAACACATTTTAAATTCTGTTAAAAAATGATTTTGTCAGATTAAAGATTTTTCTCTTTTTTTCAGAGTTGTATTTCACATTTTTAACACTCAATGTTTTACAAGCTGAGTAAATATTTTACAGACTTGACAGTGTCAACGATACTTGTATATAATTATACTGTATAAAAAAGTGTTTCTTTGGCACTCTATGCAACTTTCAATATGCCAGAGACACTGCAGAGGAAATGTAGCAGACATTATTTAATTAGTTGCATTCAAATAAAGCTTTGCAGAGCAAACACATGAAAATACGGAACAACTTAGTCCCTCTGCAATTTACAGAGGGACTGTAAGAGATACAGAGAATTATTTTTACTTATTTATTTATTATGAAAAGTAGAAGACCAAACACTACTGAGACCTTTGCAATACAGATGGCTATACAGAAGATTTTAATAATAAATCCATAAAAATTAGGATATAGTAGACGGAAGAAAAATTGGTTACTTTGCTCTTGTACTCTCATCACTAGGCCAGATTAAATTGTAATTTTTACTTATTTTTAACATTATACTTTGTTAATCAACACTGTCATCTTTACTTATAGTATTTATTTAACCCTAATTCTGGTATATTCTGAGCAAATGGATGAAATAAACATCCCTAGTTTCACAATAGTAATGCCTATAGGAGCAAAATGTGGCACCGAAGTCACATAGGAATATACTGCCTGATCCTGCATCTATTGAAGTTAATAGCAAGATTCCCACTGGATTTTCACAGAGACAGGATTTCACTCCAAAGTTCCTGGCATGTAGTCAAACTGCTTGAATTAACAGGCTTATTCTCTTAGGGAAACTCACTGGGGATTTGGAGCTTGCTTCAAGAACTGCATGCCTGCAGTTGCTCTTTGGGTAATATAAACTGTTCATACAAACTCCATGAGCAAACTTATTTGTACAGACTGCAATTCTACCTGCATACAAAAATGGCTGCTGTCATCAAGTATGCAGAAATGCTCTGCCTTATGACACTATGATAATTATTTTTAACCAGTGTAGAAAATTACTCCATTTAAACGCAGAAAATATTTAATACAAATTTATGTTACTTAAAAGTTGGGCTTATTAATTTATTTTCCCTTCAGTTGAAAATTTAAAAATTGCAATTTTTTCATCCTCTCTGATCAGTACAGCTTTTTTGAGTGAAATTCCTAACACTAAATAACTCTGTTTTCAAGGAGATATTCAACTCTGATAATGAGAATAAATACAGGAGATCAGTCACCAATATCACTGCATATACATGCGCAACAACAAAAGGTACTAACAGAAAGGCTACAGCCCTTTACTTCCCTTCCCCCACAACATTCATAGTGGAATTTCTAATCCAGTATTTGCCACACATATAAATTATTCCACTTTCAAAGGAGCATAACCTATTGGTGGTAACGTATCTCTTCCAGACATTTTACTTCTATGGATATTCGTATAAAAATAACCATTTTCTTCAATTCTGTACAATATGAATATTAGAAAGGTGCACAAAAAACCCAAAAGACAAATTTGGCTACTGGTGCTTGGGTAGTGTTTACAAGTGTCCTTGTATGCTCTCACCTCATTACTCCTTGTTTGACATGCTTGTAGTAGGGTTGCTGGGGCAGCTGAAGAGAATGAGGATCCTTCTTGTTAGTAAGGTTTGTACAGTTTTAACAACAATGTTTTCTTGTGTGAGAACTGGAGAAGGTGAAAAGGCAGGTTTCGATTCTATTTCTAACTCTAACTCTGCCAAAACAAGGTAGTAACATGAGGAAAGTCACCTCCTATCTGACTTAGAGTAGCTGTATGTTATATCGTTCCACAATACACTGTGTAATTACATAGTCACCCACTTAGTACATATGCTTCGGGAAAGATTAACAGGCTAATGTGCCTCATTCCTCCTGTTACTATGGAAGAAAATAGCTGAAAGAGGTAAAAAGTGTGGCAGTTTCATTTAGCAAAAGTTTTATATATGTTTTCCATTAATAAATCATAAGAGTATAATGGGTTCCTGTACTTCCAGGTGGATTATAGCAAAATTATTATTCCTTGATCAGCAGGGTCTCTGCTCTCTAGACTAAATTATAAAAGGTCTTTTTCAGTAGATGTCAAAGGAACTTAAGGCAGTAAAATTCCTCTTCAAAAGATGACAAAAAATTAACTTTGTAATTGCAAGCTCAACCAGGGTAACTGCTTCCCTTCCCACAAAAAGAGGATTCCTCATTCTCAGGAATTCTGTGTTTATTAGTCATGCTACCATACCTGTGTGACATAACTTCAGCTAAGTAATTATACTTATAAACTTTACCTAGCTGTTCCATAGCCAAGAGTTGATTTAAGGTCAAATCTTGAAATGAAGGTTGTTTACCTCTGCTTACCTAGGCTGTTTACCCAGGTTCCTTGGGTGAAGAAACTGATTTCACTCATCTATGGTCAGAATTAATTCAAGCAGTGAGGTGGTTGTAAGTGAAAAACTGAACTGATATTGTTTGGTGCCATTTCCTCCCAGCTCTGTCTGTCTTGTTTTTTTTCCTCTCCTGCAGGAGTGGCTTTCTGGTGCTCCATGGCCTGTCAAGTGCTCACATATTAGATACTTCTAGTATTTTTGCCACGTGCAGCTTTAACTCTTTCTGTACAAGATCTGGCCATGAAATCTAAAAAAGTTCCTCCTTTGCTATTCATGTCTGACACTGTTGGGGGAAAAAAAACCAAACCCCAGACTTTGTTTTGGATGGAACACAGGCATTCGAGTTTAAGGAGTAAGAGAAGACAACTGTTTCCAGTGTCTATGCTTCACATCCTGAGCAGTTTCTACTCCAGCATGGTTCTGGGTGACCCACAAACTTTTCTGCCAGTGCAGTGCAGAGCCCAGGGGAGAGAGGATATGCTTAGATACTAAAACTTGCATGCTACCTCTGCTAAAGCACAAGAATTCAAAGTTTATTTAAAAGTAGCAAGTACCAGTACTGAGTGTACACACACCATGATCTGAACTCCAACATTATTTTAGAGTTTCCCATCCTGCTAATAACTCTTCTTTAAGATCGGTCTACACTGCAAATCAGAGAAATGGTTAAGTACTGTGTAAACATATAGCTGAATGATCTCTAACAGTCTTAGTTCTTGATTTAAAAAGAAGCAGGTGTTTAAAACCAAAGCTGCAAAACTCTTCACAGCCTGAATGTAAAAAAATTTAGGAAGCTCATTTCTTACGCCGCAGTTAAAATTATCTGTACACAGTGTAGTTTAAAGCTTGTTTAATTCTGTCTACTTCAGTAGGGTTGGGTTTAGCTTCTTCCAGTCATAGATTTCAACAAACAGAAACCAACAAATACCACCCCCACTCCAAAAACAAAGTTGGGGAGGGGGGAGGCGGGCCTGGGAATGAAGTAACCTTGTTTTATGTTAGAGGCTGTACCTGAGCATGATGAGCAGCTAAGTGATGGAAGTATGTAAATCCACTGTGACTTTTCACCCTGCAGGGTATGTTTATAAGGTATAGTTTAATCACATGTTTTAAAAAATCAGTTGGAATAGCTGTATTTAAGAACAGTAAGAAAGAGATACAAGCATTACAGTGATGATTTAAAACAAATGAAAACGATTATTCCCATGAAAGATATGGAGGTAAAAGAAAGATGCAACAAATGCTGTGTAAGTTACAAAAAACAGACAGACTAACACCCTCTCTCTGAAAAGGTAACTGATTATGAGACAGATTTTATGAATCTGAATTTTAATAATGATTTTTAAATGATTGTACACAATTATTAGTTGTGCTGGAGGCAGAGTAGCTTTGAAGAACTGTGGATACTGTGTTATTTAATAAAAAGATGATAATGGGTAGTGCTAAAAGACAAACTATCAGACTGCAGGGAGGTTATCAGTTCTTGAAGGACTGAAATGAAGACTGATATTATTTCATATTTCCATTAACTAACACAAAGTAAGAACGCATTAATGACAGTCATTGCTGAAAGAAATTATGTGGCTAAGAACAAAGGTGGATTAGGATTTTACAAAGAAAGGCTGATTGTCCGTCAGAAAAGACAAAACAGAAATGGGATTAATATAATCATATGAAGGGCAAGGACTAATTTCTGCTATTAAGTGGTAAGATCATCATTTGAGGATGATGGGGGAGGAAAAGGTCACACATGCTAGTTGGTAAAAAGAGTCAAAACAATACAAGTTTGATAAAAGAAGACATTAAGAAGCAGAAAAAGTCTACAGCATCAGTCAAATTGCATCTGCAATTCTACATAAAATATATGTTCAAGAGACATGAATTCAGACAGAAGAAAAAAGTGCCAAGGACCCACACACTCCTTCAGTGATCCATACTCCTCCCAGTAAGGAATTTCAGGCACCGTCATATCAGAGGAGAACAGAAGAGTTTAACCTACTTTGTACAGTAACATAAAACCTTAGAGGAAATGGAATTTCTGTCTATAAATAAATCAGATGGGTAAACTCTGGGGGAGGCAGAATTGGGGAGAGCACTATTTTATGTCTTACTGACAAAATGGCACAGAAACAAATGATGTGATACAAAACATCATAATATTGAGCTTGATGTTTAAGAAAGGATTATTATTAAACAGTCACAGAAGACTCTCCAGTGTCTCCAGTTATATCAAACAAGGGACAAAACTGAAATTCAGTACAGTATTATTAATTAGTGAATGTATGAAAACAATCCAGCATAGGCAACTTAATTAGTTATCAGTCTTCAAATATATCTAGTGAATATTAATTCTTACATAAAATTGCCGAGCCTGAACCTCTCTTGTAGGAAAACTATATGGCATATTTCTAACTTCAAGGGGATATGAGAAGAGGGCTTATACACAATAATGTTCTAAGTAAATTTATTTTCAAGTTACTGAAAGTAGAGCCCAGAAAAGCCACAATAATGCCATCTGAGTATTTATCATAGTTTTTTATTACATACATTGAGAAATGTGACTGCTGTTTGTCACATAGAAAGTACTCAGGTGACACAGATTTAAACAGGCAAGAAAACTTAATAAACATTTTTTTTCTTATTTTCTTGTCAAAACAAAGAGGCAATTAAAAAACATGTTCATAATGTTTCAACTACTTCTGTTGCTTCTGTATTGAATCATCTGGTGTTTATGCAACAAGAACTAGAAAAAAAATCTGATAAAACCTAGATCTAAATAACCATGCTTCTCAACTATACACAAATGTTTTAGTTCTAGGCATATCAATATGACTGATCTGACCACTTTCTGGTAGATGACAAAATACAAAACCTGTTGACACTGAAGGAAGGGTGCAGCTTTTTAAAGGAATATGCACTTATTTCCTACACAGTAAAGTTTTCCGTAGGAGATTAAAGATTAAGATATTTTGTACAATAACTGCTATAAGATACTATATTTATGGAAGCTAGGACACTAGCTAATTACTATTTATAAAGAAATCAATGAATGTTTTTACCTACCTTATGCAGATAATCCCAAAAATTCAGTGATGATGGAAGGTAGTTCTATTTGGTTTGTCCCTAATAAATCAAAATAGCTACAGAATGAACAATGATAATTTATTCTCTTAAGTTGTATTAAATTCAAAGTCTGAAGTAAACACGTAAACAAGCTGCTCCACATTATTGTTCTTCAAATTTCCATCTATGTTTATCGCCCCTACAGCTATCTAAAAGTATAGTTTGATCTCATCTTACATACAGAGTTGAAATTGTGAAGGCCTTGTATGAAGAATAGTCAAGAACCTAAAGAAACCTAATGTGCAAATAATGAAAAATTCAGATCTATCCTTTCAAAAATAATCTTTGACCTCTGCACTGTCTCATGAATGGGTTGATTTAGAGAGACTGACATAATTTGAAAAGGCAAATTATATTTAAATGATAGCAAGTTTTTCTTTTAAGTACTGGTGTTGACCTACTACTACCTGACATTGAGCCGTTGATGGTATTTTCTTGCAGGAAAATATATTAGCAAATTGCAAGTTTAATTCCATTTGTTAACCTATAATAACCAACACAAGAACTGCCTGATCTGAAAAAATCTGAACTTGAGTCTAAGATCAATGATGGAAACAACAGAAGTTGTTATGCTTCCATCTTCTTTCTTTTTTCTCCCCAACCCACCAGAGCTCTGATCTCTCCTTCCAATGTGTAAATCAGGAAATATTTCATAATTACAAAGTATTACAGGATCACAACATTCTTCTTGTTACCTATTGGTGAAAACCTTATCTTGATCTAAGAAGGTTATCCAGCATTCAGCCCCCAAAGAAATTGGATCTGACCCTAATATTTAACAAACACTATTAACATATTCAGTCAGTTCTGGGACTATAAGGTATTCTGAGATCAATTCACCACTAATTTTTGTAAAGACTCACTTGCTAAGCCACTCAGGAAAAACAGCAACTGCCACAAAACTCATCTAGGGGCACAAAAAATCTGGGCAAGTATTTCTGCACCCTGAGCTGCTGCTCAGAAAGGTTGTAGGTTTGTTGTGGCAAAAGCATAAGCTATCAAAGCAGCTGAAAGGAGTCTGTAAAGCATAGAGAGCGTGACGCAGACAGAGAAACGTGGACAGTTGTGCCAATGGAGGCAAAAATATACCTCTATGCCTCTGCCCACCTACGCTGTTGATGACAGCCTTCCATTTCCATCAATGCTCAAGCTGCATGTCTGATGGTTTAACATGACGCAGACTTCTCATGTTTTACTCTAACAACAAAGCTTATCCAACACTCCTCTACTGAAGAAATCAGTGCAGCTATTGCTAAAACATTTGTGGCACCAACCTTCCCATATTGCTGCTGTCTTTGACAAAGCATTTATTTTCAGAACCTGACTGCTAGGTTAGTGAACATAGTTAAATTTATAACCCTCATTCCAAAAGAATTTCTATTTTTAGTATATTGGCATTTTTTAATCTCTGCTAGTGGGTTTTGAAACATAATGTCTCATTGGAATACATTAGCATATCAGTACCACAAGGTCATTACAGAATGCAGGAGATGAAAGCAGTTTTACATCCCATTATTTCCCAAGAAAACTAGGAGAAGCAAGAGAGTAAATTGCCTACTATTTTGTTAAAAAAAACCCAACAACAACAAACAAAACCACAAAAAAAACCCAAACCAAAAATGAACCCAGAAAGAATTCATTCAGTAGGCATTTGATACATCTGTGTCATGGATAGCTCTGGTCTAAATAGCTATGGATCTCTTTGCCCTTGTTGATTTTAAAAATATCCAATATTATTTTTCACACATAAACATCACAGGAGATCTATGATGAAAAAAAATAACAACATTAAAAGGAAACACAGTATTTTACTCACTGTTGCTAAGCAACTCTGCATTTGTATCCCATTACATTTCTGGTCAGCATGAGTAGCAGAGCAACCAAAAAAAAACCCAAAACAACAAAAAAACAGTTGTCTGTTTAATAGTACTGCTTACCTGCTAGTGCAATACAGTTACAGGACTGTGTTTGGACTTGCTTTGACATTTCATTATACTCTAACATCAGAAAAATCTTTTAACCAACAACTGTACCACAGCAAGATAATCATGGTCTCCTGTCTGTGGATTCAAACTGAAACATTTAACAGTGTACCATAGATGAGCTCTCCAAAAAAGATGATACTTTCATTAAAACATCCAGTTAAATATTTTTCTGCAGTAAATATGCACATCTGAAATTATTGGAAACTATACATTGCATATAATCATACTGTGATATAAAACAAACTCATAATGGTATTTTGTACTACAGCTATGCAGTAAATTCAATAAATTGAACTTGATTAGAGGCATCATGACATCAATTCTGAATCTACGTTTTGCTCATTAGGGAAATACTAACTTTAAAATTTTCAAGAATATGCTCACTTTCATTGTGCATCTAGATCCATGGCTATAGTTTGGATCCATCCGTCCAAAGTACATTTGAGAACATACAACCATGAACAGGATATTGACCAGCAGCAAAGAGAAAGGTCAGTATCAAATTATAATTCTTTTTGATGTTATTCAATTGCTTCATCATTCATTTGCTTTCATTATTCTTCAAAGAGACTTAAAAAAAATACTCCTCCCTTTTTGATCAGTACAGCAATCAGAAAGTCCACAAGTTAATAATTTTCCACTAATATATTGAGAAATTGAGGTGGAACTTAATTTAGGATGCATAAGGGTTTTCTTAAATTATAGCATATTTCAGAGGATACTTATTGTGCTTCTTGAACTTTTGAATTTTCTGACTGATAGACTGAGTGAAAAAGCTTCTATTTGCATTTTATAGGGCATTGATGTATCCAATTAAGATGTAGAAAAGGCTACAGAAGTGTGCGAAAGCATCCGAGGACATGATTTGAAGATGCAAAGGAAGTTTTCTTTCACTTTTTTGGTTGTGGTTAAGGAATAACATACGCAATAGTATGATTCTTTAGGGAAATAGAAATGCATTAGTGTATACTTTAAACATTTAATATCCATTAAAATACAAAGCCTAACATTTCAATTTTTAAAATCTATTTTTAATTCCTCCATATCATCAGATATGCCCCACTCCTTTTGAGAATGAGAAGAGTTGCTTTCCAAACTTCTGTCAACACATTGCTGGATGCTCCAAAGACATGGAAAATGGCCTATGCTGTATTAGTGCCATAGGGCAATTGTGTTGTGCCTGGAAGAGCACAGCCACTGTGTGCTGGTTTTGCACCTGCTGGCAATGGCAGGTCTGAGAATGGTAAGAGTAGCAGGACAACTTAAAATCTTAAGTTTGCTTTTGTCATCGGTAAGAGACACATGTAGTACTATTAACACAATCAAAAAAACCCAAATCGAACACACACAGACAAGTAAATCTAACCCATGAAACTTATCAGAATGGGTAGAGTTGAGCACTTAATAATACAAGGTAGGAAATCCACTGAAAATAATGGGGTCATGTATTAAAAAAATGCAAATGTTAATACATACATATACTCCTAGCTCAACTTAAAAACTTCAAGAGATGGTTGCAGTCCAGAGAAACAGTTTTCCTCCCAGCCTGCTTTCCAGTAGGTTGCAACTAACATATCTGATTTGGCTAGGTATGAATCTAGCAGGGGAAAAGGGAAAAAAGAATATACCCACTGTTAAATATACCCACTATTTAAAAACCAAGAAAAAAAAAAAGCCTCAAGGTGCAAGATGTTGCAGTCTGGAGGAGTATTCTAAGAAAATATTGGTTTACGTTTGTCCTATTTTTACACCCTTTCCCAGGAACCTGTTAATGGCCACCAGGATCCTGAATTAGCCGTATCTGTATCAGATCCAATGTATCCATACTTATTTACTTAGGGGATTCTTTTTATTTATATTAACTCTCTGTACTGACAAAACTGAGTCAATTTATCATGATTTCCATAAGAAATTATAGAAAATATATAAACTTTTAGTGTATTTATAGCAAAATGTACAACCAAAGTCCACATAACATGCTGTACCCACTATCCATTGACATAAAGCACAACATCGAACAACATTCTTGGAAAATCCATATCTAAATTTGGATCTAAATATGCGATTTCCAATCACCAATTTTTTTTCCCGGTTAAAACACTGTTTCCAAAGCCAGCTTGGGAAAAAAAAAAAAAAAAAAAAAAAGCTGTCATTATGTGGAAGCCTGTACCTCCATGTAGGATTAATGTACAATGGAATCCAAGCAGTGTGTATGTTGAGTTAGGGGTAGGAGCGTTCATTTTTTTGGAAGTAGGGCAAGTCCTCAAGCCCCCAACCATCTTGGTGGCTTTCTGGTTTATTTATCTTTTTTGTAATGGAGGACTCAAAATTGGACACAGTATCCAGATGTCATCTGAAGCATCCTAAGTAGAGGGGAATAATCTCTTTACTTGATCTACTTGTCGTGCCCCTGTTCATGCAGCCCAAGATTCAGCTGGCCAGCTTTGCTGCCTCGGCATATTCCTTGCCCATGTCCCACTTGCTGCCCACCACGACCCTCAGGGCCTTTTCCACAGAGCTGCTCCCTAGCCAGTCAGTGCCCAGCCTGTCCTGTTGGCAGGGGCTCCTCCTTCCTGGGGCAGGACTTTGCATTTGTCCTTGTTGAGTTTCATATGGTTCCCATCAGCCCATTCCTTCAACCTGTCTAGGTCTGAACAGCAGCCCTGCTCTTGAGCACATCAGCTGCTCCCCCTCATCTGGTGTCAGCTGCAAAGCTGACGAGCAAGCTCTCCATCACCTCATCCACATCGCTGGTAAAAAAGTTAGATATGATGAGTCCCAGGATAGACCCCTGTGTTACTGCATGTCTTACTGGTGTCCAAGTAGAGTACAACCCTCCTCTGGATTTGATCATCCAAACATTTTTTTTACTCATCTGATTGTTCACCCATCCACACTGTAACATCCTAGCTAGGATACAAGGATGCTATGTGGGACTGATTTGAAAATACCAATAGCATTTGTTTTTAAGCTCATGACCTTACCCTCTGACCACTAAGAAACACTACAGGTTCACAAGTAAGTAATTATTTCTTTTTCTGTTCATGTTTTTCTACTTCTACCAGCTCTAAATAATTTTATGCTCATGTATACAGTAATTATTTTTCTCTCACAAGGAAGAAAAATTAACTTCTAAATTACTTCAGAAAGTTAATAACCAGTAAGGCTGTTTGAGCTACGACTGCAGCAAATTAGAAGAAACAAAACACCATAAAATATGAATTTGACTTGTTTTTAAAGAAGTAAAGATTATTTATTTGAACCAGATAAAAGGTAGTCTTTCATAAATTCTATTTGACAGTGTGCATGACTCTAATCTATTAATGTTGTTAGAAAAAGACTTCTTTTGTTACTATTTCGGTAATGAATATCTCAGCAAAGTAGAGCCAGTTATCATCTTATGTTCCAGATCTACAAATAGATTACTTACAAAACCTTTAATTAAGGAAAAGAAGGCAATTCACAAACTTTCTTATGGTAATTTTTATATCAGCATCTTTCAGCAAAGTAAAAGAGAAATGATTTTTTTGTCTAAAGCTAACAGAATGCACAAGTCCAGAAGCAAAATGTTGGCAGCAATTATTTCAACAAGGAATTACTGATAATGTTACAGAAAATATTCTCAAGGGAAATGCAAACTCATGATACATTATTTTAAGGTAAGTTTTAATGTGTTTATTAGAACTAGAATTTAGGAGTTTAAGTATGGAACATTTAAATTATTACCAACCTATGCAGTTGTTACTATAACTATATACAAAGAACAAAAACTTACAGGATATTGAAATTGAATTAAGATGTTCATAATAATCCATGTCTCCAGAATTTCACTAGAAATTACATGTCAAAAACTTGAATATTAAATGACAGAAATATTGGAGGAAGTATAATAATGATAATAAAAAGATTGGCATCAAGAAATATTGGCATCAGGAAATATTTCCTTAGCATCTAAGGAGAAGGCATGAGAAATTTCTGTTACAGCTCGTACTCAAAGTAAAAGAGAAGATTGTGGCAGTTCTATAGTCCTTGAGTACCTTGACTGAATTCAATACATCTTTTGCTGGGAAGGTGTTTCACAGTGTAATGGTGGCAAAAATCTGGCCCATAATCACCTATATAAATCAAGTATTTAATGTTTCCAACTCAGCCTGAGCTAAGAAAAGAGGAATGGTTGAGCACTTAACAACATTATGACATAAAGTGGATTCTGTTCCTAGCTTAACTTTTTTTCCTCTGTCACAAAAATGTCAGAAAATGATAATTTGAGAAAAGATACACTGGGTTAATCTTTTCACAGCTTTTCTGTAGCCAAACAGCCATCTCAAAATAGACAAAAAAGAGTTCTTTAAGTTTCAAACCATACCATAAAGTATTTAATTTTATTTTTTTCAAAAAGTAAAAGGACAAAGTCATAAGCAAAAGAGTATAATCAAAACTCTGGAAAATATCAACAGAAATTTAAATATTTTAGCATACAAATCTTTTGGTGAGTACACCTTTAAAAACCTAAAATTTCAAATAATCTGAAAATGTGTAGTTGAAATAATAATATAGACCTTTGTTCTCTTTTATATATATGTGTGTGTGTATAATGATATGACCTTACCTGTCCTAGTGTGTAAGACTATTGTCACACACATGCGTACACTGTTGCAGCATGGCATTCACTTTCAAAATTTATATGCCTCTTCATTTCTCCAAATTGAGAATTATTAATTCCTATGACATTATTCACCACAGCCTCATTTGACAGATGGGGAAGCTGAGACACAGAATCATGAAGTAGCTTGCACAAGGTCATGCAGCAAGACTCCAGTAAAACCAAGAACAAATGTCATGGTCTTGTAGTCTATCTATGAGACAGACAGATGTACAAATATTACGTCCTCCATTATTCTTTTTTAGAAGCAAAGATTTTTATACAGATTTGTAGGTTTACCTTCACATTCTATAGATTTTATAATCCTTCATATAATAAGGATTTTAACTTTATCCTGCCTTCTGGCTTTGTTCTGAATTAAATATTATAGAAAATATTACCCATTTTGTTCTTGTGGCTTGGAAAAGCACACTTGGGGAACAAAGACTGAAACCTACAAACTGATCCAAAACACAAGTCCTCACAACAGTTCACAGGCAGTCACAGGAGATTATTCAGCAGCCAAACACATACAGCTTGAAGAAAAATGGATCAAAGAGAGACAGAAAGAACAATGTATAGTCCTGAGTAACCTTTGTTATTTTGCAGAAGCTATTTGTAGGTGTCTGACTACCTCTAACCTTGCTCCTGCAAGAACTTACAGGGAGGTATACAAAAGTATGAAACTAACTCAAGCATGCAAATGTATTTTATGGTTTCTGTTTATATTACTGTCTCTCCCTTGCAGTTCTTTGCAACCCTTGATCACCAAGGAAAGCAATGATAGATGTCTCTTGAATTTCTGCATAGAAGCACTTTGTGGACCTCTGTAGTTTTACCATTGGGCTCCCTTAAGTTAATTTGATCCTTAAGCACATATCCCACTAGCATATATCACTTTTGTCTGCACCTTTATAGATTTTCCTGGGGAATTTATCTGATCAGTGATCTTTCACCATTTGATATAGCTTCTCTAAGAATTTGCAGCAGTAGCTATTTCAAATGATTCTTTCTTTTTGGCAATATCACTACTGCTTCTTAAGACATATCTTTTTGGCAAGCTTCTAGATAGTGTGGCAGACTTCCTACTTTTCCAGTAACTCCATATAGGAATGAGAGATGTGGTAATAGGTGGATTTATAATTAGGCCTATTTTTAATCTGGTATACTCTTGAGCAAAATGTGGAAAAGGGAAGTATAGAAACTCCTCTCCCTTCTCATTCAGTTTTACCTCTTATGGGCCACTAATTACCAAACATTTCTGTATTTTCAGCTCCATATAAGTGAGCTGACATGTTTGAAAACAAGCTATAGAAGTCTGTCATATAGAATCATAGAATGGTTTAGGTTGGAAAGGACCTTAAAGATCATCTAGTTCTAACACCCCTGCCATGGGCAGGGACACCTTCCACTAGACCAGGTTCCTCAAATCCCCATCCAACCTGGCCTTGAACACTTCCAGGGATGGGGCATCCACAGCTTCTCTGGGCAACCTGTTCCAGTGCCTCACCACCCTCACAGTGAAGAACTTTTTCCTAATATCTAATCTAAATCTACCCTCTTTCAGTTTAAAGCCATTACCCCTTGTCCTATCTCTACATGCCCCTGTAAACAGTCCCTCTCTGGCTTTCCTGTAGGGCCCCTTTAGGTACCGGAAGGCTGCTATAAGGTCTCCCTGGAGCCTTCTCTTCTCCAGGCTGAGCAAGCCCAACTCTCTCAGCCTGTCGTCATAGGACAGAGAGGTGCGCCAGCCCTCTGATCATCTTTGTGGCCCTCCTCCAGATCCAGTCGAGCAGGTCCATATACTTCTTATGTTGGGGGCCCCAGAGTTAGTAGCCCCTCCATGACAAATACTTCTGATATCATTGTATAAAGGCCAGTTTACCAAATGTGCATATGTGTCTCTGCTTGATAGCATAGCTATCCAATTTTTGATAGATATGAGCATATTCAGTCAAGCCTGATGATCTTCTTTCCTTTGGTGCAAGTTTCTTAACTGCAGTACCCATAAATTCTGCTGATATAGCCAGGTTCTAATTCCATTAAAATAATTCAATTTCACTTGATCTAGAAATACATTAGAACAAAATACAGAGGAACAAAGAAGGGGCAGGAACATGGAGAAATACAACTAAAAATATAGTCCTTCATGAACCTGAAATTAAATGCAATTTGCAGGGACAAATTGCGACTTGCCTTATGGTAAACACAACGCAGATCAAGGTAATAGAAGCCATTATTCTCCCACAAAGACATCCCCTTTTCTTTATCCCAGCAAGACCCTCGCTATGTGATATCTCAAAGACACAACATGAAAACCTGAACTGAAGATTAGTTTTCAAATTCAGCCACAAGTGCATATTTATATATTCCCAAGTGGGCAACTATCACAGTGCCTTTGAGCAGCCTTGTCAGCCACAGAAACTCCCTTATTTAGAACCCAGCTGATTATTTTTAAACAGAGAAGTTTCCAATACTTTTAAAATAAAAAGTAACATTAATGACTGGTTGCATATCTAGCAGTTTTAAAGTATGATGTTGCTTACGTTTTTAAGTCTTTCACAGTTCCAAGGTACTACATTTATGAATATAGTCATATGAAAAGTCAAATGGTCAACCCCCCCCCCCCCCAAAGTGATGACTTGCCATTGAATTATGCATTCTGCTACAGTACAATAAGTAATTTCCAATTGCACTGGACCCTAAAGGGATTGAAATATTTGGAGATTTATGTAGTGGCAGAGTTAGATGAAGTATTTTGTAGCGAATTATTCAATTATCTTGAGAAAGGTTCCCAAAATTGAATGGTTTGAATAATTACTTTTTTTAACGCATTTTTAGAGATGCTATTAAAATTTTGTTAAAAAAAAAAAAAGGAAAAAATACTATTATGATAAGGTAAAGCCCCCACACCAAGACATGGATTTGTTTTGATATAAATATTTGGTAATGAGTATTTGTAAAGCTGAGGCAAATTACACTCTCTTCTTCATAGAAGATTCTGGTGCATGAGAAGATTTAGCATATTTACATGTTTAATATAATCTCCTCTCCTCCTCACTTCAATACATTCTGATATGGCAATTATTATTAACCATCTCCACAAACTGTATTTACCTTTCTCCCATCCCCAGAAAGTCATGAAAGGACTAAAATCTCTTGAAGCTGTCTGAATTTCTACATGGTCATTGTATCTTCATAACATCTGCCACACATATGAATTATTTTCATTTTTCTAAACAGTTTTTGTTTTTTAAGAAATTCCATCAAGCAGAATGATGAAAAGAAAAATGAGAGAAAAAACAATTATAAAGTCCCAAAGAATGTTAAGTATTAATAGAATAACATTAAACTACAATCACATATATTCTTGCTTTAATAGCTGTTTAAATTTTATAGATTTTTAATGGCAACCAAGAAAACAAAGGTGTACAGAGTGCACACCAAAGTATGCTTAAGTGCTCAAAGCACACTTCAGAACAAGCTGAATTTCCTTGAAAATATGTGTAAAAGCTGAAATGCCCTTTTTAGATAAGGCATCGATTCAAATCAGATACAAGCTAGTTTGATAACGTTTTAATGACCTTACACAGATTTTTATTACCTGGTTAGTTACCACAGGTTATGTATCCTTATTACAAGAAAACCAGCACAGTATTCTGAAGATTAATTCTGTCCCAGTTTTAAACCTGATTTGCCAGGAATGGTCACAGATAGGAGACTACTTTCTGAGAGAGAATGATCAAGAGAGCAGTCACAGTAAAAATAAAATAATAGTTTTGAATAGAACAACAAGATGTAAAACGCTGTGAGTGGTGCTTACCTTAATGTGTGTGATACTCTGCATATTTTTGTATCCTCACCTTTACAGTAAAGATAACATCACATAGAATTTTGTAATTTAATAATTAAAGCATGCACAAATTCTTTTAAGATATCTAAAATCTAATGTGCATAGGCAGAGAAGGAAAATACTTCTCTGTTACAAATGAGCACAACTTCAATTAAAAAAAAAAAAAAAAAGGCAGCAAAACTTAACTCAGAATGCGGGATTGTACTCTCTCTCCACCATTTTTGTCCAGACAGTTTTGAAGTTCAGCAGGTTTCACACACATCCACTTGTAAGAGGGTCACTGTGGACAGACGCATGTTCCCTGTTGTACTAGTTTACGCTGAGTATTAAGTTTAAAGACTGCCAACAGGAATGTTCTCTCCCACCAGATCATCTCTACAAACATGAAGGAGCCAGATAAGACCCATCTGTTATTTTACCAGTCCAGATGTTAGTTTGTCTTGGAAGACCTTTCCTGCATATCCACTTCAGCTGTAATAAACGTCACATGCTTTTCACTGGGAACAAGGAGCAACACGTGCATTCTGAAAGGCAGCAAACAACCCTTTAAAAGAACTATAACTTTTTACAGTGAGACAGAATAGCAGCAATTACAGGTTCCAAAACCAATACTAAAAATAACAGCCAGTCAAAAAATGAATGTTGGCAAAAATTTGTATCACTTTTGCCAAGAATTTGATTAAATGCTTGCTTGAAAACTTGGTTTGTTAAATTTTTGAATATAGCCTAATTAGCAATAATATTCAGGGGATCTCTCAGCTACATGGATATTCCTTTAGTTTCTATTTTCTCTTGTTTCTCTTTCTATTATCTTTTCTTAAAATTACTTTTGCAGTGCAAGTCTCACACCTCCTCTGTTCCTTGCTGTACACTGACCCAATCATCATCCTTATTTTTACCAAGTTTTATACCTTGAGTCTTGCCTTTGAAATGGAATAGAATTCATAACACAGTGTCACCATAATTTTTTTGTCTTCACTGGAGTTTTCCCTTTTTTAATCTTCCCTTTGTCAGAATTGTGCTATCCCAAAAGGAAAACAGCCAACCCAAAGTCCTACCTTTAAAAAGCAGAATAATTTGTCAGTCCTTAGTCTCTCAAACTTGAGTAACTGGTGTTATGACTTGATCTCAGTAGTAAGATTAGGATAAATGCTAATATGCCTAATATGTTAATAAGAGGATAAAATATGTATCTATATTTGCATGAACAATATAAAAAATTCTTTTGCCTGTAGCCTAAGTCAACTTACACAATTTTAAGCATACTTTCTTAATACCAGTCTGAGCATTTTCAATTTTTTTTTTAATTTTTTTTTTAATTATCCATCCTAAACTGCTCTAGACTGGCATACAATCAATTTTTCTGACTTTCTGGAAGTAAGTAGCCTAGTCTATATGCCCACTCATGGCAACTCTACACCTAAATCAAGATCATTAAAAGGGACAAATTAACCCCGGACCTACTTATATTTTCTCAGTGGAAATTTAACAGAGATAAAACCTGCCTATTGTTTCAAGTAACAACAATTTATTTATGAATGTATTTTCATTTCTAATTTTCTTTCTTTTTTTTTTTTTTTTTTTTTTGTAGTCCATGCCCAAATTTTTAAAATCATGGGAAGTTTTGTGGCCTTGATTTCAGAACTTTTCAGAAAGATAAGAAGAACGAACAGTACTTGGGAAATGTCAGCTTGCTCTAAGGACAGAGATCATGAAGTGCTATTCCATTTTGCACTTCCAAATTCTGTTGTTATTTTATTGTTGCAAGTTGGCACAAGGAGAACCCAGTAGTAGGTGTTGCTCTGGTTACAGAGTAGTCCTCTGCAATAACCATTCCTCCCATCCAAAAACATGATTTTCCTTCGTTTGTCATATGCATGTCCAAGTCTTAAGTCCAGTGAGATTAGTGACAGACTGACTTCCATGCTCTTTGTTGTGACCTACAGGCATTTCCTTCATATACTGGTACCCAAAAATGTAACTTAGAGTTTCAGGGACAGATAAAGAGACATTTAACCATTGGAACACTGTTACATTGTCAAAACATACAATGCAAACATCATATTGTCAAAATGTCAACCACATTATTTCAAAGCCCTGTTTTTAGCTGCCACATACACATTTAGCAGGAACACCTTTATTTGGAAAGGCCCCTAACAATCCATTCCAATATTGCTGTAGGCAATTAAATGCTATGCAAAGTAGAAGGAGCAATTGCAAGTCTTTATTTAAAAACAATTAGGTACCCAAATGCAGTACTGCAAATCTGGAAACCCAAAGTAAATGACAAACAAATCTAAATATTAAAAGTAAATGTTCTCTAGTGGACTGTACTTAAACATGATACATTTAAATACACCCTTAATGTCCAAGAAGCACACTAAAAGTTGATGGAATCAAAGTGTTTCTGAAAAATAAGCAGCATCTTTTTAAGAAGTCATAAAAGAGGCAATAGCAAAAAAGCCTTAATGCATGTTGTGCACGTTAACTAAAGTAAAAGGAAGACAGTTCAAAACCAGTAAGGATATTGTACACATAAATATCTGAAGTGAGATAAAACCAGCAGAACTTCATTTGCAAATAACACAGGAGTTTCCACCCCTTGAAGTGACCAACAGATTACATTTTGTAGTTTAAACGGTAAGTTAGAAACAAATGTTTCTAACATAGCAATGGTAGCTGTTTCTATATGAGAACGTGCTAGAGACCCATGCTATTGTACATGGTGTGGTTTTATCTAGCAATTTACAGGAAGAAACAGCTGTTGACATTTGAGGGGGGGGGAGGAGAATAGCTATCTTCAATTGTTTTATTTTCCTTCCTGGCACATTTTGGTATGCCTTTCTACAGAAGTACTATTGTAATGATAATCACTGATCATCTGCTGAATCTCTGTTCAACAAAAAAACCCTTGTCACCTTATGCTTTCTTAATGTATATATGCAATTGTTTGCTGTAAAGATGATCCCCATTACTGCTAAATCTTATAATGATATCTTAATATCAATTTCTGATTAAATCTCTAAATAATTTTCTATAGTCATGTTTCATAGCATGACATAAAGGTCTACAGAAAATTAAAGCATCTATTGTTTAAAGCCTGTCTTAAACTATTGCTGATTAGGTCTCACTTAACAAGCTTGTTTTGAAATTATAGAAAAAACAATTTATGAAGTCTTAGTTACTGTACACTTGAAAGCTCCATGACAATTGTTGTTGCATGTTTTCTTACCCTGAAGGGTGAATTGAAATTCTTACTTCTTAGTGAGGGAGAATATAACTCATACTCAACTCAGTGGCATTGTAGAGTAAGAAGGTCTAAACAGATGATTACTGAAAAGATGCTGATAAGTTGTCCTGGTTTTGGCTGGAATAAAGTTGATTTTCTTCCTAGTACCTGGTATAGTGCTGTGTTTTGGATTTAGGATGAGAATAATGTTGATAACACACTGACATTTCAGTGGTTGCTAAGCAGTGTTTATACTAAGTCAAGGACTTTTCAGCTTCTCCTACTGCCCTGCCAGCAGAGGCTGGGAGTGCACAAGAAACTGAGAGGGGACACAGCCAGGACAGCTGACCCAAATGAGCCAAAGGGATATTCCATAACATATGATGTTATGCCCAGTATATAAACTGGGGGGAGTTGGCCGAGGGGCACCACAGCTTGGTGATTGGCTGGGCAGTGGTCAGCAAGTGGTGAGCAATTGTACTGTGCAACACTTGTTTTGTACGTTCTATTATTATTACTATTATTATTATTATCTCTTCCTTTACTGTTTTATTAAACTGTCTTTCTCTCAACCCACAAATTTTACTTTTTTTCTGAATCTCTCCCCCATCCCACTGGCGGGGGAGGGTGTGAGCAAGCAGCTGTGTGGTGCTTAGTTGCCAGCTGGGGTTAAACCACAACATAAGTCATAATCTTTTACCCCATGTCCTACTCATATGTCAAAACCCCCTTCCCACGATACCCGAAAATCATGTCAAATTCCCCTTTGGAGATGTTCCTTTAAGTCTCCTCAGTTATCCTTCTACTCAACTATACTTAAATTTTCATGGGTTTATGCTCATTTCATGAGTATCAAAAAATATAAATGGAAAAAAAAAAATCTGTGTATTGGTAGTCACGTAAGTGCCTATATCAGATATGAAAGGAAAAAAATCTATGTCAAACTGTATGTCATACTTTGGTTGTTGCCACAAATACACTCATATGTGCAAACATAAGTAAAAAGCTTACTTACTGACATGCTAGATATAACCATAGACAAATCAACAACCTCTTTCTTGACATGGAATGCTACAGGAACAATAATAAAGTAATGACCATATTTCTTCTGAATTATGATTCCAAAACCATATACAAGCCACTGCTATCCTTTATTTTGAAACTGAGCCTAGTATCAATAGGTTTTTTCCCAGTGTAAAGTGGTGTGCAACACATTTTTCTATACAGAAACTGTTACCACTTGTCGTGGTTTAACCCCAGCCAGCAACTAAGCACCACGCAGCCGCTCACTTACTCCCCCCCCATCCAGTGGGATGGGGGAGAAAATCAGGAAAAGAAGTAAAACTCCTGGGTTGAGATAGGAACGGTTTAATAGAACAGAAAAGAAGAAACTAATAATGATAATGATAACACTAATAAAATGACAATAGTAAGTAATAAAAGGATTGAAATGTACAAATGATGCACAGGGCAATTGCTCACCACCCGCCGACTGACACCCAGCCAGTCCCCGAGCGGCCAAATCACTGCCCCCCCACTTCCCAGTTCCTAAACTAGATGGGACGTCACATGGTATGGAATACACCGTTGGCCAGTTTGGGTCAGGTGCCCTGGCTGGGCATGAGAAGCTGAAAAATCCCTGACCATAGTCTAAACACTACTTGGCAACAACTGAAAACATCAGTGTTATCAGCATTCTTCACATACTGAACTCAAAACATAGCATTGTACCAGCTACTAGGAAGACAGTTAACTCCATCCCGGCTGAAACCAGGACACCACTCCACACTAACTTTTTAAATGTTCCTCATTGCTATTGAACTTCAGAATATGGATCTTTGGATCCCTTGATACAGCAAATTCATGCAAAACTATTAGATTCTCTTGCTTATCACAAGTGTTATATTAGAGAAATAAATCTGTATTACATATATTCAGTGGAGTTTATAGACAAAAAATACAGCTTAAAAATATTTTAAGGATTCTTTTAAAAGCAATGGGAGGCCAAGAAGAATCAGCCTTATTTCTCCCATTTTCAAACTTAAAAACTGATGTAGCACTGTTCTACTAATATGTAATACTTCAGGACAGCATATCTAAAAGTAGCCTTAAGCTATGCCACCATATTAAATGACCTGAACTACTTGCCTGTACCTTTTGGTTTGTGTAGCAATCTGGCATTTCTTCTCTTTAATATAGTCTTAATTTCCACAGTTATTTTGGTTTGGAAACAATTTTTTCTACAGATAACAAACATTCACCTGCATCTCAGTGATTTTTAGTTCTGAAATGTCTAGAGCCATCTCCATAAAAACATTCTGTGAGAAGAAAACTTCCTTTTTATACTTTTCCCGAGGAAAGAAACAAAGAGAAATGTGCACTCTTGTAACACCTGAACACTTCCAGACACAGTTATTCATGAAATGCTGTGGACAGAGTTCCATTCAAGTGAATAAAATGCTCACCTAAAGGTTTGAGGTTTGAGTTTGTGTTTTTGTTGTTGGGTTTTGTTTTGTTTGCTTTTTGTGGGTTTGGGGGGGAGGGTTGTTTGTTTTTTTGTTTGTTTGTTTTTTTTAATAGCTAGATTTGGATGGATCTTAGCTGAATGATTAAACCAGGTGCCAAATGCCCTGCTGTTCTTTCTGTCTGCTGGGCCATATTCTCCCAGAAGTTATGGTCAAAGGCGACAGGACTGTTCAGTGACAATCTGCATCTTAGTACCTTCACATGAGAGAAGACACTCAAAACCAGGAAACACTTTTGGAAAAAACCAATGGTAACAGAGAGCAAGTTTGCTCAAGGTTATTTAGAATCCTTTTGGATCTATAACAGCAGGTTAGATCTGAATTACTTTCACTAGGATATGTACATTTAGCAGATGTTTAGTAGTAGGAGTCATCAAGAGGTGGACAATAAAAAAATAATTGTGGGTCAGTTGACATACACATTAACACTTTCAACTTTGAAAAGAAAAGCTGGAAGAATCTAGTGTTGGTTTGTTGGGTTTTTTTAATCCATTCCTACCAAAAGAGCTGCACATGATATCTTCCATTTATTTAACTAGCTAGGTTCTGTAAATTTTGAGCTCTAGGTGTAAGAAGTTAATACTGTTCAACTGTTATTTGGTATAAATCCACCAACTTTGCTCCTTCCTTTATTCCAAGTGGAAAAGCACCAGTTTGATACATTACACACTCACAGAATCAAGATGTTCTTTGAGCAGAGGGCATCCCTAAGTTTTCATACTACTAGCATAATGCAAATTCTTTTAAGTAGAATATTATGAAATGCAGCAAAGACATTTAGCCTCATCTTGACAAAAATTACTAATACAATCCTTATTAAAATCCCACTTACATGGGATTTAAGTTCCTAAATACCTTTAGTCAATTGATAAATAGACACTAAGGTAAGAAGAATTGCATCACATCATCAAGATGCATGTCCTTCTCTGTAGAGTTTGTCTATAGGGGGCACATTTCAATAAGAGGCACACTTAAATTCTGAGCCTCAGGTCTGCTCTCTGTTTGCATGCTATGTTACTCCCCTGAAATATACGACTTCAGTTTTACTTTGCTATCCATGATAGCATACGCATGTTGCAGTGCAAATAGAGTGCACATATGACACTGCTTTGAGATTCAGAGACTAAAGTCTCATTTCTGATTGATTCTCAAAGCAGAAAAAAAAGATTTTTTTTCCTCTCACCTAAAATTTAAATTGCCATCAGTCTTCTATCTCCTTTCTTGCATAGTTTCATAACCCACTAGTCAGGAACTCTCATGCTGATTGACTGTGAGACTAATAACATTCCAGCTGAGTTTATCTGTCGGGTGCCTAAAGAAGATTCTTTATTTGAGCTGAGACTTAAATCTCTTTGTTGTCTCCTTAGTCCATCATAGATCAATCTCACAGATTCAGAAATCTTCAACAGACTCTTTAGAATGAAGGTTTTGCACACCGTGAAGCCTTTCCTTTTAAATTAGTATTAATGCTGCTTCAGAGTCCCTGCTTTTCTGACAACAAACTTATCTGCTGCTACAGAAGTCTTGGCAACATACCAGTTTTCGTTACATCAACTAGAGACAATTATTGCACATGCCTAAGAACATTACATGCTACATCACCTTTGCTATTTCTTAGGTCTAACTAACAGAAAGAGCAATATGTAAACACAAAATACTCAGGTCAGAACATCAGTAATCTTAAAGACACTTTACTAAGTGACATCTTTTCACTTTCCAATTGGGCAGATTGAGACGCAGTGAGTTTTTCACTCAAGTGAAAATCTGCTCTATATTAGGTATAGATCCTGCTCTATATTAGATATTATCACATGGTGCAAGGCCTCTTGTAAACCAGTTGTAGAAGCATAAGCTTCATTTTTGATGACAGTGAAATCATGAAATGTGAATCAGGCATATTCCAATCATTATATTCTTTTAATTTTCCTGCAGTGTTCACCTTGAAAGTAATGCAGTAACATTTTGGAAGTTATGCAAAAAGACCAGCTGTCAAACTAACACACACTTATGCCTTAGTAGCTTTTGAAAAATGCATCTATTCTGCCTGTTTTTAGAGTACTGAAAATAATTAGCTAATACTAACTAGATGTAGCAACTTCAGGACCTCAGACATGTGACATTTCAATTCAGCCACCTATAAATACAGGCATTGAAAGAAAGTAATTACTCCTGAATGACTAGTAGTCATTTAAGGCATCAGTTGTAAAATATTCTTTTCTTGAAGGGGGAAAAAAAAAAAAAAAGAAAGAAGCTGGGAAGTCTTTCAGATTTTGTTTTTATTTCTCTGTGCTACCAGAGCTCACCAGCAACTATGTCCATACACCAAGTCCTTTTGGGATTGCACTTACTGAACTATTGGGTCTGCTCTACTGCCAGCCTGCTGAGAGATTCTCACAGAAAAGTGCATTGATTAACTTTGCTGTCTTGCAGAGATCATCTAATACATATCTCAGTACAGAAAAAGGGGAAAAGAATGACAAGCCAAGCACCATCATCATCCCTTGGTATTTAGGTTAGAGGGAAGTCCCTGAATTAAAGTATTTACTCCAATATTGTAAAGATATATAGGTAATTACATATACAAGCAGTCTATGTGACATGGGTCTTTGTTACTAAGGATGCCTCAGCTTATGGTAAAAACAGAAGAGCTTCTAGTGCTCTTTTCATTTCCTCTGAATTTTTCTCAGCTCAGATGATAAAAACAAATTAGCAGCTGTGAGAATACTCCTAGTATTGTTGGTTTTGTTTTTTTGTTGGTTTTTTTTGTTTGTTTGTTTGTTTTTGTTTCTTTTACTTTCTCCTTTTTGGGGGATATCTGCACTTTTCTGACAGTTTTCTGGTTTCTTTATTTTCTTAGAGGCAAGTAGGAGAGAAAATAGTTTTCTGCCTTCAGAAACTCCTGTACTTGTACAATGGAAGCTGGTATCCTTTTCAGTTACATCTGCTAACTGAGTAGGCTTATACGGTGATGTTCTCCCATTTTCTTCCTTTCATTAAAGGGGAAAGATGATTTGCTGAAGCTGAGAGAGGGCTTTGGTGATGAGTTCAAGAAACAGAACACTGAATAATTTTAGAAAAAAAAATGACGATTTTTCATACCAAAAAAAGTGCAGGTTTAATTTCTGATGGAAAATTACTCAAATGTTTGCATTTCCTGAAGAAAGATGACAGTGGTAGAAATGATGGACAAGGACTAAGGAATTAATGGTCCAAAATAAATCTAGAACATGATCTAAGTCCTTGTAATTCTCCAACATTAAACCTTTAAGATTTTGTATTTTTCAGTCTTTCATGCAACTTCTATTTTCTTTTCCAGATATTTGTAAATAAAACTGTGCAGCTTTAATATTTTAATATATTCTACAAATGCCTTGCTATTAATCCATCCTAGGTTCATAAATTAAAATTTATGTAGTTACATAATATTATTTCATATTATGGGTATCCTGAGATGTGGAATTGTATGTGCTGAAATGACTAGGTAAACTGAAATAATCAAAGACAATATATTCCTATTTATGTTTCAGTCTCTACTGCAAGTTCTTTTGTATGTTTACTTGATAATTCATGGCCACCTCTGGGGATGAAGTTATCTCATTTCCACAGCAGGATTGGCAGCAGTACAACTGTTGTTACAAACAACACTTATAACAACAATATACCAGAAATGATTAGAAACAAGTACAGACATGCCTTACAGTAATTCTGCATTTTTTATTACATCCTCTAACACTAGCAGAGAACCTTAAGTCAGATGACAGAAATCTAAGGAGTCAGAAAACAGATGATACGTGACCTCTGATTAATGTTTAGTGGGCACATGAGTATCCTATGTTAGTGTTGCTGAAGAGCACTCCTGAGAGGGAAGAAATAAAATGTAGCTAAGATCTGTTTTATTTATAGTGACATCTGAACATACACAAACCAGAGCACTACCAGTTTCTGTTGATCACTAGACAACCACAAAAAAGCAAAGCACTGTTGAACATTTTTTGGTACAAGTAGACTGCATGATGTAATTTTGTTAAAATTCTGTATGAAAAAACTTGCTGAATATTTATCTTTTATAGTTGGTCAGACACCTATATAATATAAAAAAATATGAAATATATGTATTATAAAATATACATGAAATATGAATCTAGGAATACACAATAAATTCTGAACAAAAAAGTGCAAACAATCCACAGAACATAAGTCCTAATTTCTCTACACTTGTCTGCAGGGATACACTACAAAACCTGCCCTCTTCGTATTTATCAGGAAATCTCTAGCTATTCCTGAAAAATACTCAATAACCACTCAAATGTCAAGGGCTAAATGCTTCAGGTACTTGTAGAATGCATTTCAAGTGATATTGAAATCTTTATGGTTGTAATTTTTTTATAAACTTAGGAAATAAAAGATAAGTAATCAATGTAAATTACTTGAGTAAGTAACTCTTGACAAGACAATGGAATAGAAGTAACAGATTGACTTAAAACTACGAACCAGAAACTTTAGTGGACTGGTTGCTCAAGAAACATGGCTATACTGCATGAAAACATGCCCTTTAGGTGAACTTAACTAATTATAATATGAAAACCACACCTCTAGAAGTTAGGATACCTGCCTCCACCTAAGGACTCTCACCCACTGAGCTTGCGCAGCAAAATTAAAAGACGCTGCACCTTTAAATGAAGATGAGGCTCAGTGTATCAATTAGCTTTAAGATATGGAATTATCAGCACCAGTAAAAAGGTGATAAACAATGAGCATGGTAATTATGATAATTTACAATGTATAAGTGAATTACTGGTTTAGTGCTGTGTGTGCTAGCTTTGTGGTGATAGCACCCCTTTCTGTGCAGAATCGGCAATAAATAGCTAATACCTCAACTCTGTGTGTTACTGGCTCGCACACCGAGTGAACGATCCCACAAGTTTTGGAACAACACAAGTATTTCAATGAAGCTATCTTGATTTACTTGGGTAAATGACTAGTGTTTGTCCACCTGTCTGTCTGTCTTTTTTTAACTGGTGTTGATCTTTCTCTAGTCCGCTTTAGGAGCTTTCAGCAGTTTGAAGATGAATTGAGGAGGTGCAAAGGAGAAGCAGAAACTGAAACCAGGAAGAGCAAGCATAAGATTTAAACATATTTAATAAAACTAATGCCATTTGAAAAATCTCATCCAATACACAGATTCCTTCAAGTCAAAGTGATTTTTGTTTGTTTGAATGCTTTTTGATGAGTGAAAGATTAAAGGTTGGTTACCTTTTCCATGAGAGAATATACTATATGCAATCCTCTCATTGTTAGCATGAAAAAAACCACCAACCCCCAAACCAAAATGCCCAAATAAAAGATAGGTTGCTCTAGTGTCCTATAGCAAGGTCATATCTCTCAATGTTGCCTAGTTTCATTTAAAGGAACAGTGAAAAAAACCTAAAGCTGTTCTTCCAGCTCTAATACTGATCTGCAGTATATTGCCAAGAAGTAAATTCACTGTATTGCTGCATCTTTTTACCTCTTTGACTTTATATAGATTACAAATTCCTCGAAGTGGATATTGTCTCTTCCTGTACCTAATACATGTGGTCTCGATGGTGACTTTATGCACTTCTGTAATGTAAGCAATACAGATTAACGCAACAAATTATAATGTTTGTTGAGTGTACTGCATGTAACCCACATTTACTTTGGAACTCAGGACCCTTAGTTATATCATCTGAAGATACAGCCATCAGAATTACTTTTAAACCAAGGTCAAGTCTACTTACAACCACCAATACTTTACATCACAAGACTATCTATTAAAATTAATGGAATTGCTGACAGTAGAACATGATGGTCATATGGAAATCAGAACCTTGGCCTATAAGATTAACATCAGAACCAGGTTTCTAAGTTCTTTGTGCATTTTAGTTCATTTTTTATTTCTTCCCAGGATGAGTTAATTATTAATGATGAATCTGTATGAATAAGTTCTTCTAGGTCAGCCGAATAAGATACATCAAAATGGCTTGTTAAATATTAAAAAAAACACTCAAAGCTCTATTCATTTTGGAGCTATTCGTATACAGCCTTGCTGGTTTTGTTGTTATTTCTATTTTTAAAGGCTGTTAGTGACTTTTGCCAGTTACTCTAGCCAGTTATTTATATACCATATTAAATATCTAGAGACTAGAACTACAATCTGAGGTATCGTGAAACAGAACGAACCACCAGAGGACAAAGACAAATGTTATGGAAGCCAAATGTACGTTGATTTTTATTATACACACAGAGGCAAATAATGCTACCATTTCAACATCTACCATTTCAAAATTACACAAATTTAAGGAAGCAAATTACTTACTGAAACAGTGGCAACTATCTCACAGACTGGAGAACTGTGGTCTCCACAGTTCTGGTTTCACAGTTCTGTGGTCTGGAGAATCCTTAAGCTTCCTGAGGACTGAACTGGACTTTCAAATATTTTTTGACAAGTCACACTCAACACCCGTGGCATGTCACTTCTCTATATCCACACATATACACCTGTTATTCACCAAACTCCACAGAAATAGGTCCCTATATCATACAATGCTTTTTTTATTATTATTATTCAGAATCTTCATAGACTTCTGCATTACCTTTGCATGTAGCATACTCCACAACCAGCATCCCCATGCTGCACTGCATCTTCGATACCTAGAACCTCTGTATTACACAACACAACTCCGTATGGAATACCCCTTTGATTCCAGAGGGCTTTTTCTACATAACACAGTAGCAAGGATGATAAGTGCTTCTACTTCATAGGAATCTGTACTGTGATCTTTTCCTAAATAACAAGTTTTTGTTCATTCCTGCTCCACCTCCATCCTGCGGCACAACACTTCTTCCTCCATGTACGCTGACATCCAGAACTTTTTACTCCAATATACATATAAATTAGGAAGTGTAATCACCAAGATTGTTCACTGCTTTGACCTTCGTAGCCCTTCAGTTGCACTGGTCCTCACTTTGTAAGATCTGTAAAAGCATTTCTTTGCTATGTTATATAGATAGTATAAAGGCATCCACTTTTGCCACTGCTCTATGTCATGCCATCTTGAATATTTATTAACAAATAAACCTAGCAGGTAAGAAGTGTCATGCAGGAAAGTGCTCTGTTATTCACAACACATTTAGGATATATATTTGCAAAAAAAATCCTACTTTTTTCCTTCAAGTCTAAATAAAACCTCTTTGTCACGTGCCTACAGAAAAATCTAACAGCTGAATTTTCTGGAGGACTGTGGTGTTATTTTTCATTGTTTCCTTTTAGTTACCTATTTAGCTTTTATTGTTAGTCATATAAAGAAAAAAAAAAGTCAATCTTAGATAAATATTTAAGCTCTTGAACAGCGCCCAATACAAAAACGTACTACCCTACAGGAAACACCATAGTGCTAAGAAGAATGGGAAGAAAGGATATCATAGACCCCACTGACATCAAAATAACATAACAGGTTACAGGGTAAGTAGGAAAAAAATATTCTACTGACACTGCCATAAGTATAATCTTTAAATATAGCAAGACATAGTAAGCAGGTGATATTTTCCAGCATTAGCAAATGACTGCTCTAGCCACTCTAAGAGCATTTCAAACTGGTTTTACTTTGCCTGTGTAATCAAAAAGAACAAGGTGATTCAAACTACTAATAACCATTTTAGAACAAGTGAGCCCATCAGCTACTTCTTACCTAAAATAAAAATCTTTCTTCACTTATTGGTCAGTCTTCAGAGAAAAACTGGTTTGGGTCTGTCTTGAATTAAGTGCTTATTCATTATTACCACCTTTGTTTAGGAACAATATGCTGTGACTGGCAGCCAGATCTTTGTACTGGTGCTATTTTCTAAAAACTTAGGCCAACATTAACTAGATTACTTCGGTGCCTCTTAAAAGGCTTATATAGAATGTGATAAGCAACACATAAGGACTCATTGTTCAGAATAGGAAAATATAGATGTAAAGTTTTGCCAGTCAGACACGCTACCAAGTAAATAGAAATCAACATTGCAAAAACCATTTTTCAGCTGACATTTGTAGACTTACTGTTGCGCTATCTTATACCATCTACTAGCTTCTGGATACTTCAAAAGATCCTCTGCTAAGAAGTAATTACAAATGGCACCTTTTAAATAGGGTAGACTTGCTGAACAGCTGTAAGTTTTCGCAACTTCATTTTTGTATATAGAACAGCATGAGCAGAGTATTGGGCCCAATGAGGCAATAAGAAGTGAGAGAAAGTGTGAAAGAATGGCACTAAGTCAACCATGAAATGGAAACTCTCAGGGAGCTGAGGACAGCCAGAACTGGCTGGTTGAGTTTACTCCCCTATAGGTTACACAACTGGATAAGGTTATATTCTAACCATCAAAGAGAGAGGAGGACCAAGTGACTCCCAGATAGCAAAAAAGCAGTAAACCAGGTATATCAACAGAAGAGAGCATTGAGTTGTTCAACCAAGGGTTTATTATATCAAAGAGAACTGAGGTAGGAATTGTTGAAAATTAAAATTGGTTCTATTTTTTCCACTGCCTTGGTTTTAGAATGTGTAAACTGCAGTACAGCCACTCTTCTTAGTGTTTGCAGAGAACCCATAAATAGTGTCTTGACACTGTGCCTAGGCCTGTAGGATTTCTGGAGCACACATTTAAAAAAATTTCACTAAGTGGATATCAGGAAGATGGAAGAACACACAGATCCAAACCCCAGGCTTTTCAAGTGAAGTTTTAATTGCCTTCCTAGTAAATCTGTATCTGGTAACTTTTATTGGGAAAGCCAGTGGTGGGAAAGGCAGAAGAGGGGTAAGCCAAAACTTCTTCACAATCAGACAGTATGTCCTTCTGTCTTCTGCAACTGGTCAGCCCATTTCTTGGGTTTTTACTGGGGAACTAAAAATTTTACATGGGAGACTATTTTCAGTTACAATCAAACAGTGCTGAGTCACTGGCTTTCCTCAGTACTAACAGCTGAATAGAAGGTAACAGAGAATGCCAGCTTCTTTAAGGAGAGAATGATCTCAACACTGATGCATTTATTTGTTCATGATCTATAGTACAGTTTAGCAGCCAGCAAATGCTTCTCTGGTATGGTTTCAGAATTAAAGCAATGAACTTGCACTGTACTTGAAGAATACAATACAAAATTTTAAGGACTGCAGTATTAAAGGCTCCTCAAGTCACAATCTAAATTCATTTTCATTGGGATATGAAAAATATATCTAATATGGGACTAAAGTTTTTGAAGTACTGTGTTGGCTCTGACGTAATTAATAAGTCATAATACCATGTGAAAAAACTTGGTTTTGGGTGCATGTACCTGTGAATGTACTACATACTTAACTACTTCATATGGAAATACTAATATTCAAACTCATTCTACTTTGAATAAACACATCTAGTTTTGCCCAGAATAGATTTATGAAAGTAATCAGAATACGAAGCCTAATGTTTCTAAATCTGTCCTACAGCAGCAAGACTCTTACTGACTCTAGTTAGCATTAGAATTTATTTCTGTAAAAGGAATATTTTTTTTGTTCTCATCTCTACATACTTTTTAGTGATGGGCTTTTTGGTAACAGAAACAGATAATGAAATTTGAAACTTTAATGTTATCTAGGACTTGTACTGATTTTTCACTGGGAAAAATACATATTCCAAAACACTGCACACTTATTTTGATAGAGACCATTGAAGCAGTTTTCATACATTTTTTTTTTTTTTTTTTAAACTAAAGTCCAAGGTAGAACTTTTTAATACAACTTTTCATTCTATGCAGACGTTTGTTCTTACAGGTTATCAAATGAAATAGTGACTATGTCTCTTGTCACTTTACATTTGTTTCTGTGAATAACAGAACTGCAATATAATCTCACATACCTAAAAGTTATAGCTCTGTCTCTCCCTCAAATAATTTTTTAAAAGGAAGTTTTAAAAATGTTTTGACAATGTATTTTTAATCATTGTCAGTTCGTAGAAGATGTTGTTAAGCAACACAGACAATATACTGTCAAAGTTAATAAAATGGGTGAATATACTGTCAATTCTGAAATATCTGATACACGGTAGTAGCATTCACATTAGAACAACTTCTCTATTGTTTCTCTGTGGCTTATCCTACTGCTAGAATTCTGGGAAAGTTACAAATTATGGCCAATTATTATTCTAACAATCTCCCAAATTAATGTATTTAATACAGTATAGAGGTGGCTGAACACTAAAGCGAACTTGCAACATGTGGCTGTTCTTTCAGTGTCTTAGCATATGTGAACAAGGAAAGGAAAAAAAAAGGAAGAATATCCTATGTGTTGGATGCAAGTTTTTGCTAGAAGCCAGAGCTCACTCAAAATATACATAATTTTCTAAATCCTGTCTAAGCCCTGAAATCAGACTTGACCTTCCCCTGCTCATGTTTTTTACATAGGGTGAAACTTCACAAATACGTGCAAGGCAGGCATTCGAAAGGGAAGTAAAATGTAAAACAAACCCTACAGTTTATATGAATTTATATGATTTAACTCTGCTTCCCTTACCTGCCTTTTTTCCTCTTGACCCCAAAAGTAGGGGAGCAGGAAATCTTTCCGATCTGAACTGAAAACATGACATTTTTTTCAACCGTTCATTTCAATTAAAATTTAAACCAGAACTTTAGAAAACTCCAGCCAGTGAAAAAACTTAAAATAGTAAGAAGGCATTTTTCATGAAGATGAAGTTTCCATTCAAAAGTCTGAAATAGACTCAGTAAGGGGAGCTGTAGGTGAGCCTGCCAGGCTGACAGATGAAAGTGTAACATGACAGTTTGTCCTGGCCACGAGAGGCAGCTCGGTGCTTCTCAAGTCTGATGTTTAAAAACTCAGTAATCTCCTGCCAAAGCGAGAGAGTTTAAAAGCCTCAATTTATACCAAAGCTGTGAAAATGAAGCTCAAAGTTTTAGCATCAGTGGTAGGGAAAATACATGGCACAGGTCAAAAAATCACCCACCTCAGTTTTCTGGATAAAGCTGTACCTGCTTTATTGTCAGGACTATTGTGTTCAGTACCACATTATCTCCTTCCTGTAGTCCTGCCCAATGAGACCCCAGCTTCCTTTCAATATCCAACAGGTATCGTTTTCCAGCATCACTATACATTACTTTACCTAAAGTGTTCTAAGGACTTCTCAAAAGGGAACCAGACAAAAACCTCTTCCTGCAAAAAAACCCCTTAATTCCATTGTATATAATTCTGGTTTCTACAAAATAATCTTCCCTTCTAGATACCACAGAATCTTACCCTAGGAAAGCCAACACACAAGAACAGAATAAATAACATTTGAAACACTTTAGCAATGTTGAGAACACATTTTGAAGACAGCACTCCATGGTAGCTAAGAGCTTCCCTATTTTCCATTGCATAGGCTTGGACTATGTGTGCACTAACACTTACTATGTGTGAACTTGTGCACTAACACTTACTGAAGTAACTCCTCTTGCTGTCTTCAATTTTATTCGATGAAACCTTCTATTCAGTTATCTATTGCTTCTGAAGAACACAAGTTAAATTTATTACTTATATACTGGAACATTAAAGCATTTGATTTCATTTTACCAATATGTTATCTGAGTGATAAATGGAATTTAATGTCAAGACGTCTTAAAGGCCTGTAAGCATGCTTGGGGAATCACTTAGTTACATCCTTTCCCTAAAGAAGCAACATTGACTGACTTGTAATAAGAACACTTGAAATAAATTTTTAAAATCCATTGACAGTGCAATTTTTGTCTTTTTTCCTCTCTTTCTTATTTACATTCTGCTTTTATTTTTCTCTTCTTTTCCACAACTCTTACTGTTTCTTCAATCCTATCTGCACTTTTCACTCTCTTTCCCCCACATTTACCCTCATTGTCTACTCTAACAAAAAATACCCATTTTCTTCTCTTCGCCAAAATTGTTAGATCTGAATTCATAAAACATTTAAAAAGATATAGGATTGCTTTTGGTGATTAGGGGCACGTAACACCAACCATAAAACATGTCTAAATCGATACACTTCCACATATCAGAACAGCATGTGGCAGTACAGCATTATGAAATTTTTAATTGCATCAAACCTGTGATTTCCCAATAGCTCTACCTCTATAATAACTAATTTTAAGCAGGAAGTCCCATTGGTAACCTACAAAAGAAAGAAAGAAAAGGGGACATTTCTCTGAGTAATGCTAAGCTGATGCTGCAAGGGCTACACTCCACATTGTAGCGTGATTTATTGTACTTTTTTGCCACAACAACAGAGATTAACGACTTAAAAATCATTTATAAGGACTGCCCTTTCCAGATAATTTTAAGAGTGTTTTTGTTGTTGTCATTTCTATCATTTGCTGAAAAAAGCCTGCTTCATGCAGCCTGATATACAAAACAGAGCAGAGAACAGAAGAGGGTAAAATGTTACAAGGGTCAAATTCAGTATTTACAGATATATAATTTTTTGATAACCTGAGACCTTTATATATAAATCTAAGACTAAGCATAAGATATTTTGTTTTTTAAGGTTACTTCAGAGTTTAATCTGAAATACACACGGAGGACAAAAGGTTCCGTAACCGATCCCTGCTATAAATAAGTGCCATGTTTCCTTCCACCAAGAGGGAAACATAGTCATAAAAAGAAAGTTGGGATCATTTCTGACAGCTATAAGAATGGGAAAACACATGGTTAAACCATTCCAGTGAGTATTCTGAATTGCAAGGTTAAATTACTTAGAGGAAAAACCTTTCAAGACTATTTGGTTATAGAAAAATTGTTCACAACTGTATTTTATCCTGTCACCTGACTGCCTAATATAAAACACATGAAATATATTACATTCTAATTGTATAACTAATCATATATTGTAGCTATATATTATTATTATAATCATGTGTGACCAACCTCCAGGAAAAAAACCATCACAACATGTGGATAGCGCTCCCCCGCACTGTTATGTGAAAGCCACCTTTCCACCACCACCAGCGCACACCGGCAGCAGGGGGGGAGGTCTGTGAGTGCATGAGGAAGCCTTGGTCGTCCCCCCCCAGCCCCCTCCAAGGACCCTGCAGGGCACTGCCTGGACTCGGCAGCTCCCTAGTGAGGCCCTGGGCCAGGCTGGCCAAAGGAAAAAATACAACTTCAGGCAAACTTATCACTAGCTCAACAGTGGCATGAGGTAACTGAAAACATAAGTTTGAGCTTGCCGTCTTCTGTACAAACCTATTTAAACCCAAATAAAACAAACATAGAAAAATCTCTTATTCCACATATCTTTCTTGCAACAAGAAGAAAAGTAGTACAGTGATTATCCTGGGTGCACTCTAAAATATTTAGGGAAGATAGCAGCTTCATTTTCACTTGTGATATCTACTGTTCCATTTGCTTTATAGATATGTGGGTATTCAAAGGCAATTCAGTCCAAGGTCTCTGACTGGGAAAAGGCATGGACCCACAATCCAGCTTTACTTGATCTGAGTAAATAATTCGTTAGCAGGAAAGCTAGTGCACCAGCTGCTGTCCTGATGATGGCTCCTCTCATTCACAAGATAGACTTCGATCTCAAACTCCAAGAAGACTGGTAGTCAGCAGTTTTGGCAGAAACCCTATGGGCCTCAGAACACAATGTTCCTAAGTACATTCACTCTATGGTATAAACTGAAGCATATAACCCCACATAAGCAGGTATGGAAAACTATGTTGATCCACACACCACTAGTGCTTGGCCACTACTAGCTACAGCAAGCCCTAAGGATTTGACCTCTGCTGAATTCAAAAGCATGTGCAAACACTCAGCATGGGCTCCTAATCTCCTTGTCACAGGACCTTTAATGGCATTCCTAAAAGCAGATAACATTTTTTCCTCCTTCCAAATGTTTAGCACCAAAGTTGGAGTTACTGCACTACTTCTAGAGTACTGTATAACCTTAATTTTGTTAAAAGCCCAAGGGTGCACTTATCATCTAGTGCAAAACTATTACATTATACAAGTGAAAACAAAGAAAAACTGTGTTTATGGATTGAGTAGAAGAGAGAAATTAAACCAGCTCCATTACAGAAATAACCACAGTTTAAGTTTTGTTACAAGAGATTATGAAATTACTCATTCACTCCCATTACCAAGTGGAATCAGGTTTGCTTTCATGTCAAAGCATTATAAAAAAGCTTCTATTCTTGTAATATTTCCCTCCCACATATTTATATATCTATTAAAAGCATCACTAATTATTTGCTATTAAGAATGAGCTAATTAGATCTTGCACTGCATGAAAGAGATACAAAGTATGTAACTCATGTTCCATTACAGTAGTTGCAAACAAATGAAAAACTAAATTAAGAGTTCCAGGAAAAATGGAAGAGCTGACAATGACAAACCAACTATGTTTTGGTTACCTTGGATGACAAGCTAATTTACAAACCTATGTAAAATATAAATAACAAAATTAAATCCGCCCAAATCTACTATATTTGTCTTTTGGTAAATGAAGCAGCTGAACAACCTGCAGGGGTAGTACCTCAAATATATTACATTTATTTAACAAATAGCTTGCTCTACGTCCCCTGTGACTGTATTTAAACTAAGGAGTTATAATTACAGGACTTTAAAAAATATTAATCTGCCAATTACTCTTGGTTTACATTGTTATATTTATAGTTGAGATTTAAAAGACTAAAATTATTCTAATAGAATAAGAATGCCTGGGGTTTAATATTTTTAATTGAGAAATTAAATAATATTAAATTAAACTCCTGTATTTATACCACCAAACTCCACCTGACACCTTGGAAAAGGTATAATGTAGGCAAGGAAGCCACACATGGATTATTTTTTTTTTTATTTTTTTTTTTTAAGTTTTGATAAACACAATCTTATCTTCTTCCCAAATCTATTTTTAAGAAAACAACTTCTACAAGGACTTGAAGTAGTCTGTTTTCAAGCTGTGGTCCCATATCAGTATCACCTTGCCTCTTAGCCTGCATTCATACTCTGTTGGAAATTTTCTTTCCACTGTTTTGGAGAATAAGCAAGGTAATTTTTAAACCTCACTGTGTTCTGCTGTGGCTGCAATGTACTCTTCAGATTGGTACAAGTGCCAAAAATGAAACCGTCTTTGATATGGTTCACCATTCACTGACGAGTTAGTTTTCTTTCATGTATAAAAAGTTGCAGCTAATAAAGAATATGTAAGTGGAGACAGATGAATAGTCTGATAGGTATTAGCTTGCCTTTCAGCTTAAGGCCAAAATAAGACAGAATACAAGGCTTAGGCTCCAGTCCTTCAGATATCTAACAAAAACCTATCTTATCCTATTAGCAACTCCATCTAGTAATTCTTACCTGTTCAGTCTTTTCTTACTAGTGAATTTTAATTAATTATTGATTTTTAATGCACTCAATGTCTGTTCTGTCATGGACATAATTAGCACTTTCATAAGGAAAATGAATCTCAATAAGTAAATGAAATCATAGAAAAAACATTGCCTTCCCTATGCACAGAACTTGGGCTGTTAATGCTTTGAAACTCTGATCCCTTAGCATATAGTGGGTTGCATGACTAAGATTTTCCAGAGTAAACAGATAAGGCATAAATATGCCAAGATTTTAATATGGCAGCCGTATATTCAAAAATACCTTTATATGAAAATTTACATTTCTTTTTCATACTTTTGTAAGTTATATTAAAATCGGATATTGTACATGTAACTTCTAGAGGAAAATTTAGAGACATAGTTATGAATATTGCAAAACATGCAGTTCCGTAAACCAATAGTTTAGCTCAAATACCTAAAGGCAAAACAAATATTTATCAAACTCCAAGCCAAAAAGTAGTCATTCAGTAGTTTGTAGATCTTCTCACATATCAAGAATACAGCTGTCCCTTGCCTATGTTGTAAGATTGCCAATACTGCCCCAGCAATTAAGGATTTTTTTTTTGTTTCAGACAAAACCCCTGAAATTTCTGCTTCCAAGAAAAAAAAAAAAGCAAAATGGTGAAGTTTTTTAATAATTTATACACATGCATGCATATATACATGTATTTATTAGGTTTTCTTTCTGACTACAGTAAAAAGACTTGCCCATACTTCAAAGAGCTTCTGATGGACTACTGCATTGCTTTTATACTGAGAATATAGTAAAAGAATGCAAGTTTCCCAGCCACAGCCTATGCTACAATTATATCCAGGCTTTTATTTTTTAAAAAAACCTTTTATCTCGTCTATCTTGGCCAATAAATGACATAACTCCTTTCTGATGCATCTAGCGAGCTAGAATTTCAGTTCATGAAAGAAGACTCATGTAAAATATGAGATATTATATACCTATAGCATATACTACAGGCAAGTTGTTCTGCAAGGAGTGAAACTAGTGACGTTTGGTTTTCCATGGAGACGTATCTCATGGCCGAGTATTTTGGTAGTGAATAAGCAGTGGGCAAGGTGCTTCTCCCAAGGTGTCTTGTATAATAAGTAAAAACCATGACATGAAATGAAAACAGTGAGTCTTTCAAAAACTTATCAATAGTTCTCGCAGTCAGGAAGAAACCTCCGAAACACTGTTCTTGTAACCTCAGAAAATTATGAAGGCAATAAACATTAGCTCCACAAAATTATTCTTAAAAATTATTATTAATTTGCTGTTCAGAATCAGAGAGCACTTTAAAGGTCAATCATCTGCTGAGATGCAAGCAGAAAAAGGACCAAATAAAGAGCAAAATGGTACTAAGACTGAAGGATGTATAGTCAAGATTTTTCTGATGGAATTTATCTATTCAGCCATTGAATTTTTAACAAAGTAAGCCTCACTAGAAGGTGAGGAAATACAAAAGTTTTTAACTGCTGAACTATTAATGTTCATCAATTTGATGTCCACTATGACTTACTTTCTGACAATTAGCTAACCGGTACTGTTTTGGTATTGATTACAGGACTGATCAGAGGAAGACTCCTAAGTTTCCTATCCTATGAGGTTTCTCAGTGATACCAATGCTAAGGTTTTGATTTTATAGTGATAAGACACATGAACTAAGTTTAACAGTACTGCTTATTTTACTTCAGTTGGTAATATACTTGATTAATTTTATTAGTGATTGTGGCGAAAAGAAACACACCAAAACAACCTAAACTTTTTGTTAATTAAGCTTTTTGGTACAGGATACAAATGCCTCAAGGCTTGCAGTTCCAAATATCCCTGTATTAATTTTATTAAAAACACCTTTCCAGAAGAATAAATCTGTTTTGCAGACTGCACAATTGATGTCAATGTTATATAAAGGTAAATACTTCTGGTGTGAACTTCTGATAAAGAAATATATTAGTAAAACATGATACATCACTGCCGTTGTACCATCTGTCAGATAGTATGTAATTATGGCAATAATGTTCTTTTCAAACCCTGGAATAAAAAAAGTGTATCTGGTAAAGATGATGAATTAAAGACAGCTTCATTCTGTAATCACTAAGTCGGTGATAGTTTTGAAATTTGTTCATGCTAGTTTCTACAACTACAACATTGTGCCAGTTGAAAGCAATAGCTTTTTAAAAATATAATTTTGTTTATAAGAGGTAACCTCAGAATTGTAAGTGATGGTCACAAGTGAAAATCTTTAAATTCTCTTTGCAGCTTCTTTCTGTCAAACCAGAATGTTTTAAAGAAGGCTTATAATTTCAAAATTCCCTAAAATCTAAATTGTAGTGAAGCATACTTTTTTAGGCCTTACAGAATTCTCACAGTAATGTAGTTATTATTTTAATCTACTTCTTAGGAAGACTCTTTTGCTAGGAGTATTTTATACTGTAGAATGAAACATGAGATAGTACTCATGCATTTACCAACCAAATTGAAGAGATTCAACATCACTTTTCCAAATAGAAATATATCAGGGAAAGCTGTCTATACACTTGAAAAAAGAAAAAAAGCCATTGTGTACTTTTATCTTCATTTTATGTGATTCAGAGTGTAGGAAAAACAGGGCTTCAAATATCACGGCTAGCTCTCCCTCTATATTACAAACAAGTAGTTATCATAAGCCACGATCCACACAACACTGTAGGAACTAATACTCTGCATGTTAGTGTATACGCATATGTATGTCTAGATATAGTCAAATATAAATAGATATGCATATGCCTAGTTGAACAAACATAGGTAAGCAAGCATGTGACTCATTCAAAAATATATATGCAAAGACATCATCAGATAACTCCAAAATCTGACATGCTATTCACTTGGTATGTCATTATTTTCATAATTTTAGATTCATTATTAACTTATATAAAATACATATAAAAATAATATATGTTCCTACATGAACTTTTCAACATTTGTGACTGAACACAGATTTGAAAATGTAAGTAGTATGTTATTTTAATCACATGTGAAACAAAATGGCTATTCTTGAGTGAAAGCTTTTCAATCACCAGTTAAGGATGAATTATGCAGGTACAAAATAGTATCCAAAAATATGCAGCATGTTGAAATAATGCCTCAAAATTTGAGAGACAGAGCTCTTAGTTATAAACTAAGATTTAAGATTGAAATATTCACCTCAATTACATTTGTATGTGAACAGAACTAAACCAGGTATTCCAATAGCCTGAACTGTAAGTATGACATGTGAATACATTTTAGATTCCAGGGAGTCAGTTTCTTCATTTTTTGCTTACAGTCCTTGCAGAGGAGGCTTCAAGTTGTAAATAAGAGCATTTGAAACCAATGATTTGACCTGGGCATATTTTTACTGATTACTTTCCTCCTTATGTACTCCTTATGTGCCTATGTACATATAAAAATTACAAGCAAACTATATCTAATGACCGCTAATAAGTAGAAAAAACTCATCTTTTGTTTGTAGAAAAAAATACATGTCTCTAAAATATGTAAAATATACAAGTATGTAAAAGGCACTGTGTATTGGTTTTATGTGGCAAGGTTTTGGTAGCGGGGGGGGGTTACAGGGGTGGCTTCTGTAAGAAGCTGCTGGAAGCTTCCCCTGTGTTCGAGAGAGAGCGAGCCCATACCAGCCGGCTCTAAGACGGACCCGCCGCCGGCCAAGGCCGAGCCAATCAGTGATAGTGGTAACGCCTCTGTGATAACATTTTTAAGAAGGAAAAAAAGTTGGGAGAGTGAGAAACAGCCGCGGGAGAGAGGAGTGAGAACATGTAAGAGAAACAAGCCTGCGGACACCAAGGTCAGTGAAGAAGGAGGGGGAGGAGATGCTCCAGGCGCCGGAGCGGAGATTCCCCTGCAGCCCGTGGTGAAGACCCTGGTGAGGCAGGCTGTCCCCCTGCAGTCCAGGGAGGTCCACGGTGGAGCAGATCTCCACCTGCAGCCCGTGGAGGACCCCACGCCGGAGCAGGTGGGTTTCCGAAGGAGGCTGTGACCCCGTGGGAACCCCGCGCTGGAGCAGGTTCCTGGCAGGACCTGCGGATCTGCGGAGAGAGGAGCCCGTGGAGCAGGTTTTCTGGCAGGACTTGTGACCCCGTGGGGGACCCGCGCTGGAGCAGTCTGCTCCTGAAGGACTGCACACTGTGGAAAGGACCCATGCTGGAGCAGTTCGTGAAGAACTGCAGCCCGTGGGAATGGCCCACGTTGGAGAAGTTCGTGGAGGACTGACCCCGTGGGTGGGACCCCACGCTGGAGCGGGGGAAGAGTGTGATCAGCCCTCACCCTGAGGAGGTGAAGCGGCAGAAAATAACGTGTGATGACCGTAAACCCCATCCCTGTCCCCCTTGTGCCGCTGGGGGGGTTTGGTGGAGAAATCCGGGAGTGAAGTTGTGCCCGGGAAGAAGGGAGGGGTGGTGGGAAGGTGTTCTGAGATTTCGTTTTATTTCTCATTACCTTACTCTGGCTGATTTGTAATAAATTGAGTTAATTTTCCCTAAGCTGAGTCTGTTTTGCCCGTGACGGTAATTAGTGAATGATCTCTCCTGTCCTTATGTTGACCCGCAAGTTTTTGTTATATTTTTCTCTCCCCTGTCCAGCTGAGGATGGGGGAGTGATAGAACGGCTCTGGTGGGCACCTGGCGTTTAGCCAGGGTCAACCCATCACACACTGTAATACTCACATTAGCTGTGAGTAGATACCTTTATTCCTTCCCTCATGGATCTAATTTGCTAAGAGATTATGTGCATTCCTAGGTGTCCTGTCACCTCCTAACCAAACTACAAAGATCATTACAGATTATCCTGTTCAGCTTCTGGGAAGACAACTGCACATGCCTTGCATGAAAGTAAATTGCTAGGATATCCTTAGTTCAAAATTCAACCTTAAACTATGGTGTCAAGAGTTATTGAAAGCAACTGCTTTATTATTGATCAGGGTTCACATTTAAACACCATAAAATGAACATCTTGTCATATCAGATATTTTAAAGGCAATAAAAGTTGATGCATCCGACAAGAATGAAGATGATTTTGTTGAAGGGTTTTGGGGCTAGGGTTTTTTTGTTTGTTTTGGGGTTGGGTTTTTTTTGTGTTTTTTTTTTTCATCCCTCCTTCTGTTTTGGTTTTTGATACTAAATTTTTCAGACATTGCTTCAGGTGGTGGAAAATAGCAGCATATGAGCATCATTTAGCTGTCACACACTTTAATTCACCTATTGTCTTGGAAAAATCCATATTGCTTAACTAGTTATAAATGAACAAGTTACTAAAACACTTAAGAGATCCTGTTAGGAGAGTCATACACTTCTAATCAAACAAGCCACCCACACTTCTATTCAATTTTAACCTTTTTTTTTAATCGCAAAATATCCTACATCAATCAATGAAACAAAAAAAAAAATTCAGATAATTTTTCAAAATGGCTAGTGAATAAAATATAAATACTGCTAACTTCTTTCCAAAAGTAGTGATTTATTCTCCACGTTCAGAGTGGACCACTACTCTGAATTTTCAAAGTTAGGTGCAGCCTTACATCACTGGACTGAAATAACTTAGTGAAACTTGAGTAGTGCAATTTAACACATTTCCTGAAGAGTCTTGACATGCAACAGTCAACTGCTGTTTGAAATTTTTGTTTGAACAGCTGCCCACTGCAAACTCTGGTTTTGATTGAATTGTTTTTTCCTGTTAGACAGTATTTAGGCATAAAACTCCCTAATAAGAAGCTCAAAAAGGTCTTGAAAATATTCTGAAATTTAATTTAACAGAAAAATATAATTTAGAAGTTTTCTTTCAAAGTATTATTTTAATATATTTTACATTATTTAAGTGTGGAATTCTGGTCACACATTTTTACTTCGGACTTACAGTATGCCATAATGTGATATACTATAATGGTCTAAATAATCAACTTTATATCACATTCATATTGTATGAGAGCTGACTATTAAGCACAGCTGAAGCCAAGAAGAGAAAATTCACTCTGTGCTAGGTCCATCTGCAGTAGATTCCTGAAAGAAGAACTGCTAGGAAAAATATGTATGACAAGAATTTCATTTGCTGAACTTGGACTTCAAGGTGTTTCAGTTCAGGTTTACTGCAATCATGTACAAGAAAATCATGTCCCGTCAACAGAGTTACATCTTCAGTTTCTTTGGTGCAATCTATAGGGTGTGTCTATAGATACATCTTTGAATTTCAGAGTAGCATGTGTAGCTCTATGCTGTATCTGTAACTTCAGTATCTAGGCTCATTACCAATCTCCTGAGCCATCCAGTCTTCCTCAGTTGTGAAAATGTAATAAATTGCTTTTTCCCCCTAGCGTATTTAGCACTCATGAAAAGTGACAGATTGACAGCCTGGGAGACTGAAGTATTCAGTTTAAATCATAGAGAAAGGGAAAGTAGAGGCAATGACAGACTAAGGAACCAAAACTGAATTAACCCTTTGCTCAAGTAACCAGCTGAAGAGAGAATAGCAGAGTCTCAACAGATCAATCAATGGCCTACTGAGAACAAAGAGATCTTAATTGTTGGTGGCAAATATCAAATAAAATACAAACCCCACACTCCAACATACATCTATATTTGCATATGTATGTGTTCAGCAAAAAGTTTGGCCAGTTTATAGTAAAATAATGGAGAAAATCCCTAACTAATCAAATGTTTGACACCTCAGCTCCTTCAGAAGGCAAAAATTATCAGCTGCACTGTAAGTTGAATGGCTGGAATATAAAGGAGAAAAAACTACTACTGGGAAATCTTTACATTTCACCTGGTTTTGTTATTTTTTAAAGCAGGTTTTAAACAATTTAATACCTACTGTCTAAAAATTCAATATTCAGCCATTGCACAGCACATAAAAAAGTTTGATTTGGTGTAGTGTTTACAAGTCTGTCTCTTCTGCTAATATCTGTTTCTCAAAAGTTTATGAAAAATATCTTGCCCAGCTTTCAGCACCAAGATGTAGTAATGTGTCTGCAATGGTAAAGAGTTTACCTGTTTAGCTTCTGAAGCAAAAAAAGAAAATCTAAACAACTAAGCAAAAGAAAGTTTCAAGAAAAAGGTGTCTAATTAGAATTTCTGGGGGAGAGGGCTTTCTTTTCATAAGTTGGCTGCAAAATTTGGAGGCCTTCTGCACTTTATTTGCAAATGAGCCACAGGGCATGCAAAAAAATGGTTTGGACACAAACCAAACAAGCAGAACTAGATGAGTGAAACATTTGCACACCAGCAAAGGAACTATGTTCATTCAAGCATTAGAAGCAAGTCCTCTGAGGTCTAACTCTAGTGCTCTATTTTATATGCTATGGCTAAGTAATAATAACTGCCCATTCCTTTAGAGGAGAATGAGCCTGAAAATTGGATAACAACATGGCAGCTGGTCCTAGTAATGAACCTGACTCATCACATGTGTCCTGAAAACAGGCGGTAGGCACCAAGAGTGAAAGGTTCTGTTCCAGTGAGGACACAGACAGAACGTGCCTGAAATATTTTCTCACCCTGGGAATTGGAGCTGGTTATTGTGCCCCAGAAAAGGAAGTACCCTAGGTTTTTGAAGAGTCACTCCTGTAAGGAGTCTCAGTGAAGCTCCTATCTGATCTTGCAGACTGATAGACCTTTTTTGTCCTCTTTTGGGAAATGAAGATCTTGATGAATGTATTCATTCTCTGAGAATAATTGGGACTTTCTCCCTGCTGGGCTTAGAGGGGAAAATAACACCTATTTTCTGTTATCTGGAAGTGTGTCATCATATTTATTATAAAAAAATGCTACATTAGTGCAAGGATCTGAACACACCTCCAGTGCCTGGAACTAGAGCTGTGGCTAGATTTATTTATATTAGCAAATAAACACTCTGGGCCAGATCTTTAGTTGACTTTAATCAGTATTGTTCTACATAAGTGCCTCAGAACAAACCTAACTTTGAATGGCTGTAGAAGGATGTAGAAATGCAACTGAAAATAAATTCTTTGAGGATAATCCAAGAGCAAACTCTACCACAGTGACAGGGATAGCAAGTCAAACAACTGTTTTTAGACAACAGGCTGGTAGTTCACCATCAACTCTATGATTAGTAACAAATATCACTGAGAAGTCTGAAAAACAATACCTGTTTTTCCAGAGTCCCTTTTACACCCTGAACATCAAAAATATACAAAGGGCTAATGAGATTTGAAGAGTGGTTTTGAGGTTATTTTCAGTTCAGTTTCAAACATAAAATCACAATCATGCCCACATTTACTTATAAATTCAGATATATTTTGTGATAAGAACCATGAAATATTATTCCCTGAAATAATAAATATTCAGAACAGTAATTCCCAGCTTTAAGTAACAATTACAGCAAAGCAGAGAGTATTTATCTCTTTAAATAGAGCACAAGCAAACTATCCTGACTTTCAGGTTCAGCAGAATGTGCTGGACAGATCTCCAAACCACTTGTTCTACCAACAGGCATCACTCATGCTCTCCAGGACTTCATATTTCATTGGCAAAGGGCCTTCTTGTGAGAATGAATCTGGGTATTGATGTGTATGCCCACTTAATTTAATAATACAATACATAGGTATTGTCACTGATGCTAGTTGTCTCACACTGTTTCTTCTTCCTTTCCTTCCATGATTATGTAATATAAGAATATGGTCAAGCACACCAGGGTTGCCTAAAGTGTTCATTAGATTAAGTTTGACAAAACATGGGAGAAGAAAGTTTTGTCTAGTTTCGGGTCTTTGGATAATAGTAAAGGAAAACAAAACCAAGAGATCAGTTCTAGCAAGACACAGATAACTGTTAAGTGAAATGATCTTTAAAGTGGCATTAATTGTACAGGCATTCTGACTGTTCAGCTGAATTTACCTCCTCTTTGTAATTTTGCATTGTTTAAGTTGCAAGCCTACAGCAGCAAAGTCCAGTGCTCTTAAACAACCCAAACATTTTGACAGTTCCAGCAATGAACTGTGGACACGACACCTAGAAAGCTTCATACAGCTCTGGGCTTTCTCTTGTAAGAAGCATATGCACTGCTTTGCTGTACAGTGCATTTGTCACTTGGGAGCTGCACATGTGTGTGACAGCTTCTCCACTCTGAGCCTCTCTGGGACACACTGGTTGCTCTGATGAATTCCAGTGTGCAGATGTGTCTTCCCTTCTGTTATATTTTAATTTCTCAAGTGGGTGGCAAGAGCAGATGTTACCATATATATAAGGTCCCCTCTTTCTCATTCTGAAAGAAACAGGATATTATACTTAGGGCTTGATTCTGTCTACAGATTATATAAATATATGTTTACCCACATGCATACGTATTCAACCACATATAAATATATTTAAGTACATATGACAACAATACATATATATATATATAATGTATCATAACACATAAACAGACATATACAAACATATGCTTGCATAGGGCAACATAGATAATTTCCTAGATTGAACCCAGTCCAAAGCATAACGTGCTACCTGTTTCAAAACATGTAGCATTCTGAATGGCATAACATATTGCATACATACATGATCCACATGAATAAATTTAGACTTCTTTCCTCAACTATTTCTCTGGAATATATGATAGAGAAGCTTATCTGGCATCAGCTGTTTTCTCTTTCTCGTACAACGCCATGTCTATATTTTATGTGTATGGGGAAAAAATCAGGAAAACCTGAATGACAAGAAGGGACTGAAGACTGCCCACAGAGAACAACCTAGACAATAAGGATTCAGTACAGTAATTTTGGATAGTATACATAGTTCACTGCTGTCACAACAAAGGTGGGATTGCCCCCAGTAACATTATCAAAACTCAACCTAACAAATTAGTCCCTTAATTTCCTTCAGATCCCTCCTCCTCTTTCTCCTTCAGTAACTAAACATTAGAGCTACCAACATGTAGTGGGAGCAAAATGCAAGACCAGAGGCGTATCTGAAGTAAAATACCTATTCTTCCCTGAGTAGGTGCAGCCACTTTCTTTCACTGCTGTAACAATATAAATGGTAATGTGCTACTAAATTTCTCTTAAGTGCTACTACTTCTAGTCAATTTGTGTACTACTTCCAGATGATTGATGAACTGGCCACCAGACCACTAATACTCACCACAGCACAGATATGATAAAGTGAAAAAATCCCTATAAAGTATATCTGTATTAATGCAACAATTTTTCACAGTTCTTTGTCAGCAATCTTCATAAATTACTGCATCAGTCTCAAGAAAACAACAAAAGAAAAAATCTAAACTTGATAAAACATAGGCTATTAATTATAAAACATTTTTGTGCCTTGATATGGTCCTGGCTTTTACAATGTTTTTGTTTGTTTGTTTGTTTGTTTTTTATTAATGAAAGCATAAATCAAATATGCCTTACTACCAAGAAACACTAGAAATTACTAACAGACCTTTAAAACTGTAATAAACAGCTGCATAAGTAAAAGCACTAGAAAAGCATTAAGCTTACGTTATCTTCTGTATTAAGCTTAAGTCCTACCATGGTGAAATTCAGCAATTGTGATTTACTAAACGTCAACTTAAAGAATTGTTTAGGAGGGTTTTTTTGTTTGTTTGCTCTTTAGAGTTCAGAAATTCTTCTGTAAGAGCAAGAAATAAAAATTACTCAAAGTCTTTTAATAACAAAAGAAAATTCAGGTGGACTGCCTGGCAGCTAGAAATGAAAATTACATATAATTCAAAGCTGGCATTTGTATTACTACTGTTGTTTTACTGGGAATAATAAACTTTTTTGTTGCTTTTTAAGAGATAGGGAAATTAAGAAAGATGGGTCCTACACTTTTGTCAGTAGCATATATTAAAAGGAGAAAGAGACAGAAAGACCAACATCACTAATGGCCAACAATTATACAATTTGGGGGAGAAGGGATTAAAACACAAGCACTGCATATCTCAAATGTGCATGTGCTTAACTGAAGGATGAAAATGTAAAAGCAATGCTCACATTTCAAAGGCTAGGCAAATAAACACATTTTTCAGACTTTTAAGTAGCATTTGTCATGGTGGTAAGGAACCTCACATGGTATTTAACAACACTTTTACAGAGAATGTTCCAGTCTGAGTCAGTCTACTAGAATGACTGGAACATTACTATATTCACACTGAAAGCACTTCTATTTGTTCATGAAGTCATACATGTTTTATTTTTTTTAATCATAAAATGAATATTCCAAAGGGATTGCAATGCAATTTACTGTCATCAACAAACCTCACAACTGAATCAGTATCATTCTTTTGAAAACGGTGAAAAAGACTTTAAGGTGTAATAGCAATAAGTACAATAGCTGATTTCCAGTCTCATAAAACTCAGCAGTAGACTAAAAGATGAAACTAAGAGACAACTGCCACTCTAACCACTATGGTAACTGCTAACAACTACATATCTATAGCTTTATAAACAGAACGCAGAACTCTGAAATCAATTTAATCTTGAATTTATTACATGTGCATTGAGATACTGACATTACTATCTGGAGCAGTGGTACATTCAGAACACGCTTAGGTAGAAGACGTTTGGCTATTTGGATACCACATGGCTGGAGCTTGTATACCTTAATTTTGGGAGTACTAATTTAACTGAAACATTTCATCAGCATGAGTAAAGAATATTTTTTCAGTCAAAACAAAATTGCTGAATTTAGTCTAGTACAATGATTTTTTGTGTGGTTTAAAAATAACATTTTTTAATGTTATTTTAAAATAACATTGTTATTTAAATAATGTGTTTTTTTAAAAATAACATTATGTTACTGTTAAAAGTATATTTTTCCCTATGTCTCAATATTTAAAATTTTTCAGAGACCGTATTTTGTTCTCTGCCCTTCCCATTCTTATGTACTCGCACAGATGACTTTTACATCCAACGTCATTCAGAACTTCTCAAACACAAGGTCAAAACACATAGAACTTGCTGCTGACAGAAAGCTAGATGTTCATGGGATTAGAAAACTGTAAAGCCAATTTTTGTTCTGTCACAAGGAGCAGGCAATAAAGGTAAGAAATAGAAAGCGATTTCACAAATTCTCTCTAGTAAGTTTTTCCTTCATCAGTCAGTTAGGGAATGACATTAAATAACTCTGCTGAGTAGTTTCTTTCCCATAATAATGAGGAGTCTGGCTTTCATTACTCCAGATATCATAGTTAATTCATTTGATTGTAATTGAATTTAAGCTTTACAATTTGTTGCCATAGAATTTCCTTGATAATAAAGAATAAACTGTACATTTGTTCTGTTAAAAGGTTGATTTTGTTAAATAAACAACAAGAGCATCTACCTTCTCAGCACTTGTACAGTTCTAGCAATGTAAAAAATTGGCATTCAAAAAGCTTGGTAGTGTTTTGTCTTCAGAGGATAATGTGCATATACATAGTTATTGGCACTGAAGCTCTGGTTTAATCATCAGGTTCTTTAGTATTTTGGGCTTTCGTATTTTTATTTGTTCATGAATTGTAAGTTACAACACTGAATTCTATAGCGTGTATCATGCTTTCAAAAGGAGCATAAAAACAATCAGAAGAACCCCCAAGTCATCAAGCAAATAAAACAATAATCTTTTTAGCATGTTCTTAATTATGCATTCTCTAACAAGGCTACTTTAACAAATGTGATATTTAGCACAAGACTAACAAAAGAGTTGAACAAAGCAGTTCACAACTTTTGATTCTGATGATTTCTATATCCATCTTCATGTACCTGTAGAACCTGGACTATTCCAGTGACTGGTAGCCAGTATTGGAACTGCAACAGTCCTATGATATTGTGCGTAAGGCAACAAACCATTGTACTGAATCTGATGAGTAGTTTCCATGTTTATCAGAGAGTTTACTAAGAAGCTTATTCCTTCTCTTTTACACATTAGAAATCTACAGACATCTCAAGTATCAACTGGCTTTCAAAATTCAGTTGTCAACATATTTGACTAATACTGTCTGCATAAATGACAGTTTGAGAGAGTGGTTATTGAGATTGTTTGAAGCACCACACCTCTATCTTCGTTTATTTCATTCTGATAGAATTCAGCTATGCAAATCAGCTGAGCACACAGCAGCACCTTTACATCAGTTAAGCATCTGCATTGTGCTTTTCAATGGTGAACTGTTCTAGTTTTTAATAAAAAATGCTTACACTTGTTCCCCACATGTGTGAAAGTTCACCTTACTGATGTTCTGATTGGAAAACACCCTACTTTTGCTTTGAACTCATTACATTGCAGGGGGGAAAATTACTTTCAGTAGTTTTTAATGTATTTTTACCAATCATGTAAAATTAATAAGATTAGTATTTATTTTAAATGGATTCTCTGTGCATACGTGGCTGAGGTTTTATCTATTTGGGTAATTTTCTACACAAAGATAATCTTCCACTTTATTATACCATGTACTAAAATAAGCATCCCAAAAATCCAGCTGAAACCTCAGAACACTTACATGAATGTGAAAGTGATAGAGTAGAATATTGTCAGAGGAATGTAAAAATCAAAATCCATTTCTGGTTCTGCTACAACCCACTATCTCCATCTCTCTTTTCCAGTCTCTCTTTTTATGTCTCTTGTCTATTTAGTCCATAAGCTTTATCTGTCATTATGAGAATCATTAATGATCTGATTGTAAGTTTTGCTGTCACCACAACAGCTTATATCAATAAAGATTACTTTGTTCAAACTAGAAGATGGCTGTACATGAATAGTTACCATCTTTATTTAACACTCCTTTGAACTTATATACTACTGAAACTGGGAAGAGAAACATCACACAGTCACAAAAATGGTTACAATATTTCCTAGTATTTCTTCATGAAAAGACCTGAAGCTTGAATCAGTTCATACATTCCTAAGCTTATTTTATTCAGAAGTAGTACTTGGCTGGGCATATTTGTTCTGTATGGTTTTGCTTTGCTCCATTGTGATTTTAGAGAGTAACAAATTTACGCAAACATTGATTTACAAAACTAAGCTAACATTACCTGATGCATCTGAGCTGCATGTAGTTAAGTTTGTTGCAGTAATTAAATGTATTGTTTTGAAGGAATCTTAAAGGATTTTTAAAAACTAGTTTAAAAAGTAGTGTTAATAATTTATAGCATGTTATAATCATTATTTGAGAAATCCATTTATACAAGGGCCTTTCCCAAGTCCTTTAAACTATATTTGCTGTTATGCCAGACTTCTACTAGGTTTCTGCACACAAAACTAACCTTCAAAATCATATAGTCAATAACTTCTTTATGAAACAAAGCAGGCTATAAGCTAATTAACTAAGACTGACAACTATAATTTTTATGGTCTACTGCATGAGAGAGAAAGTAGGCATGGATGATAAGACATTTTTTGGGGGAAAAAAAAAAAATGGGGGGGAGAGTGGGAACAAAACCCCAAATTTCTCAGATCCCAAGTCTGACTATACGATTTTGTCAGCACACCCACTGGGCCTGACTGTGCTACACTGACAGGGCTCAAAGTCAAAATGACTCAGCTGAACAGATAATGGGCAAACATTGTGCACAGCATAGTTATGAGCCTGAGCTAGACTTTCTGTGCCAATTCAGTGACTCTGCAACTTGTTTAATTTGCATGCTAATTTGTGAGCACAGGGAAAAGTACAATTAATATATTTTTGAACTATGCCTATGACTTAGTATCTTTAGAGTATAAAATACACTGTAAATTCTCATTAAAGTACTCTCTGCTGGATTTTTACCATTTTTTCCTGCTTTAGTAGAAGTATGACTTAGATAAGTATAAACAATTTTATACACAAGTTGTTTTCGGAGTAAAATTTTACATATTTGGCTCAGCTACTTAATTAATCAGAATACCTAGAGTAATAAATCAAAGAAATACTAAGAAAAAAAAAATTTTCCTAAGCAGCAATAAGCAAAATAAACCCTCCCTCCTTCCTATTTTCCCATAAATCTGTAGGTTTTTTTTCTTCTAAATCTCACTGAAGATTCTGGATTCCATTATTTTATGATCTGTTTTTGAACAGTACTTTGATTTATTCACTGTACTGCTAAACAATACATAGAAATACCTAGCAATAGATAGGAGATTTAAACCCATATATGCAGGCAAAAACATTACGTATTTTAATTGTAGGCGTTTTTTAACTGAAAGGCCTTATCTTTTCTGAAACTAGACAGCCCTGTGAAAGGAACCTCTATTCATTTGCATATCTTAATTCTATGAAGATAACATTTTTCTTAGATTGCACAGGGAGATGTAGTATACAGCATGCAATGGATCACCTAAATCCTCTGCATTCAGGAAGCAGCACACTCTCTACTCCCTTTCTTCAACTTCATTGACATTCTTCCCCTAAGATTTTTTCTGGTGTCAATCTTTCAAACCAGTAAGCAGCATCACTACAGTACCAACCCAATATATAGCTATCTTTGTGGCACAGTGACACCACCAGGCCTTTGACATCAGCAGAGACAGCATAACAAAAGCACTACCAAGAGTTAAATTATAGTATTCCCCCCCTTTCTCCCAATAAGATTTTAATGGAATTGTAATTTAAGAATTACCTTTTCTGTTAAAAGCTGACATAATTTAGACAGTGTATCCTGAGAGATGAACTTGGTAAACTGAGAGAAACAAAGGATTTAATTTTGACTACAGTATTCATTAGTGTAAGATTTCAGTGTAATATTCATTAATTTCCCTGGTTGAAGACAGTTCCTTGAATTTAAAAAAATTCAGACTAAATTTAAAGAGAGAGTTCAGGTACGTAGTATGACTCATCATGTTTATGAGCTCTCCATATCATTGATGATAACTAAATAAGACTAAGTCCTTGGCCTTCCACAAACAGAATCACGTACCCTCTGTTAAAAATCTCATTACTGACAGAAAAAAAATAAATTCTGCTTTAACTGCAGCATGGTTATTTCATTGCTTGTATTCTGTTTAAAACTGTTTTCTTCTAATAAAATTGTTGCCATTAATTTTAGCAGTTATTTCAGCAATAACATAGCTTATTAGAACACTTTTCTGTTTCACAGTTGACACATGGGATGGAAAGCATACCTTGTAAATAGAAGAGTGGTAGAAAGCTAATCCCTCATTTTCCATTTGCCCAAAATATACATTTTTTTAATTAAAACTAAAATATTAATAAACATCATCATCATAGTAACTGTTTGACATTTAAAGCTATTCTCACCATTATTTCCCTCCTTTCCTTCTCTTCCTTCACGCCCTAGAAAGACAATATGTATATCTTCTCACTTACTGGTCACAGTGGTTGCCTTAATGCAGCATTATCAACGTGCCTTAAGGAATACTTTATTCTGGTCAGGGACATGGCCAAAACACATTTGCACTCCCATATGATCACCCACATGAAGGCAGTGGATGGTGCATTTGCAAGACCCTCTCTGACAGGGAGTGAGTGAGGGTGCGGATGCTGGCAGCTGTCAGAGACAGACCAGCTCCTCACAGCAGTCCTTCCTGTAAGCGTCTTGGGGAAAGTTTGGATGCCAAACTTCACAGAAGACCAACACAATTAGTAGGGTAGGGAGCTCAGAAAGAAGCTGCTGGAACATTTCAGAGATATTTCCCCAAATTTCTAGGGAAAGTATGTTTCAGCTTATTCCTGATGCAAATTTTCAAAATGCCAAGTAACAACCTATTCTCTGCCAAAAATGTCAATACACATTGATCACAAAGTGATGACATAGGTATTCCATATTCTAGGTAGTCATGATGTGACATATCTTCTATACACACAGATACACTGTAAGTATACGCATATAAACTTTTTTTTTATTTTTCCCATCTATACAGAACACCAAATCTTCCAGAAAACTCACATTCTGTCAGTCTTCTGTAATATGATGAAGTTGTAAACCTGTTTTTCTGATGTTTCCCAAGCACAAGTTTTGTTGCGGATGGGAAAGATATGCATAAAAATCTTTACTAATTGAGTGTAGGGAGACAAGGTAGAAAAAGTAGCTAAGAGAGTATTTCTCCATACAGTTTTAGATTTCTGTGGTTCCTGGGAGGTTTATAGTGTAAAAATGCAGCTTTGCTTCTCTGTTCAAGATTTGAGGTTGGAAAGTTACCATAAGTTAATAATTCTAGCCAGTTATAGCAACTTTTGTTTTCTAACATACCTTATTATTTAGTAAAGAAGGTATTATAGAGGTCAGTTTTCTGTTGTACTCTCCTCTTGTTTTCTGTACATTAGAAAGGTTGCTGCAAAGTTGTGGTGGTACATTTCCCACACACCTCCCATCCTGGGCCACTCTACGATCTCAGGAATTCCTGTTCAACCTTAGCATTTGTGTAATGAGTTGGGCAGTTAAGCGTCCCTTGACCGTTCCGGGAATTCTTGCATGGCTAAGGCAGGGAGCTGCACAGACTGTACCAAGGACTCCTGTTGCCTGGTGGAGGTGGGGAATGGGAGCAGGAATATTAGCCATCCCCTGATGCCTTCGAGCATCCCTTACCTGGTTTTAGTTATTCCCTGACAGCCTTGGAGCCTTCCTTATCTCAATCATAACTCATGTGAAATGGTACCAGTGCTACTGGTAATTTTCTGATGACTAAAGCCAATCATCTCACGAAGCTGTAAACAATGGTACTAAGACCCTTTGAGCTCTCCTGGACTGCAGTGGGTCCAGCTGCAACCAGCGTATCCCTCTGAGGGGAATGCCTCTCAGAGCTCACAAACTCTCCAGTTTGCAAAACTTGGAGGACCATCACTGAAACCTGACTACAGGACCTGGGCTGATACCCTTCGGTCCTTGAGGCTCAACCCTTCGCCCACTGAGAAAAATGCTGAGATGTTTGATGTGAATATTTTCGCTGAACTTGAGGGGAATTTTTAACAGGTATACCTTTGCTTACATATATATCTCTTTTAGTGTCTGTGTGCATGTGTGTGTGAATTAACCTGGGTATCCCATAGCAAGTTTAGTAAAAATATTGCCTTTTCTAAATCCTATGATTCACCTCAAACTGTGAGCGAACCTCAGACTGCTGTTATACACATAATTCCTTTAGACATAAACCATTGACCAAGTCTGGGACTAGGAATTGATCCAGCTGCACCTAAGTTCTATCAGGAGTTTAGAAAGCAAGGTGGTCTTCTCTGAACCTCGTGACTCAATGGGAGGGTCTCCCCTACCTTTTTACATACCCAATCTCTGTGCAAATTGTGATAAATAAATTCTAATGCTATTTTCCTTTGTATGTTTCTCTCTTCCCTTTTGCATCTTTGGTCTCTGTATAAATAATTTTAGTTTGAGTCTAACTTGATTTTTCTTTGTACATTTCATCCATGTATTGAGATAGAGTGAACCTTGCCATCAAACTCTGTGAAGTTGCACTTTTTATAAATTCTTATTCAATCATTTTTGCTAATACCCTTAAATGATGATTCTTTAAGCAGTCCAAACCATTCATTTTTTGACAAAAGTGCACTCAAGTTCCTTCCTAGTGACAGAGGTAGAAAAGCATTAGGAAAGGAGCTTGAAGTGCATCCATGCTGATTCCTGCATTTTCAGTAAAAGTGCAGGACACACACACAAAATATCATTTCTGAAGAATTTAACGGGGGAAAAAAAGAGCAAAGATTCTCCAAGATTTAACAAAGAGTAAAGACAATAAAGACACCATGATCAGACCTGAGGAGAGTTGTTATGATTTTCTTTAGGTCATAAATTACATCTTGGAGGTCCAGAGACGATGATCATCTTACATGGCTGTGAAGTAAATCCAAAGTCCTAACATGCTTACGCTGCTGTTTGACTAGCCTTGCAGACTATGCTTATTCTGAAGAAAGCTGAAAAACTTGTTGCCTTTGTTTGCCATGAAAGTCACATTCCTTCAGAAACAGGCAGCAGTTAAACCAAGTGGTACCAGCAGCAACTTGCCTGAATCAGTGTAGGACAGTTACAGAGGAGTTAGCTGGTTACTCTGATGACAAATAAAAGCGAAAGGGACTGCTTTGGTGAAGTGACACCTCTCCTGCATTAAAAGCATGTCTTAAAGTTATGGAAATGACAGAAGCAGACAAAAGAATCAGGAAAGAGGCCAAGAAAAGGGCTAACAGCCATTCCTTGTCATGTCCAGTCCCATCACAAAACATTGCAAAAGAGAAGCAGTCTGTCAGGAATTATCTCCAATGCCATTTGGGCTGCTCTGGTCTCGAGTTCCAGATGCAGAATGAAAATTTAAATAAGTAGAGGGAATATTAAAGTTTTACAAAATAACTTTTCGTAAGGATCTGTATCAATTCATATCAAGTGAAAACCCTACACAGAATCATAACCATATCCTCAATATACCAAGTTAATTGTCCCAGTAATACAATCATGCTTGTTTAAGCTCTTTTCCCATGTAAATCACCTAACCTTTCTTGCATACAGTTATATCCCAGTGCAACTCTTAACAATGCACTTTTTGTAAAATAATTCCTGATTAAAAGAGCATGACTCCAGTTCAATAAATTATTTGTGTATTGCTGTACATGTAGTAACCTCAAGTTGTTCCTATATGGCATAAATCAATTCAGCAAAACCCTAAATTATTCTACAATGTCTTTGCTGCATTTCCAGGCATATTTTTAATTTTATGTATTTGATAAACCAATACAGGATTGTTTTATGTCATAGATATTCATACCCATAAATTGAAAGAGAAGTGATAATTACAAATTGATTTGACTTACTACAGAACAGAAGCAGTACAGCACTAATTGACTGCTTACCAGTGGCCTGAAATTGCTAATTGACTGGTAAGGCACTAATTTGTTAACCTAACTCATTAGATAGGAAACTCTTGGCTAGGAAATCATCCTGAATAAATATTAGTATCCATTTGGAAAAGGTCAGGTACTTTCTTTTTTATCATTATATTCTTACTGCTCATTTATAATTCAGTGAATGTCAAAGACAGGTTATTCTTGACATACTACCTGGCAAAAATATTTACTACAGTATCACAATTCTCAAAAATTAAAAAAAAAAAAGAATATCAGATACTCTTATAAGCGAGAGCAGCTATGACTTCACTTTATTTCCCAGACTAGGATGAAAATCACTATATCTCTTTTGTTCAAAATCAAGGGGAAAAGATTTCACACTAGAGCCATTCTTGCTTCCAAGTTATAAACAGACAAACTCTCTGCTGCTTTAATTCTACTGCCTTCAAATAACAGGCAGTGGTGGGCTCTATCCCTAACCAAAATGGAGAATTAAAAGTTTTCAAAAATCTAATTAGCAAGTCAAATGAAAAAAGTTTATGGAATTCTGCTTTTACAGCTTCTAGACAGACCATGTTTGCTCAGCATAGACCTAGAAGATGCCAAAACACCTCATTCTGTGGCAGCTTTGAAAAAACTCAAACTTCCAATAGAAATGTGCACTCTTCCTTGTCAGCAACTTGCAGCACAGGGAACAAATTGTACAAAGCATCAGCATCACAAAAGCAAATCTTGGTACTCCCTTCTCCTTTTTACATTCCAGAAGATGTGCATTCCCACATTTTCCCCCTCAGCAGGAAACACTACTACAAAAATTATCCAAATGCTTCTCAACTCCTTTTATCAAAATTATGAGATGATCTAGGTAAATATTTTCAGTCAGTTATTTCCATACCTTAGAAAATAAACTGGTCTTATCATTTAGATGTGCATCAAAGGATTACATCAAACAGTTGAGAAAAGCGTATATGAGCTTTTTGAACAAAAGACACAAAACACAGTGGAGAAATTAGAAGCAGTATGAAACACATCACAGATTCTGGAGAAAAGTAATACCTATAGCAACCAATTACTGATCTTTTACTCAGCTGTTTTCCATTAACATCATTCACACCAGCAGCAGTAGTGAAAGACCTCTTCTCCCAATCAAACTAAGCTACTTCTTTAAATCTAGGGGTTTGACTGGTGTTATACAGGAAACTCCTTCTCTTTGGTGCATGTTCCTTGAGACAAGGACAGTATACAAGGGTTTCAATTACCACACAAGAAACTTAGACTAATTTTTTTCATCTAGCTATTCACAAACAATCATACAGAAAGAACTTTTTTTCAGTATATGCTTTGTTTAGAGCTTAGAACCCACTTTGCTTGGCCTAACTACCAGGAGGAGATTCACTTACCTACTCTCTGTAGAGCCACAGTTCTGGAAAAGAAATATTTGCCAAAATTGTGTAAAAACATAAAACGTCATATCAGGGATGACCAAAAGAAAGTAAAAAGCATTCATGCATTAAAACTTACCTTTAGCCTTCCATGCTGGGAGTAGACGCTCCTTCAAAGACACCAGATGTGACCTTTGATGCTCTCCTCCCTTTAGTTGCAAGATGCTCCAAATCCCAACACTTCAACTTAGCTGCTGGAGGGTTTACAGTACTGCTGTTGGCTGAGATCCTCCTTCAGAGATTACACTAGAGAGAAGAAAAAGACAAACAGGCATCATCATCCCTTCACAGGATTTAGGGTACTCTGTATGATTCACTGTTTACAGCTATTGCCTATTGAAATCCCAAGAGATTCATCCACTGCCCTCATGAAATTTAAGGTGTCCTGATTTCAGTAAAGACTGAGCTATAGCCCAGACCCCATACTACCCTACTCTGCAAAGTTGATATGACTACATTTCATAATCAAATTACCAGGCTGTGCCTTTCCATACCAAACAGTAAATATCCTAGCCTCCAAAATTCTTCCCCTAGAAGACCAGTTAAATGCAAAACTTCATTTCAAGCACAATCTTGGATCCCCGCAGTGGAGCGAAGTCACCAGCAGGTACTTCTCAGGGCTGGCATGTGGCGACAATAAGCCATTCTTCCAAACCCAGCTTTAGAGAGGAGGGCAGGAGAGAGGGATGTATGGGCAAAAGGACTCAGAGTGCAGTGTCATGACCCCACTTCACGTGGGGAGACTGCATGCCTAGAGCACAATGCTGCCTGTCAGTCAGTCAGTGTGTTTTACTTTGAGCAGCCATGCTAAGAAGGGCCTCTGCTCTCAAAAGCTATGTTCTATTTTCGAAATACGAAAACAGGTAATAACAAACAAAACTTTTGAAAACAAAGTTCCTCCTGCCTACATACTGTTTCTGCTGCTCCTTCTACCGACTTTCAAAAGCATCTCCGAGGCAGTCCCCAGCAAACTGAGAGCAAAATTGCCTTCCCTCACCTCCACAAGATGGCTGCTGCCTCCCCTGCACCTGTGCCACCACAGCCCTCCTGCCCCACCTGGCCCCCTAGCTCCACCCCTGGCGGGTGGCCCGGGAGGGAGCAGGGGCAGGTGGGCAGAGGCTTGCAGGCCACCATGGGGCCTCAGGCCTCTCTCTCCTCTCTGGGGCTCGATCCGTGTTGTGGCATGGCAGCCAAGCCCTGCTATTCAGCGGGGTTTCTAGGCGTGCAGCTGCCAGCTCCCTCCTTCACAGGTGCTGAGCTGCTAGCAGTCACGGTCACTGTGGGCAGACCCCGGCAGGTCCCCGTGCTGGGCATGGAGGCCGGTCCTGCTGTGTGCCTTTGAAACCGGCCCCCATGTGTTTTTTATGGATATTATCTTTTTTCCTGTGGTTTAATATGCCAAACGCATGAATACTGTTTATGACTATTTTATTGCCACAAGGGGCGCGCCACAGAGGAGACCGCTGGTTGAGCAGAGACCCTCAAAGGGTCTTTCGAAATGCTCTGGGGAACGTGTGGGCAAAACTGTGCAGATGGGAGGTGAGGGCAAGTAAGCCACCCCCCTCCTGGGTTCAGGTTTTCAGAGACCCTTGACAGCCCTGCGCAGCAGGCCCGAACTCAAAGCAGCGTTCAGACGCCACCATGACCTTTGGGCGGCAGCCCGCGTGGCGCACAAGCCCGAGGGGAGAACCAGCCTGCAAGCAGAGGCAGAAAAGCCCTGCTCTTCTTTTGCCAGAGCAGACTGGGGAAGAGCGTGTCTCCACCCAGCCAATGTGCAAACACTGGCTGTGAGGTAGCAAGCAGTAAGTGAACCAAGTGCAAGCACTGAGCTTCACATGAATAGCACAAAAGCTGGAACCAAGAAAACCTCTGTCTGACTTAGGCAGGCTGAGGTCTTTCTCTTGACATCTCATGACATTTGGAGCTGGGACTGACAGGATTTCTCTCAATTGAATGTGTTACCCAGGGGTTTTGACACACTCTGATCGAATACTGTCATAAGAAATATATAGCAAGAGTGCTGTACTTTTTTCATAGGCAGAAATAATGACAGTTCTTATAAAGAAATCTGAGAAAAGTTAGCTATACATTTCCGTTTTACACCTTAAAGTATTAGGAAACAACATAAATTCTGAGTGGTAAGAAATTTGAAGAACTTTTTTCTCATGTTCTTCAGCAATTTTACAAGCTATTTTTCTGTGTGTGCTTGTTTTGGCTGGGATAGAGTTAATTTTCTTCATAGTAGCTGGTATGGGGCTATGGTTTGGATTTGTGCTGGAAACAGTGTTGATAACACACAGGGATGTTTCAGTTACCGCTGATCAGTGCTTACACAGAGCCAAGGCCTTTTCTGCTCCTCACCCCACCCCACCAGTGAGCAGGCTGGGGAGGCACAAGAAATTAGGAGGGGACACAGCCGGGACAGCTGACCCCGACTGACCCGAGGGATATGCCATACCATATGATGTCATGCTCAGCATATAAAGCTGGGGGGAGAAGGAGAGAGGGGGGGATGTTTGGAGTGATGGCATTTGTCTTCCCAGGTAACTGTTACGCATGATGGAGCCTTGCTTTCCTGGAGATGGCTGAACACCTGCCTGTTGATGGGAAGTGGGGAATGAATTCCTTGTTTTGCTCTGCTTGTGTGTGCAGCTTTTACTTTACCTATTAAACTGTCTTTATCTCAACCCATGAGTTTTCTCACTTTTGCCCTTCTGATTCTCTCCCCCATCCCACCAGGAGGGAGTGAGCGAGCGGACATGTGGTGCTTAGTCGTTGGCTGGGGTTGAACCATGACACTATGCTTTAAAGTATGAATTTTATTCAATTATCTAATCTATGTCTAGTAATTAATCAATTTGCTTTAAATAGTGAAATTTGATCTAAAATCTTTTGTTCATTTGCATCCAAGTAAATTTTGATAAGAACAGATAGTTTGGCAGTGCTTGTAAATCATTGTGGAGAAAGAAAATTAACATCTTGATGAGAAGCTCAACATGACCCAGCAATGTGTGTTTGCAGCCCAGAAAGCCAACTGTATCCTGGGCTGCATCAAAAGAAGCGTGACCAGCAGGTCGACGGACGTGATTCTCCCCCCCTACTTCTCTCTTATGAGATCCCACCTGGAGTACTGCCTTACAGCTCTGGGGCCCCCAACATAAGAAGGACATGGACCTGTTGGACTGAGTCCAGAGGACGGCTATGAAGCTGATCAGAGGGCTGGCGCACCTCTCTGTCCTATGACGACAGGCTGAGAGAGTTGGGCTTGCTCAGCCTGGAGAAGAGAAGGCTCCAGGGAGACCTTATAGCAGCCTTCCGGTACCTAAAGGGGCCCTACAGGAAAGCCAGAGAGGGACTGTTTACAGGGGCATGTGGAGATAGGACAAGGGGTAATGGCTTTAAACTGAAAGAGGGTAGATTTAGATTACATATTAGGAAAAAGTTCTTCACTGTGAGGGTGATGAGGCACTGGAACAGGTTGCCCAGAGAGGTTGTGGATGCCCCCTCCCTGGAAGTGTTCAAGGCCAGGTTGGATGGGGATTTGAGGAACCTGGTCTAGTGGAAGGTGTCCCTGCCCATGGCAGGGGTGTTAGAACTAGATGATCTTTAAGGTCCTTTCCAACCCAAACCAATCTATGCTTCCATGATCTTGGTACCCAGCTCTGTAATGATGTGCCTGATTTCATGGGAAAAAGACAACAAATTCATTTCCATTCCTCTATAATACTTCTCTTTTGCTTTAACTTAATTAGCTCATTAAAGGATGAAAGTTGAAATTTTTTTAGGCATACCTGGTTCCTAGAATGTGCAGTAGCATGGAAAAATGATAAATCTGAAGATTTGTGATAAGAATACTGCAAGGCAAAATACATTTGCATGTTAGGAATAAATTTATAATGGTCTATTTTGTATCTGAATAGTCAACAAAATACTTAGCTAGTAGTACTTTAAGGGGTATTTTATATACGTAATTAATTTGGCATTGATAATTTGCATGTGTCATAGCCTGCTGCTTATTGTAGCTCATACTGTTCCTGGACAGTTTCATAGGAAAGGGAAAGGAATGTCACAGACAAAGCTGCAAAAGGCCATCTAAGCTGTTTGTTCTCCTCATTGACCACCCTAATGCAGGGATTCCCACTAGTATTAAGCAGCAAAATAAAGGGAAAAGTTATGTTGCTTGCAATGTTATCTGTGTTTCCTTCTTGCTTTCTTTTCCAAGAAAATATTACCATACTATTTACCTCTTCACTAGGCACCCTTGGATAGTCTGACCCTCTACGTCTGTTTCTGTGTCTTTCATTACTTTATGTTTCCCTCTCCTTACCTTTAAGATACATTAGGATAAGGCTTTGGCTATCAAGTAGGAGATAAATTGCCATCCATTATCTTTAGCTGTATGTAGTTTCTTTTTTCCAAAAGAATATTCAGCTCTTGAAAGTAATAGCAGAATATTTACTATTCGCACTGTTGAAGCACTGAGTGCAAGATATGAACAGAGATTCAATGCCTTCTATCTATTCTCAAAATTTGAAAACTGTACTACTAATAGTTCAAATAAAACTTACTTTCTCACACAAATCATCCAATATAACCTTTGTTTTTTCTTCATTTTTTCCTTCTTATTTTTAATTACAGAAACATGAATGTTTGCATGTCTAGATCTCGATATGTGCTGTGCCATGGTGAAAGTGAAAGAAAAACTGAAGAAAAGAAAACTAAAAGTTTTTCTGGTTTCTTTTTAAAATACATTAAATGGGGAAATCATGTTCCCAGCTGTTGGGGTCTGTTGAGGTTTAGTCAAACTAAAAGGTTTGTTTTGTGAAAAATAAATTTCTATTTCTTGGAAAAAACCCCAATAGATCATGAAAATATAAGCTCTATTTCCTTCTGCTGAAACACCCACAGTACACCTGTCAGCACATCTTATTTATCACCTAGGACACTATGAGCTTTGTTTTAAATTGAAGTAAAATAAGCAAAAGTTACATGTCTGAGCAGGTGCAGTTTTTTAACTTATTCTTATGTATTTGAATAATATTTTTGCAATGACATACTAAAAATTACATTTAAAATGTTTTTAATTTTATCAAGAGACAGAGGTTCCCCTAGTGGACTGCACAATGAAATCAATATGAATAGTTTACCAAAAAGCCATGAAAAGAACTTCACTCAGGAATAAGATGGACTTTGGAACATGACCTAAGAAGCCTGTTTGGAAATCTTCATCATATACTACAGAATGTTAAAGGAAACAAATTCCCTGAATACAAATAAATGTTGTAACATTGTAAACAAAATTTGGAAAATTGGGACAAAACATTTAAAATATCATGACAGGCATGAGGATTGTGGAAATAGAATATGTTTGTCTAATTATAACTTAATTTTGGAAATATTTCCTTGAACTTCATCCCCACTAGGTAGGTCTTGGTTTTGATTAATTTCTAAACATTTAGAGCAACATGTTCCTTCCTGTAGTCCTTAAAATTCCCTACCGTAACTATAACATGCCATTTTCCGAGGTATTTCATTTTAGATGTTACTCTTCAAGAGGTACTTTCAAAAATTAGGTTACATATTTAGGTGTCTAAATTTTAAGTATCTAACCTTAGTTGCCCAATTTTGAATATTCAGGGCTTAATCTTTACATTAATGAAATTAATTGAATTTACGTTTTGTGTACCTACTTGAAGGGAAGGCTGCATTTGACCTAAGCAAGAGAGAATGCATTATAGTTATGGGCATTTTATTTCTGTATCGCTAGAGATAGCAGCAGCGAACCTACAGGCAAGTTCATTAATCTCCCCAGCTACGAAGAAATGGAATGTCATGCACTGCACTGTATTCTTTATTGCTATTCCTGCATAGCTTTTCCATAAAGTTCTTTGTTAGAGATAAAAATGAGAAAAGTTTAAATGGGATTTTAAGAATTTAAAAGCTGTAGGGTCATGAATATTCTTCAAAACACTTTCAAGATCACTCACAGTCTGTCCAGCTATCCAGATTATAGGGGAAGGATTTAAGACATGGTCACTATGAAAGTTTATGCTACCTATTAATACATCAGTGAGGTAAAAGGATTATGAGTATCTACCCTATAATGACAATTACAAAAAGCCTAAATCAAGACATGAATAAAACAATAAATCTGCTTTATAAGACTTGCTTAAAAATGTAAATATGCCATTATTTAAAGAAAGTTACAACATATTGAACATTTAATCAATTTCCTTATTAACTCTAATCTGCCTTTGCAGAATCATAGTTGTCATTCATTTGGATTTCCTGCTCACAAGAAGTCATAAAATCAGTAAAAAATAATACCAAAGATGATCTCTTTCAGGCAGAAAGGTCCTTAAATTTAAAGAAGTACATGCATTTAAAGCAAGCATACATCAGTGTTGATAGAAACACAAATGCATACTCAGGCATTCTCAAGTCAAAAATTCTTTTTAAGTGTGATAATTTGATTACTCTTGACTTAATAACTTCAACCTTAACCCAATAATTTTCTAGTAGTTAAGATGTTTGACAGAAGCAATTTTAGTGTGAAAACACTTATTGTTTGAGATAGTAGCGCAGAAGAATAATTACATTTCATATGGTAAATGTATAATAACTTTCCTCTGGTATTCTGTACTGTACATTGTGTGCATGTCCGTGACAAGAATATTAGAAATATCCTCCATTAAGAGGAAAGAAAAAGAAAATCACCCACAGTACTACTTATTTGGGTTCTCTGCCATGGTTTTCTTCAGTTTACAAAGAACCTGTTATTCTGCTATGAATCTCAGTTTTCTTACATTGGAAGAAAATATTTCATGTCTTCTTTTTGTTCTTCAAAGTGAAACCCATCTAATGATTATTGCATCTAATGATATGTCTTTTACATCCACACACACTCAAATGCCAGCTGAGTTTTCCAGCTCCCATTCCAATACTTTTGAAGCATCACAGAAGAGCTAAACTGTAAGCATTATTTAGCACAAAACTTGGGCTAATTTATCAATAAACTTCATTGAATTTTACCAAGATATATCACCATTACTTGCCTCATAACAAAACAGTGATGCAAATGTCAAATGACTTTATCAACCTCATACAGTAAATACTGAGAGAGGTAAGGACATAATGTAACACTTCTGACCATCAGTCATATTGTCCCCACATTGAATCCCATTACAGGTTGCTTCTTAGCTGTGTTGCTTTCACTAAAACTTGTGAGCCTGGCCCAGGTGTCAAAAAGTTCTTTGACTCTGATGGATTTTCCTATATAATGACTGAGTCTATCACTTTCATTTTCCACTGTAAATCTTCCATTCAGTCTGCAAAGTGTTCAATTTGGATCCCTTGAGTCTAATTTTCTCTTTTTCTAAATGGTGAAATGCCTGTAGTCCTCACAAAATGTAAGTAATACGGTCCTTCAGGCCAGACAATGCAACAAGGCTAAAAGAAGCCATCTGGCTAGGGCGACATGACTACAAATGTATCTTAATAAAAAGTCCAGGAACTATCCTTATGAGAACAAGTTATGGAAACTGCTTATATGAATATAGTTATCAGCACTAATTAAAATTCTGATTGATTCCTGGCTTTGCATGCAACTTCTGTAATGCTTTTTCACACTGGCTAGCATAGGTCAAAACCAGAAAAAGGTCAGAAACAACAAACCTGTGCCTTGTATCTGAACTTAAATCTAGCTATAATGCATATTAAGTTTAATATTAATGGATTTGGGAGGGGTTCGGCTTAGTAATTTGTGGCGCTTTTTTCCTAAACTACTGACAGTGAGAAGATTGGCTTATAGCCTTCCAATAAAGAGTAGCATTTTGCAAGAACATTATTTACCATTAAATTTGTCTTTTTGTTAATTTTGTCAAATTAACAGTTTAAAAAGTCATCTAACCAGAAATTGGGCTGCTCAAAAAGAAACTCTACATTTGCTAGCTGTCTGATACATATATGACAAGATTTGTGATCAACAGTACAGTTAGTCACAAAGCTGCAACATCAATTTCATATTAACTATTTTCTGTCTGTGTAATTCTAGCAACTAGAATTTAAGCTTCTAAGCCTCTAAGGATAGCAGACATATCTGCTGCAATTTTAAAGTTTCCTTTGTTATTTCATTTAATGTCTCCAGAACACTCTTACTAAAGTAAACACTAACATATTTGTGTATATTACTGAAAGAAGATCCTAATGAATTATCATACAATCAGTGACCATAAATTAAATCAATATTTTATTTTGAAAAACTAGACTTTCTTGTTCCAGAAGCTATGTGAAATTTTTAAAGCACCAACATGATCAATTCCAGTTTTATACAGATAACTATACCTATAAGCCTGTCTCTGACTTACTCATTATCTACTGATATAAAACACATACTAGACCAAGGAAAGTATTTTTGGATAGAGTCCTTTGATGCACAATTGAGACTTACTTTTGTTTCTCCAAGGGAAAAGATAAATTAATGAATCACAAAATTACATAAATTGCATCAAGATTTTTTTTTTGTCCTGGATAATATATGCCAGGTTTTTTTTTTTAATTCTTCAGAAATGCATATAATAGATGCTTTGACAATTAATTTTATTGTAGCAGGTTTTATTGTTTTGTGTTGGGGGGGGAAGAAGGGTTGGAAAGGAAAAAGAGAATTCTCAATATAAAATGTGGCTTTATTATCAATAGAGGAAGAAATTACAACAAAAATATCAGCAATTACAGTATGCTGATAATATCTGGTCTTTCTACCCTATGACTTTTAAATTCTGTGCAATTGTAAATAATACAACACTTAGTTCAAGAGCTTCTAAGAGATGTGCATGATCACATTTCAGTGAGGCTGCTTACATATCATGTACTCCACAGAAAATTTGCCTACAGACATTATTCTTACTCCACGTCAACAAAGGCAGCAACAACTGGAAGATAAGTTCCCATGTATAATAATGAAATTGATATTCCACTGAGAGATTCAAACCTCCATTTAGAAGAGACATTGTTTTGATAGTGGTATGCATGTGTTTTTATATGAAATGTGCATGCATGTATTCTTGCCTTAAGTTTTCAGATTTGTTCCTGTGATCACAATCAAACGTGCTGGGAGAGATGCTGACCTCATTTCACTCACAGAGTTCCAAGGGAGAAAAGTTCTCTCAAAATATCTAGATATTTGAAAAAAAAAAGATTGCTCAGTGAAACCAGTGATTATAAAATTAATGAAATTGTGTCATTGAAGGACTTCACTTAAATCATGTGTGTTTGGAAAAACAGTTTCTCTAATATCATCCTCCGAAGTATCCTGTAACCATAATAAATTCATACAAAAATACCTTTTTCAGTTAATACACAAAAATCAGCATTATGATTGATCAAACCAACATTTTGTTACAATGAAAAATTCAAAGTATATTAATTTCCTATCACATTTTAGATAGTAGCAGGATATCAAGTGACATCTGTTACAAATGTCATAATAAATGAAACATCTTGGCCTAGTTTATGTTACTAGTATAAAATCTTGTTTATTTACTAAGCAACATCACTAGAAGCACTAGTCTGCAAATCCAAACACCTGTACCCCCACTGTAAAACAGAAATATCTAGGAGCTTTCTGGAAGTGGTTTTCATGGATTTTCAACAATAGAGTAAATTGAAAGTCTCTTAGTAAATTTTTCAAGTCCTGGAGAGCTGTTATATTGGCATCCCATGGATCATATTGTTCATTTTAATGATGTAAAATGCTGGCATTGACTTTCACATAAATGGTCTCCATAAATTTGAATTGTGGGATCGAGGCCTACTACTATGGATTGGTAAATTAATTCTCCTCTAATGCTACAAATGCTGTCCTATTTATCATGACTGAATAAATTCAGTATTTCAGTCGTTAAGAATTCAACACTGGAAACAGCTGGACTTTTTAGATTTAAACCAGGGAATAAATTCACTAGCAGAGGTCTATAAAACAAGGTCCTAACTCTCTGAAGGACTTTAGAACCCATCAAGCAGTTCTTTATTAGGGAAACAATATTTATGGAAACTTCAAGAGTCCAAATTAGCTGTACCCAATGAAAAAGGATTTCTCCCCCCCCCTTTTTTTTTAATTTCTCAAGGCTTAGACTCTTTCAAAATAAGAAGTAATTTTTGCTGTGTTTTCAAGGAATTGGATGATAGTAGACTTCTAATGCTTAAAAGCAAATTGCCCTGTTAATCACAAGACGTATCCAGGTTGTTTTGTTTGTTAATCATATTCACTATTGAGGAAGGGGCAAATACTACCAGTGTACAGATTTTAAATTGTGATAGAATCTCAGATTATGGCTCTTTTACTCTGTAAATGGTGATAGAAGATCAGAAAAAAAAAAAAAGCGCGTATTTAATTGTGATGAGGTAAGTTAAAGCTGTGAACTTTAAGATAAAATCTATTTCTTTAGAAATACACAGACTGAACAGGAGTCAAGTTCTCAGGTAATGGGAAGCATACTGAAGCGTGCTTTAATAAAACATGAAACAGATCACCTAGAAATTCTTCTTGTGTGCATGTATGCTTTTCTGTCTATTTAAAATTGATGCATATTAAGTGAATATTTTAACTGTGCATTTCAGATCTTCAAAAGATGGTTTCAAGACATTGACAGTGTAAAGTTGCAATGTCAACCATAGGTACAGACTTCTGAGAAAGAGAGTTTCAATATCAGACATTTTTTAAGTTAATGTATTCTTTATCAGCTGTGGCTGAGGTGTTTTTCACATGTTGACGCTTGTAAAAATGCTGTGAATTGTAATTTATGCTTTTTTATTATTTGTTACTCTTTTATATTTCAAATGTTTCTTCTACAAACAAGTTAAGCAAATACTCTTATCATCAGGTTGGTGAGTGTCAGGAGCACTCAATAAGACAGACCTTTTTTCATTGAGGTAATTTTGCAGATATTCTGTGATACCCTATTTGATCTTTGTCTGCTCTCATTTCCACAGTGTTTTCCAGTAGTTCAGTAAGCTGTATGACTAACATCTGGCATCTCTCTTCTTATTTAGTGCAATTAACCACTACTTTTTTATTTTAATTTATATTTATTCATTTTGATGCTCATGAAAGGTATAATTAAAATAATTTTAATGAGAACAACATCCTCAATTTAGCATTCAAGCCTTCAGCCCACTGGAGCCAGACATTTTCTGCCAATATTACTCAGGAAACAACACACTATGAAATATTGTACATTAATTGCTTCAGTGAAACTATGAGGTACTAACCAATATAACTTGATACAAATTGTATGGAAGTCAGAGACTCTTTTACATACTTTGGAGATGACCATCAAAGAGCACAAGTTAAAACCATCATTGCACTAATTCCACTGGAATAGAAAAGAATTAAAGTCAGAATATGTGTATCGGCTGCAACACGAATATTACCAAAATGTATGCATGCTGAACTGTGTATTTGGCTTTACAAATACACATGAAGAAAAAAAAAAGTGGGAAAAAGGCTTACAGTGGGAGAGAAAGAGTAGACATCCTAAAAACATAAATGAAATTTTTGTAGTTAATCATCACAATAAAAGTAAATGATGGGATATATGCTCTAAATACTGAATATTAATAACGAGAATATTATTGGCATTTTAGGCTTAATCTCAAGAAACTGTTCTTTTCATGTGTTCAGTATTTTTCAACTAATACCATATCTTTCAAGAGACAAATTAAATTTTTCAAAGTGTATATTTCTATCTAAGAACAAATCTACTTCTTATGGACAATATTATGAGTATAGAAATAATTGCACCTTTTTCATTTTTAGCATAGGCAGGAATTTTTTTTAAAAGTGAGATAAATGATAGAGGGAAAATCAACAACAAAAACCAGGCTAATATCTTAATTTTGCCGTAATTATAAAGAACTGAATTACCATAGTTTGGAATTCTTATAAAAATATAGATGCAAATTATTCCAGCCTGTTTTCAACCATTGTGCTGGTTTGGGCTGGGATAGAGTTAATTTTCTTCATAGTAGCTGGTATGGGGCTATGGTTTGGATTTGTGCTGGAAACAGTGTTGATAACACACAGGGATGTTTCAGTTACCGCTGATCAGTGCTTACACAGAGCCAAGGCCTTTTCTGCTCCTCACCCCACCCCACCAGCGAGCAGGCTGGGGAGGCACAAGAAATTGGGAGGGGACACAGCCGGGACAGCTGACCCCGACTGACCCGAGGGATATGCCATACCATATGATGTCATGCTCAGCATATAAAGCTGGGGGGAGAAGGAGAAAGGGGGGGATGTTCAGAGTGATGGCGTTTGTCTTCCCAAGTCACTGTTACTCAGCGTGATGGAGCCCTGCTTTCCTGGAGATGGCTGAACACCTGCCTGTCGATGGGAAGTGGGGAATGAATTCCTTGTTTTGCTCTGCTTGTGTGTGCAGCTTTTGCTTTACCTATTAAACTGCCTTTATCTCAACCCATGAGTTTGCTCTACTTTTACCCTTCCGATTCTCTCCCCCATCCCACCGGAGAGAGTGAGTGAGCAGCTGTGTGGTGCTTAGTTGCCGGCTGGGGTTAAACCACGACAAACATAAACACAGCTGTGTTTTACGTGTGTCCATGCTTAGCTGAGTAAGTGATGCCATGTGGTGGACAGCATCCAATAGTTTCATTATGAACAAAATTTGAGTAGCACCTCAGAGTGGGCATGCCTTAAAGTTCAAGGATGGGCTTTAGGAGAGCACTGTCATACCAAGTTCCCAGGCTCTGGCACAGGCTAAGTGCCCTGGCAGCATCCCATATTCTGATTCTTGCTGGACTATTTTTTTTTTTTTTTAAAGGCACTAAGTTCTATGATCATTTACTGTAAAAAAAAGTGTAGAAAGCCCTTCGAACAAAGATTAGGAATGTCATCTCCACGTTCTTAGCACTGCAGTGTCTATATTCCTCTGTAGAACTGAACTTACCTGCTTCCTAACATGAAGGAGTAACTTCCTTTCCCTGTGATCTACTCAATTCCATATTTTGCTCCTGGGAATGTGTAGATACACACAAACCCATTCTCTAAAATTAGATAGTGAAGCTACTGTTTAACTTGGCGCTTTCTGCAGGAGCAGTTTTGCAGATTACAGTGGAACAAAATGTCCATCCATAATGAAAACCTTTAATTTCTAACTTTGTCACTGAAGTAAGACATACTTTAAAAATTAACCCACGCTTATGAATTTAATTAAAAAATGTTTCCTACCTTGATGGTATTTAGAGGTGATAATGCCAAAGTACCTGTCAGCTTCTTCAGGCTGATATTATCTGAATTAACTATAGATATATGTAGCTAGCCTCAGAAAAAATAAACTATACACCAACTACAAACAACACATTTGGAATGTATCTCATTTTACATAGCCTATTTTTAATTAGTTTTTATCAATTTCTAGATATTATTCATTAGATAGTGGTGTACCATAATACATACACATTTTTTAACAGAAGCCAATATTAACATTGCAAAAGGACCAAAACAAATATACATTAGAACAGTGTTCTTTTAAAGAAAAGTATCATCATTTTGCATAGAGTGGAAATTGTAGAAATATATATATTTCAAGAAATCCGTGTAGCCAATATAATGTAAGTGCATCACCTGCTGAGATGAAAGACAAGCTCCATTTTAACTCCTGATATGACTTAGCTTTGTTTTATGACCAAAACTGTTCCAGTGACATGTAAAAATAACCTATATTCATAATTTCACCACAAGGCTCAATAGATTCATTGGCTTTAGTGAATGTTTTTTTGTGGAAGTAGCTGGCCTAGTTATGAAAAACTGAAACCACACATTAATTTTTGTATAACATTTATGGCAGTTAAACAGAAATGGAAGAAATGTTATTTTCCCCCAAATTCAGACTATGTTCAAGTTTCTATGGAAACCTTGAACACCTGCACAGAGAAAAGAAGCAAAGGGTGAAACTGTTCTCCCTGGTTTTCACCATTTCCCCTCGTCTCTCTTTGATCCATGTAGAAGTGTTTTATGTATAATTCACTTTCTGCTGTCCCCTATTCCTCCTTTCACTCTTCACATATCTCCAGGCCTGGGGAAATTTCCCTCATTGTATTGCTTCCCGTTGGCTATCCAGATGATTTTGAGGTGTGATGACTAAAATTTAAACATTTTCAGGTGCCTGGTCTTCATGATTTTACATGCTCATTTATTTCAAGTCAGCTGAGCACAGAAAAAAACCTGCCAGAAACTCTAAGAAAAGTATTCAAGACTGGCAACTAGAACTTACATGATCCTGGGAGATCTTCCTTGATGGCTGCTAAAAAACTCTGGGTTATGCTCATGTAAAATCTCAGAGATGAGATCAGAGACCAGCCCAAAATGGATATAAATGACACACATCAGAGAGACCCCTAAAGAGCCTTTGAAGAGTTAGATTTGTTTCTCTTGAAAGAAAAGACTACAAACTATGTGAAGTAAGCATAAAAAGTGTTAGGTACTGCAAAGCAGTTTTACCTATAGACCTCAGATGACTGAGGAAACAGAGCCTAGAAAACAGCACAAATGTAATTCTCATTTTGTCACCTATATTTTTCTTTCCTTCTTCTCTAGACCCAGGTGCAGCTTAGTCCTGCCTACATGCAGAAAGCAGTGGAAATTTCAGTTTCATTAGAGCCTGTTGCTGAATGATTTTGAAAGCACCTACTTACTGTAGGTAAATAGTACAACTTGCCACACGAGGCAGTGTAAGAGCCAACCAATTCATAATCCATAAATCATTCTAAAGCACTCAGATGAATGTCGCTATAGGCCAGACTATTCTTCCCTGACTTGCATTATTTTTTGTGAGAGTGATGCCCACCCACATAAGAAAAAAGCAATGTCAGTTTGATAAAAGGTTTAAATGGTTGGACTAAAGTCTTAAAGCTTCAATAAATCCTATGAACATACTCTGTTCTTAAGGTGACCTGGAAAGAGATAAGAAATGCAATAGATGGGAAATCATCCCTGCTTACTATAACCTGTAAGTATTATGTAATGGGATCCATGATGCCTTAATACTAAAAGGCTTGAAAACAAAATGTCATTAAAAAAACCTGTAAGTGAAAATGGATCAAATTTTGTGGAGGAACTCTTATTCTATGAGCATGGTCCTCCACAGGATAATCAGAAAAAGAGTTTTCTGCCAAGTTCTTCAGTCAATATGTAATGCCTTCATGCATAAGGATGAATGTGGGTAGTGGTTTTTGTGAGGGCCTGAAGCACAAAGTGCTTTTTGTGTTGGTATACACAAAGACACTGGATGACTACAGTTACTGATTATCATCTTCAGAGTGATACAAATAATCAGCTGCTTGCAATAACCTCAGATGAAAAATTCTGCTGTACTTCTAGTACTTTTCTTCAACTGTCTGATTGGAACCGTGCAGGAATCAGAAATAGCATTCTGCCTTTACACATCTGCAAAGCTCTATAGATATACACTGACTAGTAACAGTAAAAAAAGTTAATGGAATTTCTTTCTGTACATGCTGTTCAATACTTTGTGTCTCCATTAGCCTTTATAATACACAGATACCTCTTCGGAACATGATGTCCTGCAACAGGGCACATCCCACTTCCTGGCACGCTGTGCCAATTGCTTTTCACTGCTATAAACTGCTTGTTTTCATCGATTTGCTCCCAGTGCTTTTCTTACACCAGGTGATTTTGCTTATGTCAGGTGATGCTAGTCTTCAGAAGTTGAACTTTCTCTTATGATAGCACTTCTGTATTTTAGCAAGTTTATATGTCCCACTGTCTCAAAATAATTTCTTGACAATAGTCCTATGTAAATACAGACTGGGCTAGCACTGTTAATCTTCCATAATATCAAATATTTTAGCAACAATACCTTCAAGGAACAAGCACACCACAATGCCATTTTTGTTACACTCCATTTTCCTCCAAGAATGTGTCTAAATAATTTTTGTAAACTTGCTTCTTGTATATAAGAAGCACATGGATGGCTTTTTGCAGGCAATATTCCAAATTATGTGGTTGCATCAAGAAACAGGAGTGGTGTTTGAGCACTCAATTACCAACGACAGTGTGTAGATGCGAAGTTGTTGTGCATATTTAATATCATTGTAATTCTAATTTCTCCCCATCAATACAACTGATTTTCTCAATTATTACTGGCACATTTCAAAAGGAAGTACACTTTTTCAAGACAATATTTTTTTATCTGTTGTATTATAAATATTGATTTTGCAGGTATAGTTCACTAACTGGCAATCAATATTATATCAATTAAAAAAATTAATAGACTGCTTCAATCCAAATTTGATAAACTATATGAACTGAACAGCATTTCCTGTGATCATACACAAGCCTCTAATACAGAGGAAATAGTTGATATATGTATATGCTACAGCTGTGTGAAAAAACAGAAACAGATCTTCAAAAGCTCTAGATTAAGTGAATAAGTGACATTATATATGCAGTCATACAAATGCTCCATTGACAGTAATTATCCTTTTTGCACACAGAATTAGTACTTTGTCATGCAACTTCAAGAACCTTCCATGTGGCACATACCACCACTTTTTCAGCAGCTCACCTCTTCCCTGAGGCTTTGGAATTAAAATCACCATCGGTCAACCTTATTTACACAGCAAAGGTTTTCTTTCCAGTGAGGCTGGTGTGTTTCTGTGAATAATTAAATGGAAGACTCATGTGACTAAGCATGCAGCTGATCTGAAGTGTCATTTATGTAATAAGTGTGGTACAAACGAAATGGCTGCATATTTTCTCCTAAGCTACTTAATTAGAAATGTTGAAAGAATTCTTTCTGTAGATGCAGCTTCTTTCTTTGTGATCAAACACAGTTAAAGGATTTGGTACTTCCCTTTGAGGCTTTACATTAGACACAAATTTCTTCCATGTAAAGTCTTTTAAAAATTGTCACAGTACTTCTACTCCACATGTAGATCGGGAATCTGTGCAGAAAAAAAAGTATTAAAACCATCTATTTGAATGATAGAGCTATTTGCAAAATGCATAAAAAATGCAAACCACATTGATGCCATTGCTTCTTAGCATTTGATACGTTATAAATAGTGTTTAAATGTGTAAAGCTGTAGGAAATAGAAAGCAAAATTTACTGAAGTCCTTAGAGTTGAAGTAATTTGTTAAAAGTGCCCTCAGTGGTAAGAAACAAACAAAAAAGGTAAAAAAAAAAAGGAAAAAATCTTGAATTTTTACAGGGTAGCTTTTTTACTCTTTAAGCTTCTAGATCTGATTTCCTTTCCAGGGAGATGACTAGCAAACTGTCCCCAGAAGGGCCTGCAGGATGCTTATGAATAAACTCTTTTTGCTTTCCTAGTGGAGTATTAAGTTGCATCAAAGCAGAACATGTTTGAATGAGGGATGCCCATGAATTACCTGAAGGGTAACTTTCAGTGGCACCAGGACTGTCCTTCCAGATTAATTTAATAAATTATTTTCTGCTATAAGAACTGTGAATTCAATTCAAACTCTTTCTTGCATAAATTTTCACTTCCCATTTTTTATATTAGTTTGGAATCTTTTATATACCAGTTAGTATCACTACAGTGCCTTGGAAACTTCAGTGGTAACATCTTTTACAGGTCATGCAAACGTTAGCATCGAGAGTATTGACTATTAATAGATTTTAATATTGATAGTCTTGCATTGTGATTATTACACAGCAGAAACACTTTGATCAACTAAGCTCAGGAGTACTTGTAGACGTCACTGATGAAGTAAAGAATGGCTCTTATTAGGTGTAAGGGTAATAAAATCTAAGCAGGCAAGGTAAAGGAAAAGATGAACTGTTGCTTCCATTTTACAGTTACAATAATTAAGATATTAAGACATTGCTGGGTGACATAGACATTGAGGCAGAAAAGGAAATTTTTCTGGTTTCAGGTACGTGTCTTATCCACAAGACATCCCTGCTTTTCAAAGGAAAAAGGGCTTTTTTTTTAATAGACATATTTATAGGTGCAAGGTTTGCAACTGATGAGAAAACTTCATTTAAATACTATGAAGTATCTTGAATTTGCTATATATAAAGTGTATGTTAGTTTACAATTTTGCATATGAATTCACCATGAGAGAACTACTTGGACATGAAAATAGTTGCTCCCTTTTATTTATTTTTTTTAATACCCTATTGCATGGATCCCTGTACCTTATTATTTTGTTATTTATTTGCATTTTAAGTAAATATTAGTGATTTATCATTTGATCTTTCACTTCACTGAATTCCTTTAAAACTGTGAAATGAAAAAATGAGCAGTAAAATCTAAATTAAAGGTCTTTAACAGTCATAGATGAAAATTAAAGCCGTGGTAATATTTTGCAAATTAATCAAAACATATTCAACTAGAGGAAACACTGTTCCCTCCAGTCTGAACTCATTACACATGGTACAACAGTGACATACATTAGCTTCTCCATTAGGGAGTTAATGTGATCAAGTTCCTGCAGGCCAGCACAAGTTGTCACTTCATATTGTCCTTTCCTTTGGACACAACTGTTTCTAGTTTTCTCTGGATGACACAACACAGTGCAAAACTGCAGGAAGTTAGCACTACTCATCACAGTAAGTCTTAAGCCATTTAATTAAAAAGGGCAGAAATGTGCGAAAAATGAGCAAGACTCATGCTTTTCTTCTTCCTGTCAGCACAAACATAACTTGGTCTGTGAGACTGTAGAACTTGTTCTAATGAAACACGCCACCTATAGACAATTGCCTTTAAATAAGAAAATAATTTCTTTCCTATTCTGCTGTTACTGAGGAATAGCAAGCTGTGGCCATTTTCACATAGGTTTATAATTAATTCATTAAGACTGCATGACCCTATTCTCTGAGGCTGCATAATCACCATGACATTTCATATAACACACAAAATATTGATGAAGTACAACACAGAGCAGCTACTTAACTTACAAGCCTCTGGATTGGTGCATTAGTGCAAGATGATGTAATAAGGAAACAGTTACTCAGACTAAGCACTGACACATTTGTGGTACTAGATTTTGGGTTGAATTGTATGAGTTAAACCACCTACAAAACAATTTGAAAGAACACATGTATATGACTTATTTAGATTGATATCAAGTGGTTCATTAATTTTAACTGCATGAAGAAACTGACATAAAATAAAAATTAATAGTAGAGGAAATACTCTTGCATATGCAGAAAGACATGCTATCACTGTTATGTCAACATATTTCATATGTGGGCACTGGAATATACAACTAACATGAAAACAAGATTCTTATGCACTTCCAGTGTCTCCATTTAACCAAATATTCACTGCTGTAGTTTGCCACTGAAATACCTTCAGTTCTATAGTTTCAATACATCACCACACTTGCAAAGTGCAACTTAAATATTTTCTGACACCTGTACGTTCATTTCTTCCTTTTAACCACTCCTGACACCAATCATGCTACTGTCTCCAAGAGTGATGCTTTTTCTCCTTCAGCTGGCTAGGAGACCTTTTGCAAAATCATAGATTGGTTTGGGTTGGAAAGGACCTTAAAGATCACCTAGTTCCAACCCCCCTGCCATGGGCAGGGACACCTTCCACTAGACCAGGTTGCTTAAAGCCCCATCTAACCTGAACTTGAACACTTTCAGGGATGGGGCATCCACAACCTCTCTGGGCAACCTGTTCCAGTGCCTCACCACCCCCACAGTGAAGAACATCTGCCTTACATTTAACCTATATCTACCCTCTTTCAGTTTAAAGCCATTAGCCCTTATCCTATCACTAGATGCCCTTGTAAAAAGTCCCTCTCCAGCTTTCTTGTAGGCCCCTTTAGGTACTGGAAGGTTGCCATAAGGTCTGCCTAGAGCCTTCTCTTCTCCAGGCTAAACAGCCCCAAATCTCTCAGCCTGTCTTCATAGGAGAGGTGCTCCAGCCCTCTGACCATCTTTGTGGCCCTCCTCTGGACTCAGTCCAACAGGTCCATGTCCTTCTTATGTTGGGGGCCCCAGAGCTGAAGGCAGTACTCCAGGCAGGATCTACATGAGAGCAGAGTAGAGGGGCAGAATCACCTCCCTTGACCTGCTGGTTGAGGATACGGTTGGCTTTCTGGGCTGCAACGCATATTACTGGGCCATGTTGAGCTTCTTATCAGCCACCCGATCCAAACCTTTATCACTTTTGGAGACTATATCAATAAAAAAAAAAAAAAGCTTGCATTTAGGAAATTCCAAGTTATAGAAAAGGACATTGTTTTGCTAATTTCCTCACTAACATGCAGGATTAAACACAGTCTTTTTTCTATCTTTTTACTAGCTTTTGATTTAAGTTCAAGTGCTCATTCCTTTCCTTTTGGGATTCTCTACGTTCTGTCTCAGGACATGCCAAAGATTCAGTGACACACCAGGAAGAAGGCCTTTGCTTCTTCAGCAATGGAACCTGGAATATGGAGTAAATTCATCCAGAACCTCAGCAAGCTGCATCCTTTTTAATTTCCTACCTTAAAAAAAAATCCTCTCCAAACACTGTCCCTATTTCTACTTTGTCTCACCTGAACACAGCAACACAGGGTAAAAAATCCAACATCATAGAAACAGTAGCTCTAATACCTTATTAAAACTTGAGAGTCCCCATGCTTTTCTGCTGAAGAGGAAGTGAAAGAAGTGTGTAGCCATACTACTTTCTGGACATTACGCAGACAAAGATACTGACAGCATGTCATAAAAACCCATATAGAGAAGAACATTTTGAATAATGGAAAGATATAAATGGCATAAGGCATCTCATCAGGATGCACTTACTGTGAATTTTGTCACATTGCCACATATCTAATTCATACCTTCTTTCCCAGCTTGAGAAAGATACTCTGAAACAAGACCAATTTGTTAGATGTAATTAACTACTTCTGGAGCGTTTTGACACCATCTACTTTCGAAATGATGTTTAGTGATATGACTGAAATGAAGAACAGCACAGCGTTGTTCTCTGCTTAGAGAAGAATATTTTCTGCATTGCGTGATCTACTGAGTAAATATTGCAAAATAGTCTCTGTGAATGAATTTGCAGCAGGAAGAAAACACCATTCATGATTAGAAAAAACCCAAGGAACTCAGAACTTGCTCAAGAGCATACAACTGAAATGAATATTGCAGGAAGACGATATGCAGTTAAGAAATCCCAGAGAAAAATGTAACATCGTTTTCTTTCGTCACTTGGCCCACCACACACTTAACCTTGGACCTCTGCCTGCCTGCTGCTGCCTTTTACAGAATTCAGAATGAGGATAGCTGACAGCTTGCTGAGCTTGCCATCCCTTGCTGTGGAACTTGCATGGTGCACAAGAGTTGAAAATACATTTTTTAAAATTTATTTGTTTATATGAAGTTTCTCCATACTTAAAGTTAGAGGCACAAGTTGCAGTTAGGAGTATAGGTTATGACTAATAGCAAATAGCTGTCCAAACCAGCTTATATCAAAATGTTGGATCTTACTTTTCCTCAAGTTTAAAATAGCAGTTTCTAGGATTTTGATTTTATGCTTGTGTAGTTTCTTGAATCAACTCTCCGTACATCAAGTTTGTCATTTGCAGCTATTTTATTTAATATTGTATTGTTCTACCTAGAAAACATAACTTCTTCAGCTAAAAGGAAAAGTTGTCAGCTTATGATCTTTTGTATCCTGATAGAAACAATTATGCCCAGCTGAACACAAAAAGGCCCTTCTTAATTATCTTGTCCAGTGAGTCCCATGGTGTAGCCAAGCTTTGTAAACTTGTTATAAGAATTAATTAGAAAAAAGTCTTGAAAACAAATTTAATTATATGGCCTCTGAAATATCTACAGCAGGGCAATAATACCATCAGGAGAAAAAAAGTGGTAGATTACTTTAACAAGACAGAACAAAGAATCTCTACTTCAGACTCATTTGAAAAAGGTCTAATGGTGCAAAATTTCTATGTCATAAAAAGGACATAATAAAGAGAAAAGCAAGCCCATGTAGATATCACCCTCTGTAAGTTAAGGACTTCAGTTTTGTTTCTTTATTCTTCACAAATCTTTTATTTTCTACGCAGCTTACAAAATCTCACTAAATATACCATATGTGATGATTTAGTTGAGGTCAATACTGAATTATTTCCTTAAAAAAAACCTTACAATTTTTTGATATGGCCATATCTGTCATTTCCTGTGGTGAGAGAGATGACCTGATCTCACAGCACTGTCTATTCATGGATCTCTTGGCCTTTCCAACAGACATCTTCACAAACCAAACAAAAAGGCACACACCTGCCAACTGGGATTGCCATTAGGGCAAGAGAAAAAGCAAAAATTAGGGTTCATGAAAATATTTTGCCAGTTCATGCCAAGTTCTTTTGATCAGATCAGGGAAGCCTAAAAAAAAAGACTTTGAAGCATTTAAAAATCTAACATTACCCCCCAAAAAGTCATTATTAAACACACTTATTTCTAAGTATCTCTGATATACTAAAATGATATTATTTTAGGCATTTCCAATTTTAATTTTTCCAATGACAGATTAATTATTGATGTAGTATCAATATCTGGCACCTCTCTAGACCAACTGTACCTTGACTACAGCAACTGCTGCAGTACTTCTGCATGCAGGCTGCTTGTATATTAAGAATAGAAAGCTCATTTGCTGATTATTTTCATTAGAAAGGAAAGCTAGCTTACAAGAACTTCCGAGAAGCTCCTTTTCCAATGCTGCTTCCATGAATTAACCCTTAACACAACCACAAAATTCTGCAATCAGCTTTCAAAATACATATACAGATTAGAGAGTAGGAACTAACATCCACTTGGAATGCATATTATGGATGTTTTTGCTGTTAAAATTTGAAGTCAAAGCCAAGAAAACTGCTACATGTAAGGAGCAGTTAATTTCTGTAGTGTCTTACTGTGAAGTGCAGCCTTTCGTAGCATTTTGAACAATGGCTTTAGCCCCACTGTACCATTACCTGCTAGCTAAGACGCTTAAAACATCACAAAGTGTCCTCATAATTTAGGTGTGAAAAGAATAGGATGCTAAATTAGTTAAGTAAATTTCTAAAATACCACTAAAGAGATTTAGAACTTGTAAGCATGGCTGTACTTATCTAAAGAAATAGAGTCCATTGATATACTGTAGTATTAATCTTGTGTCAGTTTGTTTCCTTTAGGAAAATAAGACAGCATATAAATTATGTATTATCACCTTAGTTTTACTAGTTTTGAATTTCAGATGAATTCAGCTTGAATTTCTCATACACATTAGATTTATTTTGACCTTATAAAAAGGACTATCCAAATATTGAACAATTAAAAAAAGTCAAAGCTAAAAATAATTTTATCAAAACTCCAAAACTTTTGGAAACTTTACTTGTATATACTGTCAATATTGTAATTTATAATGACAATATACAACAAGAATTTCCCTTGTTCAATCCAAAATACCCTGGTATGACTCAATTTCTTATAAGGAATTATAATAATGATTTAATAGTTTATGGGAAGTACACACAATACAGATCTAAAAAATAGATGATTAATTTTACCCTTATTTACAGTATTTGAGGAAAACACTACTTGAAACTATAATTACACATCAGTAGCACTGGTAGGTTGCATGATAATGACTTTAAAATAAAGAAACAATACCATTGTTGAAATAAGGTAAATTTGACATTACAGTTTGGCAGCCTTCAACCACTTCCAGTTGTTGTAAATGAAAAAGGTATCCAAACAGAGAAATACTTTCCCAAATATGTAATTTTAAAGAAATACCCTACTCAGGTACACTTAGCAACTTATGATTTTATGGAAAAAAAGAACATTTGTGTTGCACAGATGCATGCTTAATGTCTTTCTGACTAATACAATAAGTATTTCATTTTAGGCAGCTAGAAAGAAAAATATTTCTCTCCTGTTCTTTTAAAATAAGAAGCCTGGTAATAATGACACAGAAATACAAGAGATGTCATCAGCTTCCAGCCCAAATCTCAAGGTGATTAGGATCTACTTTTATAATGGCTTAGAAATTCATTTTTTCTGTATATTACAAATTTCAAATGAAGCCCAGTGAGAGACTAGATGAAGACTAAAGACAAAATGTAATCCTCATCTTAAGCATTTCAAGTCCAATATTTTTGTTGTTGTTTTTCTTACGATCTTTTGAGAAACTGGAAGGTCTGAGTAATTAAAGGAAATGGCATACCTTGACACAGTTATTGAGTGCCTGCTGAAAGGATGGTTTTGCAGGTTATGATGCACTGAAATTTACAGTCCAATATATTAAGGAAATCAAGACTGCTTTTATCACTACTACATCTTAAAGTAGGAGCTGCTGTAGCTCATAATTTCTGTTCAGCTGGATAACCTGCCCTATTTGCTTAAACTAGCTCTGGCCAAGCAGAAGCATAGGAAGAAATTGATGCAGACTGTATCAAGTATGCAGACATCCCCAAATCATCCCATGAAAAACAAATATGTAAATCCCAAAGTAAAATTCTACTTTTTGATACTAATTCTTGATGAATGACAATTTAATTCCAAATCAGAGTTGAACTTGAATATGATCTAGACCTAAAATATTCATATTAACTGTGACTGGTTTTACTCCCTTGTCCCCTTTGGTTTTGTTCTTAAGCCAACCAGAAAGGGTTAGGTCCCCAAAAGATCTTTGTCTAAAAATTTCATTCAGCCAGTCGATCCTCTTATCTTTCTACTTGGAAAAAAATGGGATCTCCCAGAGACTATAAATGATTTCTGACCTAACGCAATATCTTACAGTGCCTCAGAGCAATTCTCTCATAAGTAACATGGGATTAAATGATTCTTTAGTTGAATTTTGGACTGCTCAGAAACATAAAAAGGGAGCATATAAAGCTTGTTCCCTGTTGACTTCTGTAGTGCTGTCAAGTTTTTGAAGATTTGCAGTGATTAAAGGACACACATATGGAGGAAAAAGCTAGAGAGGACCCCAGCTTAGCAATTCTCAAAACCCTAGAGTCACAAGAACTCACCTAAAAATAAGATATTCCCAAGCCAATCTCAGCCCAACCTCTTCTAACTCAGCCGTTTGTCACTCCTCACCCTCAGATAAGATTAGGACAGTTTAAAATCTTGCTGTGGGGCTGGTGTGCAGTTAGGTCTATTCTTAGACAGGTCTCTGACACTTGTCTTTAGCTAGCATGGCGTTTGGCCAGCACTGCCTACTCTGGTGTCACAACTGGGTTCAGCAGTTGGCATGTGGTTAACAAGTGCTGGTGCTGCCTATTCAGGAATCCAGCCCATTCTGCTGTACCCAAATTATGTACTCCCAGAGAGCACAAAGAGGTCGTAAGGCTCATGCTTTAGCACAGTTTTAGTACGTTAATGACCTGATTAGTTTAAAACCCAATAGTAGCAAGCTGCTCTCTGGAGAGTTCACCTTGGACAGGAAAAGTGTCTGTAGCCAAGATATACAGAAACTAAATTATCAGCTTGGTTTGGCAGGGAAGGATAACTCAGCACTGCCAATATCTATGTATTTGTCATTAGAAATTCTTCTTTTTTCATCTGAGACTAAGACCAATCAGGGAATAAAAAATATTTTTCTTTTCCTGTCAGCTTTCTCTGCTGACTTCAGTTCTTTCCAGCAACTGGGGCTCAGAGCATGGGGGTTTTGTTTGTTTGTTTGTTTCAAAAGCAAAGATACTTCCTTTCCCAGGTAGACTTTTCAAGTTCTTGCAGCTTTATTTTAAACAAATTCTTAGTTTCCTAGATACGTGTTAATGTTGTGAGAATGCTCTTTCTGTCACAGAGGATTGCAAGTATGGCTGCGTATAAATGACAACAGTGGGTGACAGATTTTGCATTAGCTGTATCCAAAATGTTAAATTTTGTGATTTCCTTAGTCCAAGGATCACATAAATATCATTTTGTTCTTCAGAAATTGTGATTATTTGATGTGTTCATTTTCTATAACCTTTTAAGGGAAAAACCATAGGGCATGTTGTGCCTATGTGTTAACTCCCGCAGATCAAACCAGGAGATGTGTTCAGATTAGGTTCAGGCTGTAGGAGGGAGACTAAAAATTATGCATAGTTTACAAATTGATTATTAAACACTTTAGATAAATCCATAAAACTGATACATTGATTAATCCAAATCAAGATATCTTGCAGCCTCATTCAAAAACAACAATTAAATCTGGTTTTTTTTCAGGGGGCTTGGGGGGTTTGGGTTTGGGTATTTTTTAAGCAGGTTTCATTTTGAAAGAGCATTTAGAAATAAACCTTGTGAAAAAAAGAAATGCTAATGTAATTAATAGCACAGTACAGGCAGGGTAGTGACATGGTGGTGAAAAGTAATACTATGTGAATATTTCAGATTAGATTAATTAACTAAATGTCTATACATAACACAGAATTCTGATAGGTTAAAATTCAAGTTCAAGAAAAGAATAACATAGGTTTGGAAGCATACGTCTCCCAACCAAGAGGACAGCAAATATGACATTGTAGAAGAAATCAAAAAGGCTACAGAGATTGGAAACAATTATAATGAAACTTCAGTTATCCCATTAGAGAAGATACAGTGTTGCAGTAATCAAAACATCCTCAAATTCAGCTTCCTTCAGCTCCCAAAATAAGCTTAACAATGTGTTTTCTTCTCCAAAGGAAAGCTACATGAAAACATTGAAGTTTGCTACAAAGAAAGCAAGGGATCAAATCTTTGCAAAACGATGGATATAATTGAAAGGCACTGTATTAGAAGTTTGGAGTAAATGCATGCAGCTGAGACTTGAGAAAGGCCAAAATAAAACCAGTAGGATTTTTTTTTTTTTCACGTAGCTACAAATCCTTACTTCTTACTTCACTGATGATTTGAGCATACAGAAGTTTACTTAGTAGAGCAGGAGAAGTGCAAATCTAATTGCTAAAGGATTAAAAAGAAAACTTAGAGAAATCTCAAGAAATAAAAAGAAAATTAATAAGAATTTAAAGACAGATTTCTCTATGTTTTGTGAGGAAGCAGCAAGCCAGGACTAGGTGCGAAGCATACAATTAAGGCAAAATTTTATCACTAACTTTTTTTTTTTTAACTCTGACCTCATTTGGACTGATTCACAGGATATTAACTCTTCTGTAAATCTCCATTCCTTGATATATAACTCAAACATATATTTTTGTATACCCAGTCTTAAGTTAAGTTGTTCTAAGTATGAAAGACACTAGTGACACTGAATATAGATAAGACCATTTGATAAAGCAAGTGGCATAAGCGATGTGGTGTTCTGGCTTATCTATTGGAACTGCAAAAGGCAAATACTTTGGAGTCAGATGATTTCAATTAACACAACTGAAAGCTCAAAATTTTCTGTTCAAAGAGAAGATCTTCCTGAAACTTCGAATTAATTGCACACAAAACATGGAAATTTCACCCATACTGAAACAGTGGTCCAGCAATTTAGCGAACAATCTTATCTCTCTACCCTTATGCACTGTAAAACCTAGTTCATTAAAGAAGTCTTTATTCAGAAGGAAAAAGACCTGGCAAAAAAACCCCACAAATAGTGCATCCCTAGCAGAAATGTAGAACAGTGAAAAATTAACACTAATCCAAGCATAAAATACCCACACAATGGCAAATGTCAATTTTTCCCTTTCAGCTTTCATCACAATTTGCAAGCCAGGAATCAGAGAGAACGTGCCAGCCCCAGCACAGTACTACAAACATAACTTGTCTCAACATAAACTAAAGCAGTTCACCTAAGCAGTAGCAAAAACACTTACAAAAAGCTTCCTCCATGTTACCTGTGTCAACATTGCCTATAGATTACTAATAGCTTCTGGTTCCTCCCTTGCACCATGAGAATCTAATACTATAAGCATCAGGAAAAGAAGCATTTCAGAGGAACCAGGCATCTCTGATGCCCCCAGGGGGCCCCACAGTTTCCCCCTCCTCTCTCTGGGTAGGGAGAGAGGGAAGGGACATGGTAGACTTTTTTACTTCTCCCTCTTAATTTCAATTTACCCTAATAATATCTTAGGATTATTGCAAAAAGTTATTTTAGCTTATGATAAACCTCTCTTAAAATGCAAGAATCTGGCTTACCTAGGAGTCAAAAAAATACAATTTTTTTGTTGTGCATTATTCTATCATAACAAAAAAATGAGACTAATGTACACAGTATTATACCAAAAACAGGACCTCAAAATCCATACAGTAAGTTCACAGCCATGAGCCATTCACAGCTTTCACTCTGATGAAAACAACTCTGCGTTTAGAACTTTCAAATGCCTCTTCTCCCTTGCAGATACAAGGTCATTTAGAAACCTAAATTAGTGCTAGGTATATCACCTTTTGCAATATGCATTATACCGCAAACATTTGAGTGTTGAAAAGCAGCATGGGACAAATGGAGGACTACTTGTACAAATCGGTCATTTCCCATTTCTTTAGGGAAACAAACAGAAAGCCATTATTCTCCTGAAGCTGTCTAGAGTGTTTAGGCCTTTAGGAGGGAGTTATGAATAATGTCTTTGGAAGATGGATTAATTTCTTCTAGCACTGACTGAGGGTGAACCAGTTAACTTTGGACTGACATGGATAAGGACCAGGGATCAATTATGGTTTGCCAAGACTTTCTTCTACTAATCACCAGAAGAGGTTTGTCAAAAAAAAAAAAAAAAAAAAAAAAGAAAAAGAAAAAAAAAAATTTGGTAGTAATGACATCTTAAAAATCTATGAATTTCTAATCATGGATTTAGAGATATTTCATTTCCTTTTTTTAAACACAGATTCATGAATGATTGCATGAGGAATGAAGATGTCACCACATAGCAGACTTCCCATAGAGTTGCTTTCACTTGGATCTTCATTACTTACATAGAATATAAATTCACTTCATAAAAGGTCACAAAGGAATACAAAACTATGTGGATCTTGCAACCAGTTTCTTAACATTGAATAAAATTAATGAAAATTTCCATCTAGCTTGCACTGTGTTTGGGGGAGACATATGTAGTAATTAGAAATTTGACAAAATGTGGAGGGGAAAAAGAATAGGAAATAAACCTAGAGAACTAAATGAACATCTTAACAATAACAAGGACTGACAGCAAAATGAAGTGAATGTATTTAGTTTGGCTTGGTTTTAAAAACTTAGACCAATTGAAAAGTGGCAGTATAGTGAAGCACTAGCCTCGGGGCATCAGAGAAAGTTTCAAAGATTGTTGTTTTCTTCATAGCTGACTTTAGTACTGAGTGTGCAGCATGGGCCAATGAGTGCTGGGCACTTGATTACAAAAGACCTTCTTGCTGTAGAGCCTGCTGGTGCTCGCCACCAATCCATCTTCTTGCTGTATCCACTTACTACAGCTGTTTCACTGTAAGCTTTTACAGAGCAAGTACTTTGTATCAGTGAGTGTCTGCACTATGCATAGCATGACTCAGCGTCAATTCTAGAGATTGGGATTATTACTAATAGGCTAGAGATACAATTTCCTCATTTACACTAAGGGTCATGGCACGAATCATAGCATTTCATTCATGAATGTGAAGAAAACCCTTTAGCAAATATCAGGTCTTCAGTGTGCTTGTTGACCTAAACCAGCTTTGCCTTTGCAAATATTTATCACAAACCAATAGTAGAGAAATCTTGTATTTTCCCTTATAAGTTTCTTCAAGCTAGTTCTCTAAATAGTGATTATATCAAAAGAATAATTTTAAGAAACCTCTGAAGGCAAGAAATTTTTGAACATTACTGTAACATACCAGTAAGATTAATTTCCTACTATTGAGCTTCTAAAAACTGTTTTAATAATGCTACGCTGACAAATTAAATGCTACTAGAAAGTAAAAATGTTCATTATATTCCTGGAAGAATTACGATAATAAAGATGATGGTATGATGAACATGCCCTAAAAGCACTTGAATGGAGCCTGGTCATTTCTATTTTGAGAGGTATGTTTTTTCCTAAGCTTTTGCAATAAAGCAATTTAATTTTGCAAAGAAAAATGAAAGAAAAATCCAATAATAGCAATTAAATAATTTTAGAGATAGTTGCTTACTGCAAATTGTGGGAAAAGTCTCTGCCACATTCATACCCTCGTAATAACTCTCACTAAAAGATAGACAATAAGACAGACAGATACCACCCAGTTTCTTTTATAGTTCTGGTACTATATTGGCATATTATACCCAGACAAAAGCACACAAGTCACTCCACTTAAGCTGTTTATTCATGAATGTACTCAGCCAGATGAGAAAATAATTCATATCTGAATGTAGGTAGGGAGGTTTAAGTATTTGCTTGGGGGACAGGGAAAGGTGAAGAAAAGGGAAGAGTAAAACAAATTAGAGACTTCAGAATAAATTTTGAAGATACTACATTTTAACCCTTGACACTGCATTTTGGATAACATTTCACTGAAAATTCCTGGCCAAATGCTGTTCACACTTCCAGTTGTCAGTAGCTGACTGAAATTAGTAGCTACTCCCTTGTTTTTTCCTCCTCTGAGACAGGATTTGGCCTGCAATGGTCAGCCATGGTTCTTTGTGCAAAGAAGATCCCTTTTTTGCAGTCTTACTCTGACAGTTCTGATATCTAGCTCACTACTACCACTGCCCATTTCCTTGGTGCAGTGTACTGGCTGGCACTGGGTGGGCTGCATGATTCTGGATGCCGATACAAACCTGTGAGTGAGTATCCTGCAGTGTTCTGGGTGCTGCTTTATAAACCAAATCATTAATTTATTTTTTAAAATGAATTTTATCAGGAAGGATTGCTTACTTGGAAATTTATACTAGAATTTAATATCTTTGGTGGGGAGGGGAAAGAAAAGTATAGATTTACTAAGTGTACCACTTAGTTGAAAATGAGTCCAGTGCAGTTTCTCGATAAAACTCTTATACTGAATCACAGGAAGTTCTATAATCCTAAAGCATAAAGGTCTTTAAATAAGTTAGAGTTGAGTTGTGATGTTTGTTGAAACAAATCCCAAATCAACCTACCGTCTTGTTTTGTTAAAACCATATAATCAAGTTCTGTGTTGTTAATGTCACTTTTGGTAAAGTTATGTTACACCTGAATCAATACTCATCTTGCTGCCAAAAAAACCTGTATTTTGTTAAGGGATGATATATTTTTCTTACAAAAAAAAAAATTAAAACAGGATGTGTGAAGGTCTGAAAAATGTATTTCAAAAACAGTTATTGGGAAAGAGATAAAAATGATTTAACTTGATGGAAGCTGCACAAACTTTAATCAACATAAATAAGCAGAAAAAAAATCTCAGATTGCCTACACTGGTTGTAGTATCTCTATTGTTGGAAATTCTGTCTCTCAGGTGGGTCTAATATCTGTTAGGAATGGTTTCATGACCTTGCATGGTGCATGTCCTGAGAACTGTCCCTATGACAGCATCTTTAATTTCATTGTACTCTATGAACTTGCACAGCTGCCAGACAACAGAAGAATATGTATTTATTGCACCTGTACTTAAATAACTTAATAAAAGAGTATTTAAAGTATCTTTTAAACTAACTTTGTCATATATACAAGAGTAACAGCCATTCGTCTGTCTGAAACCAGATAAGGTTAAGTGGGTGGGACATCAGATTTGATCAGAAAGTAGTTTATTTTTGCATTAGCATAATGCTGCCTTTGAACTTCAGGTTTGTCGAGTTGTGATGGCTGAGCCAGAAAGAACTATCTAATCTCTCTAAGCTCTTATTTTACACGTTTTCATAAACTCATTTAAGAAGTTAGCCTTATGGTGGGATAATCATCCATCATTCCTTGGAATGGAAATGCCAGGTTTGTCATGCTAGCTATATGGATGAAGTTTCAGTTTCAAAGCATCTTTTTATCTGAGTTTTTTTAAAGTGATTAGCATCATACTGGGTGGCTCCCAAGATGGATTTAACTTCATTTCACGAAGATTATGAAAGCACTAACATAAAAAAGAAGAAGAAAAAAAAAAAAAGACTGGAGATGGGATCCTGCCCTCACTGAATTCAGTGGACAAAAATCCCAGCTAGACCAATGGTCAGCCTTCTCCTATGGGCTTACAGCATTATGTTTTCTTCTGATGAACTGAGTCTAGACATGCACTTCTATTCTGAGCTACCACTGAAAAAGCTAAAAACCCCAAATTATTTCCCCACCATATACAATATCATTTTGCTATATTTGCATATCCAGCTCAATGAATTATACTCAAATAGCTAATAAAATATATTAAATCATGTGGACTATGATTTCTCTTAAGATCATTGTTGGGGGAACAGAGGAGAATTTTCATAGATTGGCATATCCCTGACAGACTAGTATTATGAAAAAAAGAAAAAAAATAATTAAAAGGTACTGAATAGATCAGATATTAGATTCATTGCATATGAAATCCTAGATACAGCAACTCCTCTCATCATAGTTTGATCACGACTTCAGGTCTAAAGAATGAGATGCTTGAGACTGCACTAGAAATTATTTTCACCTATACTTTCTACTAATTTTTGTATGCAAATAGTGCTATTTGATCTTTAAAGTATCTTTATACATATATGCAGGAAGAATTTAAGGAATATACCTACAAAAGGATGAAAAATTATCTTCACCACTCTGCCAGAGAAGGGAAATGGAAATTGTTACAGCTTAAAATTTTATGCAGGTTTTATTAGACTCCATAGAAGCTTCTCAATAAAAGATTACTTTCCAGCAACAATGGCTGGAGATATAATCCAGAAGGTGAAGATATCACTCAGATCTTATTGGTATTTTACATATTTAGGCTGTCTTTTACTATTTAGAGTCATATAGGAGTCTATGCATAAATAAGCAGTTTTGGAAAGCAAAGCTATATATACTCTTTCTATAGTTGCTGAAGGGTATGTTATGCTAGAAGGATTCAGTAGAATAGAACTATGGTCAATCTCTATTTGCTTCATAGTATTTCAGCTGCAAGAAGTGAATATATATCCCCAATCAGACAGCAGTTTAAATGCAATTTCTAATACCATGTTATTATAACCTCTTTCAAACACCTAATAAAATGTTGATTATATTGCTAATCATATCCTCAGTGATACCATATTTCCAATGTATACACATTGAAGTATGGTTAAGACCGCTGCCAGAGTCATGCACTGCCTTTAAAATCTTTGCAGTGTCCTTTGATTACTAGTCACTTTCTAATAGCCACATTAAATTATTCCTTTCTTAGCTTTAGTTCAGTGACTATGATTTATCAATACAAATGGAAAAAAGTTTATTTCAAATTTTTCTCTACGATCTCAATTGTCCATTTAACAAAACCAACCAGTTCATTAAATCTTTGTTCCCTGGAATTTTCCATCAATTTAGCCCATAATGTTTTAGTCCTTCCCTGACACACTTAAGATCTTGATATCTTTTTGAAGAGAACATTTACTACTTTACAGATGGATAATGGCTAGTGCAAGTGTTGTCTAAATACAGTATTACTCAAGGATATGAACTTAGTTCTCTAATTTGGGTACTTCTCTTCTCCCATCTGCCTGCCTTCATTTGCTTTTTCCAAACAAATAGAAAAAGTAGTATTTATTTAATTACATCTTTTATTGTTTGACTGAGTCAATCCGATATTCCACCTTTTGACATTTTACCATGTCATCCTCTAAAAATAGGAACAAACTTAATAAGCACTCTCTTTACTGGCTTTTGGATACCTAACAACTCATTTAGTAAAAGCCTAATTTGCTGCAGTTTGTTGAAGTCCACAGGAATAACATATTTTGTTAAGGCTAATCAAGTGCCCATCTGCTTCCTGCTTCAAGAATAATTTATCCTTCTTAGCTAGATAAAGTTGTCCTTGTTTGTTTATTGCTTAAACCTTCAGAATAACATATTGATTGTATAATTGCTGAACTTTTACAGGGTTTTTAATTTTGCCAGAGTAAGGAGACAATCATTAAGAATAACCTTATATTCCTTCAGACCTCATGCAGGGGCCTGTGTAAATGGAAAAGTTCACTTTTAATAAGAAAAAAAAAATTAAATAAATGGAAAAGTTAACTTTTAATAAATAAATCAATAAATATGGCTCAGCAGATTTCTGTTATGCTATTCTGTTATAATTTACCTGACACTTCTCAGTGGTCAGTATATCCTATATTTCAGAATTCAAAGAGGTAGGACAAGTTCCCTTAGTTGACCAGAGATCTTTTCTATGGACCTGATCCCACATCTACTGATGTCCACGAAAATAGAGACAAAGACTAAACCAACTAGAATCAAACACAGTACAAGAGAAAAGATTTTTATATTTAATTCTATATCTACCTAATCCCATGTAAGCATATATCCTTAATATATTTTCTATGTTTTAATAAAGAATATTCTTTAAAATAATTGGCTTTTTAGATTTCAGTGAATAATTTTAGAGAATGATTACTCTGACAGGAAATAAATTCTTTATCTCTGCTGACAAATGTTGGGGTTTGCAAGACATTGATCAAATTCTTCCAACTTTGTTTACACTGTTGGTTTTTTTTTAAAAAAAAAGGTCAATCAATTTTCCAGGTCTCTAGCCACAGTCATATGTAATGAAAGTAAATATACAGTGTATTTAAATCCTAAAGCATTTCAAAGGAAACCAAATGTCTCGGTGACCATGCCTAAAACCAGATTATATTTTCTTTAGGTAGATTTGTTTCTCTAAGTTGAATAAATTTTTAATTTTAATGTTTAATGTGCAAAATAAGTGTGAACATTACATTGTGATTTTGATATTCCACTTCTGTTCCTCCTTTAACATGAGGCACTGACTGGATGTCATTCTCAGAAACAGAAGAAAAATCTAGAGAAACCACTGGGGTTTTCAATGTTTCAGGTAGTCATAGCAAAAAGAGGCAAGTGACAGATTAAAGAGGAAGGGTTGGAAAACCTTAGAATATGTTAAAACTTCCTCCTTTTTTTTTTTTTTTTCCAGCCACAGCTCTTTCTGAGACTTCACGATTAGAAAATTCAGGCCACTGTAGCATTCACTAGCTAGGTACAGCATTTACATTTAATTTTCTCTTATCAGAATCAGACTAAGTAATTACTTCTGTGTGTAGGATTCTGGTTGTAAGGAGTTTGGTCTCACTGCAAGCTGGCTGATTTAACTGCCTGTACACTAGGGTCCTGTTGAGAGGTTTTAGAAAGTCTGTCCTATTCCATTTATACTGTATATTCACTGATGCAAAAGCCCCAGTTTGTGAATTAAGAATTTACTTTTAACCAGTATTAATGTAAATAAAATTTGTTTCTGAAAATAAAACACTAAAAGGAAGAACAGAGGGGTCTGGGGCATTCATTTTCCAGTATGGTAGGAAAAAAAAAATAGTCCACCTCCCCTTCAGAATAGAATTCTAAAAATCCCTAATAAAGTACTTACTCTTTATCATTTCTTATCCAAGATACTATTCTACAGGGACTTAACTACATGCTTTACTTTGTAAGCTAAAGAGGTTCTAGTAGCAACACCGATTAACAGAGAGCTAAAATCTGAGAGAAAATCCTGGTGTGGAAGAAAACATGTTAGGCTGACATTAGACTATTTTGCCAGAATCCTCAACTTCAGTGTATATGTTTATATAGCCAAATACACTCTTAAATTAAATATTCAATACCTAACTTGAGATGTGCACATGAATGCTAGAAATCCATCAAAAATCACCTAAATGTCCTGAAAGCACATGCTTTAATAATATTAAATTTTAAATAGAATGAACTTACAGCAAAAGGGAGTTTTCTGTGGAGAGTCCAACAAGTCTCTAGCTCTAGTGTTATTCAGCAAAGGTGTAAATATCTGCAACCAATAACACATGGTTTGCACCATCAGCAGCTGGAGGAACATAAAGAAAGGAACTATACAAGCCATTCCTCTGTAGCACTCCACTGAGAAGAGAAAAACTTACTGAAAAGAGTAGGAAAACGCTTAGAGGTTTCTGACATTCAATAGTGCTGGGAGGATTCAGATTCAGAACTGAGTAGTCAACATTTGTGTAGATGTTTTTGACAGACTTTACTTGTTTGCCAGTGAAAGAATTCATCAATACTAAATATAACTCACACAATGATACGCATCTTAACTAATTTTGAAAGCAACCTTAGTGTGCATCTATATGCACAGCTTTGAAAGAAATTTCAAAAAAATAAGCTTGTTTTATATGACAAATAGTGAAAGATAAATACACTATGTGTCCCTGTGTGGTATAAATATAGATAACCTAGAGAGATTTTCAAACAGGCATTTTTAAGTTTTAACATTATCTGATTTGCAAAGCCATATTAAAAGGTCAGTACTAATGAGTATCTCACAATAAAATAATGCAAATTATGCAAGACAGCCACCTTTCCAGTTTTAATAACAGCTGACCATTATTATTCTAGATAAATAGCCATGTATTCAAATATACCTTATTGACAGATAGAATGTGTTGCTCGGCTGTGCAGCAGGGCAATGAATAAACAAAACAAAAAAAGAAGTAAAGTGAGCAGATATCTGGCATCAAAAGAATGGCTCTGTGGGATACAAACAAATAAAACATGGGGATGAAATGAATTGGAACTGAATCTATTTGCATTACAGATTGAACACAATGTGCTCAGTAGGAAAGCAAGCAACACTTCACTGAACAATAGCAAAATAAGTTGAATATCCTAGCAATGTTTTTATGTTCCAGAAATGAGCTTTTGTTGTTGTTAACACTTCAGCCATACTTTTTTCACCAAAACTTGTAAAAAGAAAATCTTGATTTGCACCTCTATTTTCAAGTCATGCCGTAGTTCTAAATATGCTCAAGCGCTATGGGAAAATTGACAGTTCTTGCAGTTTTTCAATTACAGATTTGCTTTGAAATTTGTTTAAACAACAGGCCCAGTATTGTAATCTCACTTTCTCTAATAAATCTCTTGGTTTTAAAGTCGATGCACATGGAGAATCAATTCACACTTTTGTAGGAATAAACACTTAACATGAAGGCAGCTAAAAAGATCCAGTTTGTTTAAATGCCATGCCATTTTCACAGACTTAGAAGAATGGAAAAAAATGTTTTATCTTAAAAATGAACCATAATTTATAACTAACAAAGCACACTGGGAAAAGAGATTAAAAATTCCTATTTGTTTGGAAAATGTCATGGCATATTTTATTTAAGCTGTATCTTCTGTACTAGTTTCTTCCTTTTGTATTACTCCTGACATACAAAATGTGCTCAGCTTACTAGTGATTGGAATTTTAAACCCATCTGTGAGCCTGAAATTGGTGGAAATTTAACACTGAATTCAACACATGAAGAATTAAATAATTAAAAAAAAAACCCAAACCAACACAGGAAATATCTAAAACCTGTGTTGATAATTCAGAAGATAGACTAGAGTCTAGATACCTCTTCCTTGTATATCAGGTATTTTGCTACTGTTGTTACTGTCAAGAGGTATAATGTTGGTAATGCTCAGATGTGAACTTTGTTTTTCCTCAGAAGATACACAGAAGACATATCTTTCATCTTCCTCCCTGAAAATGAGATTTCTGTAGAACCAAAATGCTATCTAGACTTCCTACTTCTGTAGGAGATAAATTTCACTGAAGGAAAGATCTGATGAATAAGGATGTCATTTGTTTGCATACTTATCAGAAAAAACTAAATCTGAAGAAACCAACTGTCCCCTGATATTTTGAGTATTTCACATGTTTGACATCATTTCTGGTACAGCACCACCTACCTTGTTTGGCATCTATCAATGTGAGAAAATGTACAAACGGAATAATCCTAATTTTGAGTACAGGAAACAAACATGAAGGACTAAAATCCAGAGTCCTGTATCTACTCTAATGGTCTACCTATACAACTATAATCTTTTTAATGATTTACATTAATGTTTAAGAGATCATGATCCTTCCTTATCTCACAGCTCTAAGGCTGTACATGTTTTTAAACAGTATTTTTCATACTTAAAGTGTCATTTTGAACAAAAAGGCTAATTCTGAACATGATTTAGGAGAATTTTGGATCTGGCTCCCAATCCCATATTTGGAAGAAATCTGTTTCTTTTAGCATAAGGTAATTTGTAACATGTTTTAATGCTCACTCTTTACTCATATTTCTCTTCCTCCACTTCTCATTTAAAGAATTGGAATAAAAGTTTTTCATACACAGCAACTGTTCCTTTACATTATGACTTTTTTTTGTATGCACGAGTCTGAAATGTAGCATCAAAACTGTAGTGAGCTGTTCAAGCACTAATGAAATAACCCCTTCACAATTTTAAGATTTGCACCATGTCATGCTATCGTTGTATGGCTATATTTCTTTTAAAGCACATTTTTACATAATTATGATACTGTGAAATTGGCTACAGTAATATTTCAAAAGAAACTTGACAAAACAACTACAATAGGAGAAAATAAGTTTGTTTCCCCAGTATTTTATGTTTAACAGTTTCTGTTCAATTGCAGGAGTAAACCTTCTAGTAGCCTACAGAAAATATGAAATAATAGAAATAATATTTAAGTAACAATGTCAGTCTCACAACTATTCTAAGTGAGCAAAAGGCTTGATTTATTCTTAGCCCAGTATAGTCTTAAGTTTTATATATATATGTATATATACGTAGAGACACACACACACTCTAAGTATTTCCTGTTGTAGGACTAGGACATCATGAACTTTGTATACAAGTATCTGAGAGACAAGTGGAATTTACACAGTGGTTCCAATAAAGAAACAAAGACCTGAAAACTATTTGTTGATCTTACCCTCTCAGAAGTCTAAAGACTGTAGAGTTTAAGACTGCTTTTCCAGTAGAATGATAATACCGTTATTTTACCCATTTTTTCAGATAATGAAAGCCCTCATCTTTCCCCTAGAAATTAATGGGAGAGTTTTCTTTGCTTCAAAGGACACGATACCAGAATAAGAGTTATGCTTTTGAATAGCTTGTTTGAAAGTTTCCAAATTTTTTACGCAAATATAATGAACTAATACACTGAGTAATGTGGCTACCAAAATCTATGGAAGTATTTTCTGGTAGGATGATCTTGGAGGATTTTCCCCACAAAGTTCTTTAGGATTGTTCCTAAATTAAATATGGGTAATTTTAATCCTGATTTCTGTTTAAATTTGTATTTTAAAACATCACCTAGGTGTCAACTACATAAAAACTACAGGGTTTATATGTTTTTTATACAGTTTTTATATATAACACAATATGTTTATTTCTTACTATTTACCCATCTATTTTAAACTTCAGGAACTGAAATTTTAACTGATTTAAATTGCTGTCAGTGGAGTCACAACACTTAATGGCACTTGATGAACCTACCATCTATACCAGTTCCTTAACTCAGAGTAAGCAGTGTAAATATTTATTTGTGACAAAGTTGAATTTAGGCCATATCATAACAGCTATGGACTTTCCGCAGTTAGAACATTTTCTCATAACCCTCTCTACAGCTTTCCTTTTATTTCTTCTTATCACGTTGCTTGAACAATCCAACCCCCAAGTGACTTTATGGCAATGGTACTGAATGTAAAAACTATTAAGGCAGCCCTAAACAATCACTCTGAAAGAAAGATAGTTCTTCAGGAATAAGAAACCATTGTTGATTTTAAATCAGAATCACTCCCCTGGCAAGTCATTTTCCCTGGTATACACTGTGTGTATTAAAAGACTGCTGCATATTACTGTCTTGCTGAAGAAATTGTCTTCCTCAACTCTATAAGATGTGATGCTCCTTCATGAGGAATCCTCTTCTGATCACTGCATTTTTTCCTCCTTATACTTCCTCTATCAATGTAACATACAGGTGATTCGATGAGCACACCCATTTATTCACCCCCTAGTCAGTTGACTTCTAAGTGTATTTCTAACAATCTGGCTTAGCCTTGAGTCAGAATGAAGAAATAGTGAGTAGCATCACAGGTAATCTCATTTGTGGAGTTTTTGGTTTGGTTGTGTTTTTTTGTTAGTGTTTTTTTGTTTGTTTGTTTCAGGTTTTGGGGTTTTAATTAAAAAAAATAAAAATCACAAAACCTCAACAGATCAAAGGGTGATAATTTTAACAGTGTAAATTAGAAGGAACATTTCCATCAGGAGGCATTCTGTAGATGGAGTTGATTTCGCCAGCCTGCACTAAGAAGGAACAGCAGCTTTATTGCTTCCGAGGGGATTTTTTTGGTGCAGAGGACTGTATTAGTGAACTGCTTCCAATTTGAGATTGACACTGATAACGAAGAAAATTTAACAGATACAGAGCTGAGATAATGTTAGTTAACAGTGTAGCTGGCAGCTATTACAGTATTCCAAGTAAATTTGTGATAAACGAGATACAGTAAATCCTGATCAGATTCCTGTATAGAAACAAGAGTAGCTTATATTAAAAGAAATTTTTAAAATGCAGACAAATAATCAAAACCTCTAGCTATTAAATTACAATCTCTTAAGAAATAGTAAAAAGTATAAATATAGATCATGCTATTAGGTAATCATTTCATGAAGACTTACAAGAAAAATCCACAAGACTCAAAAAAATCCCCAACAAAACCCCAAAGAATAAACTATGGAAAGTCAGCAAAAACAGACAGGAGTTTATAGGAAAACAGACCTTTATATTTATTTTGGTTGCAATCATTTTGCATATGTACATTTTGGGAAGAGGGGAAAAAACCAAACCAAAAACCACAAAACAAAACCACACAAACCTCCAAAGGGCAATTAGAGATCTTTCTGTCCAATTCCTTTAGTTCATTTTATAGAACAAAACCCAATTGAAACACCTGATCATTTAATTTCCCCCTCCTTTTCATGACTTTTGTTGTGTTCAATCACCATCTTGTCTTTTGCTCCCTTATTATTTCAAATTTTCCATTCATTGTTTTCTCGGCTCTTGTGTGTATGGCCCCTGTCAGGACAGTGTTCCCCATCCTCTCAAGAACTGAGCGCATATTTGGTACCAAAGGAAACCGAGCTCTGGGCAATTAGATCAGCCTCTGAGCCCAGGATTTTCATGGGAGCAGGCTGTGCCAAATCACCCAAGGCATCTGTGACGTTGCCTTAAAAAACTACGGTAACTCTAAAGTCAGAGTCACACATGGAAAATTCATAGGATTCACAGAGATTTAGAGAACCAAAACCCAAAGCCAGGAAAAGAATGGATTTTGCATGAAACTTGCATGCGAGTATGATGAAGTCCTTAATGGATGTATAAAAAAAAGTTTAATTCATATGCTGTTACAACATGTGCTTAGATAAGGAAGCATTTGAAATTTTAAGAGCCCTTAAGTATAACAGAGTTTTACTGTAATACCCAGAATTTGTCCCTCACCCACTGAAAATTAAATACTCTGTAATGAAGGACAAGGCTTCTCATGAGGCCAGTCCAAGTATGAGGAATAAACTGCTTAGGAAATTAAGAATCACCGGCCCCAGGTGCAATGCAATTTCACTGATCACAAGTTCCCTAGCACATATATCAAAGTAAAGATCTTATAAACAGAAATCAATCATAAGAACACATATTATTTCAAAACAAAAATAATCCACTTGATTTGCTGCTGCCTTTTAGAGGAAAAGATCGAAGTGTTATGACAACCATTAAATAACATTATATAACATACCCCGAAAGGTGCTCAGGTACCCTGCTGGGAGGTGACATATGTGTATATTCTATTCCATACATCCATTACAAAATACTGAGCAACCCATGTAACGAATCAAGATAGCATGAATGTTGAGATGCATATCACATTTTAAAAATTACAGTTAATTAGGAAAAACGTTACATTTGCTACCACTTCCTTACTGGATGGTGCATGTCCAACGCAGCAGGCATTATGCAGTTTACAATCCATCTTGCAGTCCATTATTCCCTTCCTGCAAAAGGACTACAGTTTCAGAAGTGTTTACTTTGAAACTTGAATGTTCAGCTGAGAATTAAGTGCTCTATAAAGAGTCTAGCGAGCCTATTCACTATGTACTGACATAAGATTTGACAGAAGAGTAAGAACAGTAGAGCAATAAGTATGTACTTTCTTCTCCCACCTTTCTGTATGCAAGTAGCAGGTTGCATGAAAGAGGGAAGAGAAAGTGGCTACGGGCAAGGCTGACCCTCTCCTGCCTGGCAGCAACACATACAGGTGGAGCTGCTACATGCAGGAGAGTTGCTGTTTGCCACTGCTCCACAGAAATGGCAAAAAATGACTTTGCTGAAGAACTGTGGAATAATGCAACTCTGAACACAGATAGAATTACCTGCTCTCCTTTTACATAGAGCTTGCAGGAAATCCACCATCTCCAATAACCATAGTTTTTATCCAGTTACATGTTTGGAGGACTATTCTGATGGAAATTGTCCAACTATTGACTAAAGTCGATTAAACTCCTTTATAAAATGAGTAGTTCAAAACCTGAAATTTTCCAACATCTCTTCATGATTTTGCAGTGTAAATTCTCGTGCTGCAGTATATCCCATAAGATTGGTTGGCCATATCTGGATGTGTTATATTACAAAGTACTACTGAGTGTGAGGGATGGGACAGACATACTCTTCAGAGCTGCTGAAATGTTAAACATCTGAGGTCAAATGCTGACATGTGAATTTTAACTGAGGAGTAGAAATGCTGGTGAAAACTGCCTTATGTTCAGCAGTGGCACAACAGCTGAAAATATCCATGCTTCCCTCTTTTCTCATTTAATTGTTGATTGAATTATAATGTGGGATTTCAAAGCCCATCATCATTGAGTTTCCATTTGCATTGCTCTCTACTCAATGTTTCTAGTCCTTTTTACTGTATGTACCTCCATGTTGGGCTGAAACAAAAAAATTCTACAGAAGTGCCCAAATTTTTTCAATTATCTGCAGTATGATGCCAGATTTGTTGTGTGCCACCTCATTTCATTTATTGGTATTTACTGTCCTCCAGCTGTCAACGTCAATGCTCATTTTCTACCTGCTAGCTGCCAACCTGCATTTCTAGAGTTGTTATGCATTTACATTTCACCCACACTGTTCTTTTCATCATTATTTGTAGCACCATCTCTAAACATGCAATCTAACCTTCAAATGTCATGCAATTATCCACAAAAGGGTACCTAAATAACTAAATGCAGGGTTCTTCACTCATCTCTTCAGACAGAGATTTGATTTAGTTTGACATATCATGAAAATAATATCCAAGTGTACACTGAAATTAACATGCAAAAGAAAATATTTACTCTGTTCCCTCTACCAGGCTACAGCAGTAAACGTTATTGTCAACAATATCATGTTGTTTTATTCCTCTTTCCTTAAAGAGAGTTGAACTTGCAGTATTTCCAAAACAATCACTCAACAACTTACAGCCATAATATTTACTTGTTTAACACTTTAAAACATCAGCATGCCATGCTTAGAATACTAAGAGCAATTCAGAACATTAAACAATACCAGAAATCACCACTGGCTTCAAGCAAGAAAAATTAGTTAACAAGAATATAATTTCAGTGTATTCTGTTGCAAATTGCATTCAGAGACATGGAGGTGAGAAATCCTAGTGGAGTTAAAATTTTGACTGCTACCTGTTTCATTGTGGTTTGAAATTTATCATGGAGTAATAAAATGTTAGAACAGCCAAAGCACCCCTGGCCTTGAGTCTAATTCAAAAATAGACATGTCTTCTCTCCACTGTGCTGTTGTATAGGTACATTATGTAGTTGTAGGGTTGTAGCTACTGGTGATTGAAGGACAGAATAGAATAGATTTGCAGGTAGTATTTATTAGAACAGCTGGCAGGCTAGTAAAAAGCAAACATGATTTTGGACAAACAATGCCTTTCTCAGGTTTGAAATAAACTCAAATGATCTTTCACAATTGAAGGAAGGTTTTTTGTTCCTTTTATACTTGTATGAAGATATTATTTCCATCAGCAGCCCTTGAATTACCTGTGTCTGACACATTAATAAATCTGTAAAGGTCAGAGCAACACAGGGCCCAGAGCAGGCCTGTTTGGCAAGGAGGACTTCTTGTACACAGAAGCACAAAAAATGCAAGCAGACTTTATTTCTTGGAGTGCATGAGAATAGGGAAATGATACAGTAGTTTCTGCACAAGTTTTGGGAATAGAATGCCTTATCAACATTGGTAGGCACAACCATTCATTAATTTTAATTCAGATTTAAAGAGATTGGGTCTGTCTGACCCAGGGTCTGTCAAGCATATTTCTTCAAAAGCCTACCACTAGTGCAGCTTGTGAGTATCTATGAGTATTGCTGCAATACCAAAACACAACTGAAAAACGCAAGATGACGATGCAGTTCAAAGAGGGAGGAAAGTGTCACTACATCAGGAGTCACCAACTCAGTGCAGGTTTTTTATCTTCTTATATTAGGAGTATGATCTCACTGTTTTGGTATCATACACCTTTGAACCCTAAGTATTAGAGATTCTGTAACCCTTGGGAAAGGAAATGTATATGTTATTTTGAGTGAAAAATGAAATTAAATGGCTTCTACTTGATTTTTTGCCCATCTTCAGACCCTCATGTTTGTCTCTGCAGTAAACACTTCTTCCAAACTGTCACAGAAGATTGTTAGTGTGGTTGAGGTATCTAGTAGGGTAAGAACCTTTTTCTGACAAAACCTATCTTACATTACAGCAAGTCTAGACTACTTTTGTCTACTTTAGTTCAAAGGTGATCCTGTTAGACTGATGTACATGGAACATTGCTTCTTGAAAAACAAGTGACATTTGTATGACAAAAAGGTTGTGATCAACAGCCCAACGTAGCTAATAGCCACATGACACATGAAGATAAGGTTGGGTCCAATATAGGGAAAATACAAAATACACAAAAACAATGAACTCCAACTGTCACGATAGGTTGCTAGGTCTCCAGGAACACCATGGATAATTCAGCAATTATGCATCTGAGAGGCTGGAACAGTGCTTCTGTGAAGGAATATAACATACTCTTAGGTTTCTAAGAAAATTCATGTTTTAAAGCCTTTATAGACCAATTTATGAGGTAAACTACAGAAGCAGTGAAAAATTCATTATATTCATGATAGCAAATGCACTTACTTGCACTGTTAAGGATTTTTTTTTTTTAGTATTTCTGTAATTTTGTCCTCCCCACCCTAAGAGCACCTGTTATATTTTAGATGTCTAATTTGAGAAGCTCTATTGATTAACAGCTGGTTTCTTGCTTTTGTAAAGCAAGTGACAGCAAGTTTGCTTGATAGTAATCAAAAAGTGAATGCAAGTGATGCATTTATGCATGTGACTTCAATCCTGCAACATTTCTGTCAGTGCAGTGGGATCATTCATTTTAAATTTGGAACATTTATATGAGCAAAGGCTCAGTATTATACTAGAGTGTGCAAAATTAGCATCTTTGAGTCAAACAGGAGTCTCTGGTCTCCTTGCTTCTTATTTAGAAGGCATTCAATGAAGTGTTCACATCCACTTGGTTCTAATTAGCATACAAAGCACACCCATGGTGTACATACCATGAAATTGGTGGCAGACTTCTTACTGTTTTATCATCTTTTTTCTTTTGTGTCTTACAGGCCAGTGACTAGCAGGCTGGTAGAACAACTGTAAATCTCATCAAACCATTAACTTTGAATATGTACTTCTTATGGTTCAAGCAAACTGATAAACCCTGCTCTGACATTTCAAATACTTTACTATGGTTATAGGTTAATTAGTGAAGACAATTTATCAACATTCAAAGATATTTTCAACATTTAATCCTAGTCTCCAATTCTTACCTTAACCCAAAAAACTTGAGAGCAATGTTGTCCACAGAGCACTGCAAGGCACTGTCTCTTTCCCAGACTGCATGACATTAAATTTTCTCCCTTGCAGCCTTTCACAGGCTGTAAAATGGGGATAGATTGCATTTACCCAACACCTAAGTTTTCAGTCACAGATATCAAAGTATTTATATAGCTGCCACAAAATATGATTGCAAAGACAAGGAAAAAAGTAAGAAAAGTTGATAGAAAATAATATATTAACATGAAGATTCTCAGAGAGCAGATTTTATTTAATGGCTATGATAGCTTGCTAGATTTGGAAACAGAGGTCACTATATTATCATTAAGCATGAAATGACATATATGCATCCAGATTTTACTCATGTTTCATGCAAACTTAAGCAAAAATCCAGTTTTTCCCATGTGGAAATATTACATTTATCAATTTTGTTGTTTATTATTTTTGATTCTTTCTTTAGATTATGTTATTAATACTGTCTTTTTTGTTATTTAGAATAATTCTGAACTAAAATATATTGTGACTGAATTTTTATGAAGAAACAGATTCCTCACATGGTCTTGGACAGCACTCTGGTAGGGCTCTAGCCCCACAATCTCAGAGACTTGTGGCTGTAGAGTGCTCTGCTGGGAAGCATCTATGAAATACTGTGAACACAGAGAAACTGCAGTCATATTTAAGTAGTATGTGAAATGAAGAAGCACTTGGTAATCACTTCTTGTAACTTAAGAGGACTGTTCAGTGACCAGAAAGAGAGGACAAATAAAGCAAAAGCCACGCATTAATCTTCCCTTTCCCTGCTCTTTGCTTCTCAGACTGCTTGCCTGTCTACGTTTCTATGGAAAAATCCCAGTTCCAAAGAAATATTTTGTTTGTTTGGGTTTGGTTTGTTTGGGTTTTTTTACATTGTGCTGACAACGATAACCAGGCTTAGAGTGGGAAGGCAGGAAAGAAAAAAGTAGTAACAGAAGAATGCATAAAGGTGATCAATATTACAAAGTACTATCAAAACTGTGAGACTGCCTGGAGCTGGCATTATATTTCAGGTTATCTTGAAGAGGTACCAAACATGGCAGGAGCTGTACTATGTCATAAGGGTTTATTTTTATTTCCATTAGAAAGATATTACTGGAACACTTGAATAAAAAATGATGGTTTTGTTTTCATACTGACACTTGATTTGAATTCTTTATGGCACACAGTCTGCAAGTAACTCATCACAGGAAAATTGTTTCCTTTGATTTGCAAATGTAGAACAAAACACAAAAATATAATTCTAGAAGGGAGATGACAGTCTTCCTGAAAGAATGACTTTGTCCTCAGAATCTCCCCTTATGAATTGACATAGCTGATCATCAGCATTAACTATTGGGCGATCTTTATACAGATAAGTACTTTTCTTAGACAAAGATATTCTTAAAGTGCCCAAAACAATGCGCCATCTCTAGGATAAATGTGTTTGTTATCACAAATCAGCAGGGACTGAGACATTAGAGGGAAGAAAGAGAAGGGAAGAAACTGTCCAGTGTAGTCTCAACCTTTATTCATTTCTGAGTCTTCTGTGACTACTAGACTTAGAAACCAGCTTGAGTGCTGAAATTCCTCCCTAAGGCATTATAATGGTTGTCCACTAGATGCTCAAATTTAATAGCAAATGTTGTCTCCCATTACTGAGTAACTGAGTTATTGCCCCTCACATTCACCTAGGCCTGCTCCTTAAAAAAAAAAGTAAAAAAATGCAATAGCACCAAAGTGTCTTTCATACCATAACAGTGTCCTCCTGAAGGAAAGGGAAAGAACCAAGCCTGAACATGCCAAGATGATGATTCATGCTTTATAGAAGCCAGAAGAATATGGGGCAAATAAAGATTTCCTTTAATACATTACAAAAATGTACGCATAATACTTTAAATACTAAAAAATAAACAAACATCAAGGGCTTTTATATAGTCCATATAGGCTGAATCTTCAGAAGTTAATCACAAAATAAAATGAAGCTTCCAACTCCAATGCAACAATTGACGTGTCATTTTGAAACCATGTATTTTGTTTTCTCACTATTAGGACTTATCCAGGTATTTCTTCACTCAATTCATAAAAGTTTAAAATCTCCCTTAAAATAGAAGGAATTGCAAGCTTTTCCATGGTAAGTTGTCAGATGACAACATGCTAATATGAAATAGCCCTCAACTTTGCTACACAACATGACTCACACCTGTTACGAGTTAAATCACAGGCACTGTAGGAAAAAGATCAAGGGCAAGAGCTGTGCTCTGGTTTTAGTGGACTTGATATGAGGAAAAGCCATAGCAACATGAGTGGTCCAGAAGTCTGATCTATGATTGTCATCTTCAAATTTACAGTCCTTGATAGACTTGTCTTTCATGAATGTAATGATTTTTAACTCATGTAATAGTTTGGCATCCTCCAATATTGAATTTTACGAGTTTTATTAATTAGTGACACATATGAAAGAATACATCTTTTTTTCTTGTTCTGATTCAACTACTGAGTAATTTCAGATTAATAAATTACAGAAAATATATGCATTACATTAAGAGACGAAAATAACTCTTGTCCTCCCTTAAGCTTTCTTTACAGTCTTGCCTGTAAAGATTCAATATATTCCAATAGTAATGTTTTTTGTTGTTTTTTTCCTTTTCTTGTCAGGTAAAAAAATCAGAATTTTTGTAGTTTGATTGGTTCCTAAACTGTTGTACTAAACAGCTCAGTTTCAGTCTATAATAAGATGTGCAGGAGAGGATGTCTTACCAAACTAATGGCCTACATTGCATGGTCTTCAGTAATTACACCCATTATTTTCAAAAATCCTTCTTATGACTTCTAGGCTTGCTATCAAAACATTCCAAGCTTTAGGGTTTGAATGCAATCTTTCCTAAAATTTAGGAATAAATATCTTGAGGGGGGTGAACTTCCCTCAATTATGTGTCCAAGTTGCGAGACATGACAATTTGAAGAGGATATTGGTTTTCTCCAAACTACTGTGGTGGTAAGACTGACATGGATAATTTGAGGTTGGTCTTCTACATTTCATTCTCCGCAGTTATTCTCCCCTAGAAGTTATCCTATTTAAGAAAAGGTAGAATATTCAAGTGGAAAGAGTAATACTTCTAGTAGAGTGCACCTTACTTTCCAGTAACCCCAAATTCACTTCCACTGCTGTAATAAGTCATGTAACTTATTTCACACCTTTTTGCTATGCAAATTAATCTTTGTACAATTTTATCCTCTATTTCAATATGTCAGAGGGCTGGCTTTGTAGCGCCCATTGAATAGATGTGTGCCTTGTCCACTTTCAGAGTGGTGTAATTCTGTCTGCTGCTTACCACAGAGGTCCCTGCAAAGGTATGCAAAATGGAAGCCTCAAGAGAAGTCTGAATGAATTGCATTAAATGAAAGGGCTCATTAAAAACTGTAATACTCTATAAAATTCAGCATTAATTTAGGGGACAAATGAGGGTGAATTTCCAGGTCTTGCACTCCAGGGGATGGATTCTGGAGTTGTAGAGAGAATGAAGGAAGACTGATATTCTGTACTCGCTGAACTCTGTGAGGGTATCAAATACATAACTATATCAAGCTCATCATAACTAAAGACACCACAACAGATGCAATCCAGAAAAAAATAATCTACAGATCACTCCACCTAATAGCAAGGGGGACCATAATGATGTTATTTTTATATGTAAACTAAAGATTAATCTATTTGTGTTTTTCCCTGAAAGATATGTATGTAATTCTATATAATAAAACCTGACTTCAGCTTTGAAATCATTCTATTGCCAGTTTCCAGGGCTCTGATGTCAAGTGTGGAAAACACAATACTCAGAGTTCACCCTATGCATGTACAAGTGTATATATCTGCATATGCACAACTCTGTACATCTCTGCAAGTGAATTTCTCTTGTAGAGCTTAACCCATACATTTTCTTCCCCACACAGATCAGATCTATAACTAAAGAAAGCTTTTTTCATTTCCTGTTCACATAACAGATAGCATGAAAAATTAGTTCCATGGCAGATGAGCACCCTGGCAGCACTTTGATTTGTCACAATAAATAAGACTTCTGTAAAGCCTAATATATTAAGTTGGTGTCAGTTGCTGACAAAAAGAGTTAGAGAGCTCCCTCCAGAACACTAGATAGCATTTGCATGCTTGGATGCTCTTTCACAAGTACAGAGCTTTTTCAAGCTTCTAAATGGGGGTCGGAATAAGTTCATGTTTTCTGGAAGAAAATTGTTTAAGTCATTACATTGTTTCTTTTAAAAACTACTTTAACAAGGAATGGGGAACATGTATTAGGGCTTATATGTTGATTTTAATATGCCTGGGACTGCATTAGAATGAGTGTGAAAAACATGCCTGTCTTCTACACGAAGTTGAACTTCTCCCCCTTGTCCTGACCTATCACTTTTTCACTGTGGCATGTGGGTTATTCTTTGGCGTTTGTGCATTCTGAGATGACGGAGGTGCTTGTATATCCTACAACATTATTTTTGAGGTGAAGGATGGTTTTGGAATGAGGTGGGCATCCCTGACAAAGACTGCAGTTGCAGGAGTTTATAGGCCACTATGGAAACTAAGCCATTTCAGCTGTGGAAAGCACTTTTCAAGAACCAAAAAGGATCACCTGCTAATTATTGTTCTGAAATCGATAATATTTGTTTTTCTGAATTATAGAGTTCTTTGAATTTGTCATTAAACTACTTCTGAGAAATGCATCTAACTGATAATTCTTCAATGGAAGCTTTCATAACTAAGTATTTGCATTTCTAGCATTAGACTTTGAATTTTTACATTGAAATTAATCAGATTTAAGAGAAAAAAAAAATAGACAAGTTAACTGAATTTTAAAAGGGTCAAGGTAATAAGCAGTAGATCATCCAGAAGATCAAAGTTTACTGCTGAAGCTCACTGAAAGATTTTAAAAGCTCAGAGATCTTTCCATCAGTTTGGATTTGTAGAGCTTCTTACATAAAATATGATTAGTGGCTGATGATTAAGAAAAAGGCATTTCAGGGCTATTGCTATTCCTTTGGTTTCTATTTGTACAAATAGAAATAAGTAGTGCTGCCTAATGCGGTCGTTTGTAACAGCATCTTATTTTTGTCACATGCCATAAACTATAAGTAAAATAAGGCAAATTCTACCAAGAAGATACTCTAATGAATCAGTGAAGTAACCAGAGGAATAAAATTGGTCTGATGCTTTTAGAACAAGATATTAAAATTTGAAGATAAATTTTTTCCTTTGTTAATGGCTAAGAATGTTCATAAGCAAGTAGCAACATGATTCCATATGACATTGACAGAAAGGGAATTTACCTTTATTCCAACGTAAATGGAAAGTTCTTGAAAATGAAACAATTCAAAACATTTTTATTTAAATGAAAATTCTTGAAAAAACGTAAACTGTTTTGTTGAAGTGTAGGTCTTGTCTGATAAATTTGACTTGGAGGTCTTTGCAAACAAAGATTTTTTTCTTTTCCAATTTGACTCACATTTTTGCTTTTCATTCACCATCACCCCAGATGTTATCCAAAATACCTATCTGAATTCCTGTCCTGCTCCATCTCTGCATAGATTTAATGCACTAACTTTTACAACCATTTCAGATCCACAATTTCAGAAAATATTCTAGGCATCTAAGGACAATCACTGTGAATGCAGTGAAAGAAAGTTAAGAAATCCAAGTAATGTGATCAAAGAAAATACTGAGAGCATAGTGAATAACCACATTAAGAGGTACAAAGAAAGTGCAAACTGGGTGAAAAGTTACTCTTTTTGCCAAAAAACCCGACCCAAACTGAAGACCTAAGGAAATGCAAATTAATTATTTCACATGCAACTGCACACAGAAGCCAATGAATAGCAAAACTTGAGTGGCCACTTCACGTTCAAACCTGAAAGTAGACATAGTTTGGATAACAGATCCTAAAAATGTTAACAGGCAAAACAGATGACTGGCCAGTCTTCACAAGATCAAGACCAATGATGAGGTTTGTTTACATTTTCTAGCTACCGTGTTAAAAGTGTTCTCAGACAACCAAAATGAGATAGCTGGCATAAACTGATGGTGCTTTGCTGACTCAAGCCAGCTGTGTTGATTTGCATACACTGAGCTCCCGACCCATTGGTTCATCAGTCAATAAAATTTTACAATTTCTGCCACCCTGATGAGGCAGGATTCCAGTCAAGTTACACTCCATTAAATGAATGCTATCCATACACAGTTAAACCAAGCCATTATTGGGCCTTCACCATAAAATGACAATAAACTTAACAGAACAAATACCTACTCCATACTGAGAACTAATTAGGTTTGCATAAGATACAGTCTGACTCCAAAAGAACATCTCTATAGTAACCACAGCCTTGCTTGTTTGCTAGTTTTGACATTACTCTTCTGTTGATGCAAACCAGGCCCTCAGTGCAAAGAGAGCTGAAACAAGTGCCACCTCCCCTTTGCAGTGGAAGTTTCCTAAATGGCTGTACTCTCTTTAGCTTTATCTGTATTTCTGAAGCTGTATCACTTGAAAAAAGCCAAGTGTAGAAATGTCCAGAAAGGCTCATCTTGGTTATGGCCTTGTTAAAGTTCAGCTGTAGCTACCACATGAGAGGAGAGCCTGCTTCAGAGAACGAATGTGCAAGGGGGCACGTGCAGCCAGGAACATCTGCGCATGCCCAAGCAGACGGGGGCATAAATACATGTGTATACATTTACCTCAAAACCCTGTAAGGTAGAAAAATATTATCCTCACTTCTCATTTGAGAAGTGAGGGGAGGGAAAGCTAAAGGACAGATTCGTTGTCCTTCACTTGTGTTTGAGACATTCTGACTGGCTGAGTTAAGTATTATAAAAATTAATACAGCCAACTGATTCTCTGCAAGTCAGCCAACCTCCTTGGCAGTAGTAATGAGGCCTCCTGTTCAGCAGTTTCATCAGAAAAGCACTCTTAATCTCTTTTTAGGCCAAAGAGAAATTGTTGCAACTCTACAGAAAAAAAAGAAGATGCACTAGATTTCATAAAGAAGGTCTGCAGCGCAATGTTCTGAACTCTTTCAGCAGATGTCACAGACCCATCACCATTTTGCAAATTTCACAGCTAATCAAGATAATTGCTCTCTCCGGAGGGCTGGGGGGAAAAATTAAAATTTACACTGGAAACCAAGTCAATGAAAAATGTCTTTTTGCACCTTGTGGCAAAAGGCAAGGTTTGTCCACTTCAGGTTTTCTAAAAAAACCCCTCCAAAACCTCAGCAAAAATATTTATCACCTAAGACACTGGGAAACAAGAGCTTTTTTTTAAAAGGGCTTCACAAATAATTTGCAAGTGGCAAGAGTGGTTTAAAGAAGAGGCTCTACTTAGGTCTTAAATATGCCACTTTCATATACCAAGGAGCACCATAACAAAGAGGAATGCAATGAAAACAGTAATAATAAGTACTTACTTCCAACTTCACACACAAAAGAAGCAGTGTTTTGAGTCTATATGAAAGAATATTTCATTCAACAATTAAGAAACAAGGCAGCTTATAGATAAAGAATAACTTCTGAAAAACAATTTTCTTTTTTTTGCATCTGTCTGCAAATACTTTATAGATATGGGAAGACACATGTGTTTCAAAAAGTTTTAAAATACCAATGATTCCTATTAGGAAAATAAGTTAGTTCAATTGCATCAATGTAAAATTAAGAGGCTATAATTAGAAAACAAAGCATTTTCAATAATATAGAAAGAGATAGGTTATATGCACAGTAATAATACATGAAGATAATATTCTGTAGACATTGTCCAGATAGATCCAGATAAAGACAAACTTATTCTAGTTCCCACAGTCATACAATTATTCCAGAATCAAAGCTGTCTTATATATACACACGGAAAATTTTGAAAGTCTGACATATCTTAACAGAACAGCCAGAGCTCGGTTCCTCAAACAACATGATAACAAACAGATGAGAGAAGCCAACACATCTAAGCACTGTATTAGACATCAGCTGTAAGAACCCTGCTCCCAACACCATACAAAGGTCCTGCAGCCACCAGCCAGGTACAGCACAGTCACAGGTGCTCAGGCCTTCCCTGTAAGCGTCAGCCTTTTCAACATAAAAACTCTGTCTAGTCTAGTTTTCAGAGATCAGTCCTTTCTTCCACCCCATCAAAAAGGAGCCTACACTTTTTCTCTTATCTCATCTAATTATTACAGCAAAGGCTTGGTGGCCCATGCAACATGAGCAAGACCACAGGGATGCTGTGACGTATATGCTTAGTGTCCACATTGCTTAATTGAAGTTGCTGTGCACTGAGAGTACAGGAACGCCTTATGTAAGTGCTTGCAGTCTTTATTTGAGCAGCAAGAAACAAAGTATAAGAAGTCTACAAAAGAAGCAAAATTTGCGAGCTAATAGCACCAAACCAAGTTCAAGAACTTATGACAATTTTTTCCTCATCACTAGAAACTTGGCTACAGATTATGAAGCAAGAACATACTCTGAACCTACTTTGAAAATAAAGTGAGACAGATGAATTCCTAGAATCATGCCTTAGTGTCCTGCTTTACTGATAATATTTGGTTTTCCTAGTATTAATAAGCACAAAATAGCTAGCAACTATTTTAAGAGGGCTTTCTACCTATATCTCACAAATATGATTATTCAATATAAGGTCTTATCAGTAGGTACCCACCCAAAACAAAAGAGGACACTGAAAATCCTCCCTACATTCAATCAATAGCCCATCAAAGACTTACTTTTCAGGAAAACAGGTGCTCTCATTGTAAATGTTACCTCAGCCAATTCAGAAACTAAATACATTCAAAGATCAATTCTCTTACCACAAACCCCAGCCAACCTGGACAAAAGCTCCCCTGTTCACCTAGAGCTTTTTATTCTCTCCATTACACGACACAGCTGGTCCTGGGCTAGTAACACAGCACAGATGTATTTGTATCCCACCCACTTAATGCCTTCTGCTTTCCCTTTGCAGGGAAAAGGTGGTTGTGAACTTTGGTTTTATTCTGGAGTTGCCTAATTGACTGAAGCCCTGGGAAATAGGTGCTTCCTACAAGTACTGTAGTCTGTATGTGTCTGTCAGATGAGCTCTGCTGTGCAGTAGGTTATTGTTGTGCCCTGTTGGGAAATGGGAGTCAGCTTGGAAACCACCTGCAGTGGAAGAAATACAGGAGATTCCAGCGTGCTGAGCAGAGATCACATGCTGCTGCCCTTACTGCATTATTGTTTTCTGGGGGGGGGGGGAAATAAAAAGTGGAAAAACATGTTTTCTACTAGGATTTGTATTGTAGTAAGACACTTTGAGGCTAGATACGGATATTTCCTGTACATGTTCAGCTGCATTAGTGATACTTTTGAACTGCAGTACTTAGCAAACAGATGGAGTGGGCAGGAGACATAAAAATTCTTTGTTTGGTTCATGGATAAAATAACTGTTTACAAGAAGGCATTTGAGTCATGGATGAGTTTTATAAAAGAGGATTAAGACAACTCAAGAACTGGATTGGGAACGATCCAAGTAATAGCAGTAATATAAGAATACTATTCATTCTGCACAGAATGAGACAGGATTTTCATGAGAGAAAAAATACAATCGTATGATTAAAGACAGTATTAAAGACATATTCACAAGAGACAAATTAAGATTGCACTGACATAGTCTAATGTTTCAACGTTTGCTCATGCAAATGTAATGCCATTTTTATAATGGAAAGGGGACACAAAGGGGATTGCAGAGAGTAATTTGGTCTGTCTTTTGTTCTGAACGTGATCTAGATACACACATGTCACTGAATTACTATGCATGGTTTACAATTCTAGGGAAGGACTATTTCTACACTATAATTGTTTTCTTAAATATATAGGTGATGGAGAACTTTAGCAGATATTCTAATTATCCTTATTAATGAGTAAAAACTTGTTAGTGCATGAGCAGGGGCTAGACAGACAATAGTTCATTCTGACATTATATACTGCAAAAAGGAACACTGTCTCCCCCCAATATACTCACAGTTCCCTTAAATGAAATTACAAACTTGATTTAGTTTTCATTTCTGATAATATTTATAATTTTGCTTCTTTTTTTCATATCACTTCATCTGATAGAGAAAGGAAGGGGAGAAATGGAAGATAAGAGATACAAAATGTAAATAATGTAAGTAAAAATTGTGTTTTTCTACAAGTTTTCATTATAAAATGAAACTTTTTTACAATAACAAATAGTCCATAAATATTTATGATCATAAAACATAAAAATGCTTGACCAGTGCAAGCTGTAACTGGTTTTCTTAAGTAATGGCACACACAAATATGTCAAGTAACTGACAGCACTGCATTATTTATCATTCACATCCTTTCACATCTGGGGATAACAAGGAGATGAGTAGTAGCAAAAATGGAGTTGTCAGGAATAAGTTGTGTCAGACTAGCCTAATTTCCTTTAATATTCTTTACTGGCCTAAAAGTTTTGCAAATGGGGGAGAAGTAGAAGATTCAGATGTTGTAAGTTTTATCCAGTGTGTCCCAGAGGACATTCTTATAAACTTGGACTAGACAATGTTAGCGGGATGCAAAACAGTATCCATGTTTCACAGCTAAAAGGGAAGGATGTACTGAATTGGACTTGTCAGAGCTCTGCCACAGGTCCAGTCCTGTGCAGTGAAAGGAGGGTATGTTTAAGTGTGAACTAAGGAGGACTTCCAGTACATGGAAAGAACTAACAAAGACTTTCAGTACATGGAAGATTCATCTTGACAAGCTAGAGAAATGGATTGAAAAGATAGGATGCGATTTCCCAGGGACAAGTGGAATGTGCCACCCTTAGGCATAATAAATTTCACAGAACCTGGAGGAGAAACACTGGTCTGGTAGCAGTTCTGCAGAAAACAGTCTGTGGTTATACTGAATCACAAGCTGAGTATGAGTCAACGATGCAATGCCATTGTACAAAAACACCCCTCATCGTGGGGCGTAGATACTAGGGTACAGCCTGATGTGATACTGTCATGCTCTGCCTGGTACTAGACTTGCTTCAGCATGATAGCAGTGTGCCTGGGCAAGTGCTGCATTTCAGGAAGAATCCAGAGGGACAGAAAGCCCAAGGTAGGGCAACCAAAATGGTGAGTGGTCTAGGAAACCCGTAGGGAAAGGCTAAAAGAGCAGGGATTGAGAAGATAAAGGGAAGAATGGTAAGAAGCACAAAGTATGCAAAAGGCTGTTTGAAAGGGAATACAATGTTTTTCTACACCCATGTGGATGGGACAATTGCAAGAAGAAAAGTTCAGGTTAGACATCTAAAAGCCCCTTTAGTAAGAACAGAGATCTGTTCAGAATAGATTGCCTCTTGTAAAGTTTGAAGTCTCCACACACACAAAAAGGTTTAATACATTTCTGTCAAGGATGCCACATGTTCTTCTAATCCTGTTCTGAGTAAAAGCAACCTCTTAAGGTCCTCTCAATCTTTTTTTCTACAATAGGTTTAGTGATGGTCTGAAAATGACACACATATGCTGAGATGGCACATGAAATGAGATGCAGTTGAATGATGACTTTCAGAAGTGGGTTTAAACCTGTATGTGAAAACATACCAGAATTAGACAAAATTTGGAGATTTTTTTAAAAACAGTTTAAAAAAAAAAAAAAGAGGTATAAGAGTCTCCAATATCTCCATTCTAAGGAAAAGCTTAAAAGTGTGATCATGCTTTCCTCTGATTCTGAAACTCTCTCCCCTGTTTGGGGGTGATCCTGAAGCAGGATTCAAGTCCTGAAGTGGGATTGAAAGCTAGATGTGATGTCATATATCCTTTTCACCAGGAAGCTAAAGCCCCAGGCCACAGTTCCTCTTGTCTGGAGAGCAGGACAAGAGGATGGATTCCAGCCAACAGAAGCAACAGTGGGCAATTTTCTTTCACTATGCTTCCTCCATTTTTACAAAAATGAATATGATCTTATAGCACAGGAATGCTTTGTCAATGAATGAATTGGGGACATGCTAATAGAAGGGAGAGCTTCTGTCTGTACACAGATATCTCCGTAATCAGTAATCATGTGCAAGTAAATAGAGAAACATTCATGACAGTTAAACAGGAATTTGTTGAAATATGATAATTTTTTAAATTGTGGCTGAGTCTGGCAGGCACTTTTTAAGCAGGAGTTCAGCCAATGTCTGAAAAAGTGCATATCAAGCAGCCTTGGGCTTTTAAATTAATTTATATTAACCAGCCTACTTGCAGTTTTCAAATTGATTCACCACCGCTCTTTGAACATTCTGTGACAGAAGCAATGCATATTAAAGTAGCTAAAGTTCTCCTTTCAGCATGCCTAATTAACTGTATTTTGGTCACAGGCAATAGCAAAATATTGGAATATATATGTGCATTCTGGATACTAGACAGCAAATTTTAGAGAAAAACACAGTTGTGACTGAGTAAAATTCATGATTTGGCTATGATGACATTGGGTACCTTCTTTTTTCATGATAGAATATTCAGTCTTCTTTTTCAATAATGTCAATAAAATCATAAAAAGTTCTTAATTCTCATAAGTATGTGTGGTCATGTTTGTGCTTAAATAAAAATGATTCCATAATATTCTTGAAAGTACTGAGAAGATTGAAAAACATCAAATCAGTGATACCATCAGAAAAATTCAGGTTACAGATAACTGCTGAATGGTGAATACAGAAAATAATCTCAGCAAATATTTTGTATGAGACTATGTTGCTTGAGCATTTTGGAAAAATAAACATATTTATAACAATCTGAAAATTACCTACATAGAAGAGGAGTTAAACATTCAGAATAACATGCTTGCTGTGAATAATTTATCCAGTTTCAATATTTACTCTTATATATGCTAGATCTAAATTATTTATATCTATGCAACCATAATTGTCAGAGTGTTTCAATTCTATTTTCTGCCACAGGTTTCTGTACGACCTTGAGCAAGTTATACAGATTTTTTTGTGTGTCAGTCCTGCCCTCTGAAAAACAGCAATGAAGGAACTGACAGAATTGTGAGGATGAAAATCTTCTGATGCATACAAGTAATGTTATATCAGCAGGGGCACTTAAGAAACCTGTACAGAGACTTTTAGAGAGATATTAAACAGTATAGGAACTTGTAGCATGTAGCTGCTATTTACATCTAGATAACCAGGATAGTGTTGAACTTTGAAACCATGCCACAAACTATCCCTCAAGGTAGGGGTGTACAATGAATTTGTCCTCAAGGCCTGTATTACATGGTAGGGCCAGCCTCTATGTCCACAGGGTAGCTACTGCTATGGTAAGCATGAGGGCAACAGTGTATTTTATTGGCTCCTGTAATACAGTAATTATGATGCAGTTACAATTGTATTCAAAGCAGTTAGTACATTTGTTTCACCAGGTCAAGTTTAAATAAGTTTCATATCTCATTGTTACAACCTTGTATTTTCTTCATTTCAGGCTTCATTTTAACCTGTTGTGACTACACAGTTTCTTAAGGAGAAGAAAAAGACATGATAAGAATGAAATCCTTGAGGCCTTCATATTAACCTGCAGGAAAGGTCACTTAGTTTAGAAGAGAAACAAAATGCATCCAAAAAGCATGAAGAAAGGATCAGAATGCCCACAAGCTGCAAATAAAAGTAGCCCTACCTAAAAGAGCACTAGCAGGAAGAGTTAAACACTTTGTCTGTTCCTGCACACATCACTTGGGCTGCAAGGAAATCAGTACTGTGACAGATCATTTATATTAATACAATGCACCTGCCAAATTATTTATACACCATAAGCATCAGTCTAGAGAAAGTGCACTCTGGGAACTTCACTGGTAGAGAAGAAAGACTTCACTGGGAGGAAGGCATGCTAAAATAGTACAGGATTTTGATCTCAGATATACTATTGTAAATACAGAGTGATGCCTTCGAAGCCTGTAGGCTTAGTCTGGATTCACACCAGTGAATGTGATTGACAGGACAAAAAGCATAAAATTGCAGCACAAAGTGATAAGTCACTGACAAGAAAATTGGAAAGAGAAATACAAGTTAGTGTTAGATTGATCTACTATTCTGTGTGTTTGCCTGAAACAGCTGAGCTTCTCTAGCATGCTTTTTTGACTGTAATTAGCAATCTTCTCATCTCTAAGTGTACATTAACGCTAAATTACTGAGCATTCCCAAAGTTAGAAAACCTAAGTAAAATCTACAGTTTAAACCAGCATGTTTTCACAAGTACAAAAGAAATAGAAATACTTTGATAAACATTAATTGCTTCCACTAATATTTAGTTAGTTTGGTTATTAAACAGCTTTAGTATCATATGTCCTGCTTTAGAGGGGGTTCCCATATTCAAATGTCAATCCTTATTAATAATGGACTGCAGAATTGCTCCGTACAAGGTCCTTCAAAATTTATATCTTAATCTCAGCATTTGGAAATTTAGTGTGGTCCTATTTGGTTCCTTAAAGAGAGAGGTTTTCAGTGCTGACAGGAAGAGGGATTTAGGGGAAGCACTATGTTTTATTCAGCATAGAACATTTAATTTACTGTGTGTTTGATCTGAAGGTCATTAAAGTTTATTGGGTTTTTTTCAGCTGATTGCACTGACTTCAGATCGGGCCCTCTGTTACTGTACCTGGGTCATTGTTGCCCCACTACTTAAGATTTCAAAAGAATCCCATGCTAATGTATGATCCAGTTTCTTCACACTTAAATCAACCTGCACATGCAATTGATGGTTGGCATTATTCTTTTAGCTTCCTTACTTTGAATTGTGTTGTATGAAAGTATATGTACCCTCAAACCAGAAGGAGCACTTAAAATTAGTCACTATACCAAAACAATTAATCAGTAATTAATTACAAAATTCAAGGACCAATTTTTTTGGTCAACCCAGCAATCTGTCTTTTTTCAAACTGACACTGCATAACAGAAAATAATCTTGAACACTGAGAAATACAGAGAGGCTGACAACACAGTTAGTGTACAGTTTTCCAGGATGTATATCTTGAATGACTACATAAATGCTAGTATTCTCTTTTTCCCTCTTAAGTAGAACTTGGTAGACACATGTAGTTTAGAATATATAAATTAGATAAACAAGAGATGAACTCTTTTATTCTCAAAACAAGAGAAGCAAGCATGAAAAATATCGGTGTAATACACATATTTTCAAAGGAAATATTTATCAGTAATCTACCTACTTGAATCAAAGGAAAGACTGTCCTTCATGCTAATAAGGTTTGCTTTACACCCATTTTACCCTGCCCTCTTCCAAATGTGACCTGTGGTCTCTGATTGTTTGTGTGGCATAACACCAAAATATTCTAATCAACCAGTCTACAACATCTTCATTGAAATTTCTTAAAAGACAGAACTGCTTGAGATACCACTAACTGGAGAGCTTTTAATCATTACTGGTTTTCACCACTTTCTCTGAGAGATATGCTAAAAACATATGCTAAAAAAATCCCAAGCTGTGTTGTAAAAGAACCAGGAAACAGCATACACCCCAAAGGACTTGGTAAACTGTAGACTCTTGCTCATTTTGTGTGAAAAATGAAGTTGGGATGGCAAGATCCAGGAGTCACCCAGAAAAGACTGAATGAGGGCATCATACAGTACATCATAAGGTAGAGGCGGGGGAAGAGCAACAGGGTTTGCACTTGACCGAGTCAGAAAAGGAAAACCAGAGCTGAACATGAAGTAAAAGATATTAAAGAGAATGTAAGTTAGAAAAAACCCAACAAAACACTGTGGAAAATGAACGCTTAACTGAGGCAACTGATGAACACCCTCTGGAGCAGATGGGTGACACCTGAAAGCTCCTGCAAGGCACCAAACCACCAGATCTGCAGACTCGTACATGGAGTGGATCCACAGAGGTGATGGGCCGGGGCTACAAGAACTCCATGCTGCCCTCAACAACATGTGGAGCTGCTACAGGGTACAGTGAAACTAATCCTGCTTCCATGCCCACCACATCCTAATTTTCTCTTAAAGATGATGAATGAGCATCAAAATACTTTTGAAAACCTGCCTGAGGAACAAGAGTGATTGCCTTTAACATGTGATTTTGCCCCCATTATTACTAAAAATCACATTTGTGTGTTGTGATAAGAATTTAGCCTCTAATATACGTATTATAATTTTACTCCTGCTTCTCTTGATTCTTTTCTTGGCCTCATGCTCAACTTCTTAAATGTTTTCAAAAAGCTAAGACACTTGAAGTAGTTTGAACTATGGCTGCTTAAAAATTGGATGTCCTTGCACAGAGCATATCTTTGCATATTTATAGACCTATTCCTACACAGTTATTTTTATCTAAATAAGACACAGTTAACACTTTCTATTACAGTCAGAACTGAATAATTAACTCAGTTGCGGCAAAGAGCTGGGATATTTTTCTGACTTTTATATAATTTATGGAACAAATTGCCAGGTTAGACAGAGCAGTAGGTTCTCAGTTCTTATTCAGCTGTGAAACCTGCAGGTATTTTAGACTTTGAGAAGGACTAGAGCAAACAGAAGGTTGTCTCTGTTTTCCAGCTGTCTAAGGTATTAACTCTACAACTTTGACTTGCCTCTGACCCTAAACCACTACTTCCTTACTAAAGCGTTATTTCATTCAGAAATAATTCATTGATTCACTCATTCCTTCATTCAGTTATTTCATTCAGAATCTTGGAAGAGTGCTTTTAGGTAAAAAAGTGACTCAGTATCTTATGGCCCTGCCCCACAGGGGACAGAGGGTGGGACAGACATCAGACAGAGGGGAAGTTGTGTGCTATGTTTCACAGCTCAGAGCCCAGTTTCCCAGTTCATAGTCCCTTTATTTGTGTTAGTAATGGTAGCCAAAGTGTGCATTTTTGTTCCTGGTGTGGATTTAACATAGTGTCTTGAGCAGACATACCTATAGACAAGGGGTAATGTTTATTTGATACGCATTATTTTGCCTTCAGTAATAGTAGAAGAAAGTCTGATATTAGGATTTTTTGAAAATCACAGATTTCTGTTGTCATGGTACCACTTATTTGCCTGTCTAGAACTGATCCTTATGTTATGAAAGGATAAAAATTGCAGGAAAATTATTTGCTTTATTTGTATTTGGAGAAATTTTAATAAACTCATTAGCTTCATTGGGTCATTATCATCATTAAATAGGAAAAAAACCTGCAGCTGAAGTAGCTCATCTATGGGGGGCACTAGTTTTGGGTTAGAGTTTGGGTTTGTGGCGGGTTTTTTTAATCTATATGACAGTTTCTTGAATTGATATTATGCCTGTCAAAATAAATCACCACCTAAATTTCACTAAAAGAACAGCAACCAAATAGTTTTTCCTAACACAAAAACGTTGCTGGCAAGATAGAAGGCTGAACTAAACTATTTGATGAATGGTTTAACATCCAAGTCATCTTCATTTTTGTATTCCTAATACAACAGTACCCTCAATGAGTTCTAATTAAAATGTTACTGTGGCTTGATGAAGTACTACTTACTGAAATGAAATACAGATCACCATGTTGGTTAATTTCTAATCATTTACCCTGTAACATTAAAATACAGTTTTCAGTCTCTTCACTTGCTAATCATGAGGGTGTCATTATACAGTCGCTGCTGCCTACCTCCAGAAATAATCAGTGTAAAAATTACTCAAAATTTGACTACAAATAGTTATCCAAAGAAGAGCTCCAATCTGCTACTCTAAATTTAATTAAGTGCATATTCAGTTTTTGCTTCCCCAGCCCCCCCCCCCGATTAAGTTCTTGTTGCAGGTTGGGAATGGTTTAAATAGATTTCAGTATAAAATTAAAAAATTTAGCTTAGCGTAAATGTGTGGGTGTCTATGTGTGTGTCTGCTACATGAGCAAAGAAAAGGGAATTGCAACATCCCATTTCCCTATATACTAGGAAGGATAATCAGAAAATAGTCAGTACAGGAGGCATTAGTAACAATGCTCAACATACTGAGATGAGAGAAAGTAGAAAATTAATTAAAAATAAAATAAACACCACACTAAAGAAATGTTTTCTGCTTACCTATAGCAAATCAGAGTGATGGAAGGAGTGATCAGTGTACGGAAATACAGCAGCAAGGTCAGAGGAAATGTCCAAGGAGATGCAGCTCTTCTGATCACTGAATTTTCCATTTTAACCCCTCCTTCAGTTTCTTGCAACATCAAAATAGTTTGTTTCTCTTTTGGAAGACTTTCTTAGCAGCATTTCTGCAATTGCAAGACCTTGTACCTGGGCTAGCAAGTGTCTTTCAAGCACCTTATGACTAAGCTTTCTTAACGTGCATGAAAGTATAAAGGAGCAATAAAAATAAGTGGTTATAACGTGCTTTTTTCTGTTATTGGCCCCTTTCTGTGTAGTAATACTTTCTTATCAAAACAGAGATTTGGATGCTTTCAATAAGGAAGACAAGTATAATTCTGGTTTCCACTAATAAGAGATCCATCTGGAGCAGTTCTGGTGGTGAAGATTGATATTGTGAGGACAGTGATCACACACATGATTTTATGCTTTTAACACTCTTTTTAAAAAGGGAAGTGCTAAATCCAAGCTTTTTCTGTAGTGTAAATAAATTGAAACTGTTTCTCTTTATATTTCTAGACCTTTTGCTCAGTCCAAAGCCTGCGTTGCTTGCCAAATTTTAAATACCTGTCACTATGAAGTACGCTCTGAGCCCTTGGCTGATGCTTTTCCTCTAGTGAATACAATTTTTTGTCTACTTAATAGGTGTCAAACTGGAAATTTGTTCATAAATTTCTATTACTGCCAACTTCCTCTGGCTCCTTTTGTTTTAGCAAAATTGGATCTCAGAGGAGATACATATCTATACCTCCTTCCTGTCTCTATAGTAATTAAGTAATATGGACTTAATTAAGCAGAAGGCAGGCTCTGCAAATATATAATGTATAAGTAGGTAGTATCGACCTCCTTCTTCCCATGACTTGTAGATTACTACCATATAACATTTGCTAGATCACTATCTTTTCATTTGCCATACTGTTCAGCCTACCCAACTACTTGATTTGGAATGCTTTGGACTTGCAGCAATTACTTACTAAAACAACAACAAAGAGTCGCTACTGAAACAGATAGGTACCATTATAAAATTTTCTCATTAAGGCCACTATAATTCCCAGTACAAATAAATAAAACTTGTCAAGCAGGAGCAATGCAAGCCTGTCCTTCACCTGACTGAACTCAGCCTCACGCAGAAGTAGTGTGTGGGATAACAGTACGAACAAGCCAGCTCACACAGTAAGTGAACCTAGGTGTAAACCTCGCTCTCCACTTAGCATTTTAAATATCTGAAGAATAGAGGCATTATTAAGATCTGCTGATGGCCTGTGCCATGTAAGCCTTGAAAATACATGAGTGGCACTAGGATAAAAAGAAGCCTTTACATTGTTAACACATTTTGACATTTTTTTCCTGAGAAAATTAAGCAACTGAAATGTGATGAACAAGTCTAACAAAACAAAATTCAGTATCCCGTGCTGAAGGCAAGAGGATGTGCTAAAATAATTTGGGATGTAATTGATCTTGGTTGGAAGCTTTCAGCAAGAAACAGTAATAAGTACATGAATGATGTTAGGCTACTCCTGCTGTATTAGCTTCAGGTTAGTCTTAGATTTACTTCAATGCTCTTATGCCCCACAAGATTTCTTTTACTTTTCTTTTGTTAGCTGAGAGGAAAAAACAAAGCTGGAATCAGGATTATGCTAATGCAAAGATTTCCAAAGTGGAACAAATGAAGTCATTTTAGCTGTATCTGAACTGCAGGAACCACAGTGGCAATTCCTTCTTGAAATGAGTGCCTTGTTTACTGGGGGCTTGTGGGCTGGGGGAAGCCACAGCATGTTGCAGACAGGTTCCTGAGCTGCAGACCCACCAGGCGTCTCCCTTGCCATCTGGTTAGAGCCTAAGAGAAATCACATCACTGTGTAAAATGTGGATTTTTGTCTACTTGGCACAGAAGCCAATGTATTCAGTTATCATTTGTGAAAAATAAGATGATACTGGGTAGAGATCAGGGAGTATTCTTATGTAGACTGCATGGTTAAATAAGGCCCAAGTACTCGCTGGGGCTCTTAGGTACTGTTGTATTCATTATTAAACAGATCAAATAGTCTCCAAATACTTTCTTTTTATATATGTGTTTTCTACCATATAATGTAAACGTATTGGTTAATACTTCAGAGTTAAATTCTTATTAGCTACTTTAATTACTTTCATTTCACTTACAACAGAGATGATTAAAATTTTATTGGTTTACTAGATATATTTACTATGGCAAGTACTGTAGTAACCTTATTCTTCACTGCTCACCCAAAATAGTCATAGGCTGCATATTTAACCTCATTAAAAATATCATGTCTTTAATTTTTATTTCTGAGCAGCACATGTCACCAAAACCTTTATAATTGAGTGGTTTCTAAATACCAACACACCTACAATGCAGTTCAGTTATGTCAAGCCAATCTCTTCAACCTGAATTTTCCCAGCATGCATTTCCAAAAAGTGAAAACATCTCCATAGCATCAACATCTCTAATACTACTACTAATTAGTATAATAATAATTTTACAATATTTTATCTGGCATCTTCATATCAAAATATTTTTTCAACAAAAAATTAACTGAGAAAGAAAATGACATGCTGGAGTATATATGCATTGCATGTTAGCAACTGTTTTTAATAACTTATGTTGTTGTTTCTTTAATCTTCAAATTTAATGCATAACATCAGATCTTCACTTGGTGTAAATATGTATAGAAGCATGCAATTAATAAAGCTGTGGTGACGTTCAGCATCAGAGTATTTGACCAAAACTATTTTCAACTAGATTTGGAAAAGGAGATTTCTTATTATATTTTTCTCCACAGCATCCATATGAAAGTATTCATAAAGACAAATCAAGTCATAAAGATTCTGACATGCACAAGACACACACATAACAGAACACACATATGGATGAAAAATGTTTCATTATCGCAGTACACTTCTCTATAGTTCAAGAGAAGAGATCTGTGGTGCAACAGGGTTAAATTCTGCAAGATACAGAGCTCTCTGGGGTTTTAAACATATCAATATCCTCACTGCATTCTCAATTTCAAACAATAAGAGAATGGGTGCAAAATTAGACAAGATTTATGAAGATGTCATATTATTATAAAAATCCAGAGAATATGACATTTCTGATGAAGTAATTTTCCATCTCATGAATCCTATTGTAATTATAAGAGAAGCTTCACTTGCATCTCTAAACTTTTCAAAAGTGCATGCACTCTCCTAAAGTTAAAAATTGGAAAGTTGTAAATGCATGCAGTGCATGTATTAACACTAATCAGCTATGGCAACCTTGCACCTCTGGAGCTACTAAAAGCTGATCACTGATTACCTTCATGCAGCTTTTTGAGTACTTTAATGTTTCCTTTTCCGTATTGTCTATGTTTTTGCATAACCCAACATACCTAACGGTAAGGGCATTAAGGGAATGAATGGAAGTTTAGAAAAGGGATTAGTGATACTGTGCTTCATTAAACTAATCTGGCACTTATCAGGGGGTTGTCAAGCATTGTTTTTTTCCTTTCCATGAAGAAAGATATGTAAAGGACTCAGTCATGCAAACATGTTATTCCCCACCTCATTAAAACAAGCAGCCTCATCTATTTTTTGTAGTCATTATACCAGCAAGTCCTAATCTTTCAATAAGCGATCCTGGATTTTGAAGCTACTCGACCCTACAATATTTTTCATATAACCCCTCCTAAAGAGATATATATTTAAACATTAATTGCTACCCTTAGAGACCTACATGAATAATGCGTCTGTCCTCAGGCTTAAATGATAATAAAGATATAATGGCTTAAAGGATTTCTGTTTTATTTTACCCTTTAAGAATAGCAGTGGTATGTGTTATCACAAAATATAAAAACAATAACTTAATCCAAAGGAGACTAAAAGGCAATTCAATTATAGAGGTGCTTACTATCCATTAGCATCCTGGGGCCTTCTCCAGTCCCCATTGACTTGTCTCAGGCTCCTATACAACAATAAAGGATCAGTCCAACATTGCAGTTGTCAACTGAAATGCACTTCAGAGTAGCAGGTATCAAAAGAAATCTAATGGCTGCTTATGGCCTGATGGCAGATGAGATGATGGGACTTTCTCTTAAATGGATGTCAACAACAAACCCCACTCCATCAACAGGCACTAATTGTCATCCTTACTGACAGCTGCTCTCCTTTAAAAGGCATCCCTGCAGTCTGGGGTGGACATAGAGAAAATTTATCCAAAAGTTGTCAGCGTGACAGTTTTCATGACAAATAATCCACTGAAATGAAGCAAAAGCACATGTAGTGTCCTCTAAATCCCCCTCTAAAATGGATAATTGAAAATCAGATATTCACATGCCATGTCAACTGTATCTTTATTTAATCTAGGTGTTCTTCCATGAGGTAGCTATGATCAGAGTTTGCCAATTTCTGTTTCTTGTACACAACACAATCTAGAGGCAGTGAGTACAGGAGTAGGTAGTGAGGAAGAATGTGTGGCTCATATCTCCACAAACTGAGGACAGTCAGAGGCCAGCCTTTAAATGGCCTTATGCTAAGATTTTCATGAAGGCTTAAGGAAGTCAGGTGTTTGCTTTCACTGGGAACTGTATATCGGAGTCCTTTGGGCTGCTCTAGAAAGCTCAGATTAAATTAAACAGAAAAAGCTTGGGCATTAATCTTCTCACGGGTGGTGTTCTACCAGGAGAGTTTATTTTCACAGGCTGCCTGCATAGAAAGTGGTTCCTTAGATTTAGACCTGGATTTCTAAAAGGGATCTCAATTTGTATTCTCAGTGCCAGCAGGTCTCTATTAATAGCATCTGTGGGGTTTTTTTCAGTCCTGACTCTTAACAAATACTGAGTTCCCTGGTCTGGATATACTGGAATGTTATAATGCAAATCATTAGAAATTTTTTAAAAATCACTACAAAGACTACTTGAATTAATGGAAATACTAAGATCTGCTCTAATGGCTCAAATACATGTTAGTTTAATACGCAGGCAATCACATTTTTGACTGAGTGAAACACTACAAAAACGCCTTTTACTGCTTCATTTTCAGACTCCAGAATTCTTTGTTACAGCACCAAGCTACACGCTGTCTCATTGTTGGAAAATAATCATCTTGGATTTAACTTGCTGATGAAAATGGAATACTAAGAAGTCTCCACACCAGACAAACCTATAGACTGCTCCTCCATAACTGCTCTATTCTGTAGCAGCCTCTATTGGCTGCTGTAAATAGTAAAATGAAGGCATACTGGTGGATGTTTTCCCTTGCATTTGGATAAGAAAATTTTGTATCAGGTAAGTGGCTATCTCTGAAGACTGAGAAAGGAAAGGGTCCCATAACAGACCAAGTATTACTATATAATACAGTGTAAGCAAAGCATTCTAAAGTATTTTAAAGGGGGGTGGGGGGAACAGAAGGCTGGATACATTCAGAAAGACACAGGTAATATGTGAAGAAAGAATAAACATAAGAAAAGGAAGCTAGAATTTGGAAGCAGTGCAGATGCAGGTAGATGTTGCTATGCCACAGGGACAGTGAAAGGAGTGGATAGGTTAACAGCAAGCAGGAAGGTTTCAGTGAGATCCCAGGAGATGAAGTGATTTGGTGCCACAAGGAATGAAGGAAGAAAAAGAAAGGAAAACCGTTCCAAATGTGTGTGTAAGCAAAGGACTTTCCATGAGAGATGGAGGGTTGCAGTGCATTCAACAGATTGGAAAAATAAAATGACTGGATGAATCATGGATTTGAAATTTAAAATTCTACTACTTTTGACAGCATGGTTCTACTTTGAAAAATGGCTATGTAAATGACATTTTCTGCCTCAACAGATCTACAGGCAACGCTTGTTCTGTGTTAGATCTGCTGACTTGAAGAGGAACCCTCCCCTCCACAAGTTTTTCTTGTCTTTCTTTTAAAAAAAAGCAACATTTTTTCTTTGTATCAAAACTTGATTGTACCCATGCCAGGAAGAAGAAAACAAAAGCCAGACTTTCATTTTTATATTATATTGGCCTCATGGAGCTACTAAGATTAAACTATATTTTGCTTTTAAGGAGTCCTGTCAGACATGGTTCATGGAGAGATGCAGACTTTGCTGCCTTTTTGGTGCCCCTTTCGAACCTCCATAAAAATATTAATTCACAGATTCAGTCCTGAGATTCTGAGCATCCCTGTTCTCAGTCCTTCTGTGCTCCCTGGCACTGATGCCCAGAGAGTGAGGGGAAACAACTCACAGACAGGCAGCAGAAGGTTCAGTCTTGTTACTGACATCTTTGCAAGCCATTACACACAGTACAAACCAACTAAAAAACATTGCCAGCATTATAGTCTTCAGTTTAAACGTGCAGTTTATGAGCAATGGTTGATATATAAAGTCTAAAAACTTGCCTTTCAAGATGTCCTTTAATGACTCTTTGATCAAGAAGAAAGAGAAATGTGGCCAGCAAAGCTAAAATCAAGTTCCTCAGCAGACATAATCTGAGCATAACCCATATATATAGTATCAGCACTCCCCATACATAGTCACATCCCTATTAGAGAGGTTATACAACACCAATACATCAGTCTAGAGATGAGTACATTCTGTAGAAAGTGGTGTAAAAGCTCCTGTTTTGGACAATCAACAGCAGTGAATGTTTTAGATATGACTATCTAAACCTTGTGTCTGAATCTTAACTAATGTACCTATCTTTAATGAGACTCTGCCGATAAAGCAAATGAGTTTCTGGAAGGAAAACAAACCTGCCATCCTTGTATCACCTCCCAAGAGAAGCCATCTCCCTGCTGTCAGTAAGTGTGGCTGAGATGGAAATATGGGAGAAACGGAGGTGAAGTACCTGCAGAACTAATTTATCAATAAACATTTTTGTAGTTTCATCAGTTTGGTTTTAGCTGCTTGTCTCCCTGCAGTAAAGTCACCTCCAGTCCAACATGGAACAGTGCTTTGAAGTACTGAATGTCAAAGCAGTTTGACTGGCAACTTGTGGCATAGCAAGGAGATACCCTTGACAGGATGAAATCTGCCTACCAAATTAACCAGTATTTAAAGTGTCTCTGAAATAGCCTAGGAAAACTAATTTCATAAATCCCTCATGGAGTATTTTGGACTTTTTTTCCAAAATAAATTATTTATCATTGTATCCTCTGAAATGACGAATCCATTTCACAATTTTTCTCAGGATATCCAATAGCTTTTGCATTCAGACAGTGTGTTGTGAAGTCCAGGAAAAAACACCAACAGCGAATTTGTCCTTGTAACAGCAGCTGAGACGAAGTTGGCTTTTGGACATGGTGAATAGGATGAGATGATCTAGGTGGAAACATTGAGCAATTCCTGATATTCATTATTGATCATGCTCAAAATAAGTCGCCTTAATTTGTGCATTTCACATATTCTTTCAGTTTTGAGAGTACTCATCACTATTTTTTCTTATTTCGTTTAGCAGCTCTTTGTTCTTTACTGCTATGACATTATAAAGAGCTGATTATATGTTTACAGTTATTACTTATATATTTTAATGGAGAAGTAGCCAAGAGTTTAAGTCACTCAGCAGAACTTCCTCCAATTCTGAATAAATACAAAACATATTTCTAAGAGTACTTTGGTCTTTTATCATCATTGCTGTGTTCTTATTTGATAATTCATATTCTTCCATTACTGTGCTGTCGTAGGCTTCATTGTCAACATCAGTAGAGAACACCATTTTTTCCAAGCTGAAACTTGCAAATAAGATATTTGAGTTCTGTTGTGCTGATAATCAATGATACCCCACAGCAGATCCAGCAGAAATGTTAAGGGATTATATGGTAATATGGTGAGTTTTATTCATACTAGTTTGTCTTTATTTATTTACATAATCATGTGATTCTCAGTATCCTGACAAGGATGAATGGATATCCTTCTACTATGCTATGAATATTTGCACAGTCACTCCAACTGATCTGATTTAGGGTTTTATCATTTAAAAAATAATCTTCACTGATGTCAATAAAACTGATAGAGTTCAGAATAATTTCATCTAAAGGTCTACAAATAGAGTTGTCTGGGTTCTGCATCCACACGTCTTCCCAAGTGGTTAAGTCCTTCTAGCCTTAGGATTCTCCAGCATAGAACCAAGGACTAAAACCTAAATAAACTGAAGGTGGTTATATTGGGTTTGCATGGCAAGGTTTTGGAAGCCGGGGGGCTACAGGGGTGACTTCTGTGAGAAGCTGCTAGAAGCTTCCCCCATGTCTGACAGAGCCAATACCAGCCAGCTCTAAGATGGCTGAGCCCGTCAGCGACGGTGGTAGTGCCTCTGGGCTAACATTTTTAAGAAGGGGGAAGAAAAAACCCTGTGCAACAGAAACTGCAGCCAGAGAGAGGAGTGAGAACATGGAAGAGAAACAACCCTGCAGACCCCGAGGTCAGTGCAGAAGGAGGGGGAGGAGGTGCTCCGGGTGCCGGAGCAGAGATTCCCCTGCAGCCCGTGGGGAAGACCATGGTGAGGCAGGCTGTCCCCCTGCAGCCCAGGGAGGTCCACGGTGGAGCAGATCTCCACCTGCAGCCCCTGGAGGACCCCACGTCGGAGAAGGTGGGTTCCCAAAGGAGGCTGTGACCCCATGGGAAGCCCGTGCTGGAGCAGGCTCCTGGCAGGACCTGCAGATCTGTGGAGAGAGGAGCCCACGCTGGAGCAGGTTTTCTGGCAGGACTTGTGACCCTGTGGGGGACCCACGCTGGAGCAGTCTGTGCCTGGAGGACTGCAGCCTGTGGAAGGGACCCACGCTGGAGCAGTTTGTGAAGAACTGCAGCCCGTGGGAAGGACCCGCATTGGAGAGGTTCATGGAGGACTGTCTTCCGTAGGAGGGACCCCACACTGGAGCAGAGGAAGAGTGTGAGGAGTCCTGCCCCGGAGGAGGAAGGAGCGGCAATGTGTGATGAACTGACTGTAACCACCATTCCCAGTCCCCCTGCGCTACTTGAGAGGAGGAGGTAGAGAAAATTAGGAGTGAAGCTGTGCCCAGGAAGAAGGGAAGGGTGGGGGTAAGGTGTTTTAAAATTTGGTTTTATTTCTCACTATAGTACTCTGATTGGATTGGTAATAAATTAAACTAAATTTCCCCAAGTCTGTTTTGCCTGTGACGGTAATTGGTTGAGTGATCTCTCCCTGTCCTTATCTCAACCCACAAGCTTTTTGTTATATTTTCTCTCCCCTGTCCAGCTGAGGTGGGGGAGTGGTAGAGCGGCTTTGGTGGGCACCTGACATCCAGCCAGGGTCAACCCACCAGAGTGGTATAAATTCAGACCCAATTAAACATATTACTAGGCAATACCAAGCATAAAAGCCTAATGGTTGTTCAAGAAAAAATACAAAAGTGTTAATTTCAAAGGACCTATCTAAAAGTTAAGGAAAAAAAAAAGGGTATTTTCCTTTCTTTACCTTCTCTTTTCTTCCAAAAAAGGCACAAAACTTTAAAATATTTTCTTGTTTTGTGGAACTGCTCTTTAAAGCAAACACAAATAAAGTGGAATATAAAAACAAAGGAAGTAAACCTCAACCATGAAAACCATTCAGAATCCAAAATTTGTCTCGGAGAATATTTTATTTATTTCATAGACTAGTTTCAAATCTTCTCATTAGTTAAATGAAACAGAAACAATCTTTTTTTCTGTTTATATTCCTCTTGATACCCTGTGTCATATTCTTAACCTCAGAATCTTGTTTGCTTTCTAATAAAGATTAATGGATTTTTTTTTTCATAAGCGGAGATGAAAAATAAGGGAAGTTGCATCAAGTGGTGCTTAGCAAATTGCAAAACTCATCAAGGACAAATAGGACACAAGGATCCCATAATATTTCCTCTTATCTTTTGTATCAGTCCTTGCTACATAAGCAAAATGTGTCCTGCTGGTAGGATAAGCCTCTGTTGTACATGTTTGAAAACTTCAATAGGCTTTAGTTAGGTAGTTTCAGTTTAGCTGAAAAGCAACCCAGAGTTTCCTAACACCAAATGCTCAAAAGAAGGGATGTAATTACTAAAGGTATGAAGTATCTAAAATGCTCATTATTATATCAGCAATATAAATTAAAGCAAACGGGCATTCAGATGAACCTCAGTAATTTCATGCAAAGCTTCCTATTTAAAAACTGTCAAGTCAAAAATCTCTCTGTGGCTGGCAGAAAATTATCCCAAGGTCAATGTGTTACATAAGCAATCATGAAAAAGCTTATCTGAGACTCCCCATCATGCAACAATCTCAATTTACCTTTCAGCTAAAGTCATGTTCTAGTTTCACTCAAGTAAGGAATTCTGTGTTAACCCACCGAAAAAATTTTTTACAGTAAGTGCACAATTTGAATATTTTAGATTAATACCAGATTTATCACCACACCTGAGGAAGGAAACAGACAAGGTTGAGAAGAAATCCACCACTGACTGTTTTTTCTCAGCAGACATGGATAGAAAAGACAATCTAATTAATGTTTCCCTTTTTCTTTCTGAAATAATTTCACATTCAGATTTGGACTTTTATAGATTTCTTCATTATGATAAATGAAATATTAAGCTATATTTCAGCCTTAGCTTTTTTCCAAGATTCAGCTTCTGTTATGTTTTCAGAAACTTATTGCTCTGGTTACTCATGTTCAGACAGCTAAACTCCATTATATTGCTTCTGCTGCTTGGTTGGGTAAAGTGATGTTCACTCCTTAAGTGAATACTGAATCCTAGTACTTACATGGGAAGTGTTCTTATCCACACATGAAAGATTACATTTGCATTAAAAAATTATTGCATGAATGTTCATGACAAAGCAAGCAAAAAAGATTATGAACATGGACAAGTTGAAAAGCAAAAAATTATTTCTAAAAAAAACCCAAACCAACCCACCCTAGAAAATAGGTATTCCACTTTTAATGTTGGTGCAGAACTCTGACTGCCTCATTAAACAAAAGGGTGAAAGTATATAAAAAGGTAAGGTTTATAAGGGTTATAAAAAGGGTAAGGTTTACAACACCATATTCCCTTGGGGATCTCACAGAGAGATACATTTTTCAAAAGGTAGTTATACTCAGTAAGCAAACATGGACACTAGGATATTTATGGCTAATTATATAATAACAAAGGATATTAATCAATACACAGGGATTTATATTAAAAAGTTTAAGATGTAATAATGAATTGCATATATGACTTGTACTGATTTTATCTGTGTTCAAATATAAAGCATTACAGAATTGAAGCAAAGTGTTAAGTGTCATAGCATCCCTAGAGAATGGTGTGAGTAAGAGAATGCATTATTCGTCAGCAGCATCTAAGGCATCTAAAATGGTAGTGGGGACACTACTTAGAGCTTAACATTCAATTTGCTGTAGAGAATTAAAGCTCAGGGTGAAAACAAGAGGGTGCCACAAGAGTTCCAAAGTGTCTGTGGAAAGTTTTACTTGTTTCACATGAAGCTCAACTATTTAAAATGGCATTGCGGTTTCTCCAGATTTCCCCCTAGTGTTAGGGTACACGATTTCATATATTGTCTTTCAAGCACATGCTGTCAATTACCACGTGATAAGCAAACATTTATCTTCCAAGGTAGATGACAAGGATACATGGAATATAACATAAGTAAGTAAATAAGTATGCATAAATAAATAAAAGTTCTGCAAACACGTGCAATCCAATGTACATTAAGTTCTCTGAGTATTTGAAATTAAGGATTTTCCCATCTTTTCTGTTTCAGAAAAAAAAAAATCTATATTTCATATACAGGAAACAGAATCATTATCAATCCTATTGCTAGTACACTAGCAATTATGTATTTTTTAAAATGTTAGCTAAAAATAACAAAATAATCAATAGTTCAATTAAAGCTACAGTCAGCTTTGGTTAATTCATTCCAGTATTTTTTGTTAACTAGACTTAAATGTTTATCCTTTTTTCTCCAGTGAAGAAGAAAGTTTAATTGAAATGTTTTCTCTGTATAATCCTTATTCTTGTCCTGCCTTGGTTAGCTCTCATCTTGTTATTAATAACACCCAAGTGAAAATATGGGAGTTCTGTGGCTTACCTTCTTAATAATGAATAAAGGTGATGCATTGTATGAAACTGCCTCAATAATTTACAAGGTAATATCAAGCAAAGACTAACTGTAGTGGTCTGCAGAAAATATATTGCATTAAAAAAATGATTTATAAGCTACATAGATGTTAAAATGCTAAATTTAAATACTGAGTTTCTAGTCTGTTGGGAATGTTAAAGTTTTAACACCAAGCATGGCTGTTTTCCTACTTGTTTTAAGTTGTAAATTATTTTCTATTTCTGTCTTTTTTTTATATCTATATTTAGAGATAGAGTACACATTCCTCTGACAGAATGCCCTTTTACCTTCAATTCTACTTATAAAAAGACAGAAGAAAGGGATAGAAGAGTTCACTATAATCATTGCTTCTGTTTTTGAATGTAAAGGCTAATGCTGTATGTCCCAGGTGGAAAGCAACATGGTGCCATCTATCCCCCTGTGTACGTCTGGAAAGGACAGAAGTACAACCATTGATGTACTTCTAAGAGGTTTTTCCCTCTGATTCTTCACCACAATGGAAGGCAACTTGTTTTCATCTGAACTAAAAGACAACTTCCAGCAAGGGCTGGTCTTAACTATTTCTGCTGCTTCTGCATTCTTTGCTACCCATGTAGACACAAAGATAATGAGATTGCTTACACTCGTGGTGAGGAAATGTTCCTGGGATGATATGGGAATAGCACTTAGCTAATCAAGGGAATGCTAAAGAATGCTTCTTGCCCTCTTGTTTCAGTTTTTTGCCTCTACCAACCGCCCTACATGTCCAATTGATTTTTATTGCTTTACCAGCATGTATAGTAAATGATTTGAAGTTCCACTGAACAGGTGACTCTTGTTTCTTTTTGTTCACGAGCATCTTTAGAGATCTCCGATTGCTATAGGGATGACCACATAACAGAAAAAAATTTCTGCTTTCTAAATACTGCATGTGAGTTAGAGAATTAAGCACCCTTAAATGGTTTCTTTTCACAGTGTGGCTATCACAATCATTTCTAGTGCTTTTAGCTGGCCAAACCCAGATTTTCAAAAGAGACTTGGTTTTCAGAATCCACCTTTTCTTGGGATATCAACAGCCTGAAAATCAGCTGACTGATATTCAGAAGATAGAAGAGCAATCCACTATAAAGTGTCTTCTCTTTGATACTCAAAGACTGAGTTATAAAACAGATCACTACTTTTGAATATTTAGCATATATGTATACAAATACACACAGGTTGAATTATGAAATTATTTTAAATAAAATATGGACATTAATATGAGATGTCTCATGCCTACCGTGTTTTATGAAAGCTTCTCCAAACCCAGTAATGAATAACACTTGCTAGAGTTAAAGGAGTCCTGATGCCTACGAGGCTTTCCAATGCTATCCATCCTATGAGATTTGAATTCTAGCCAATTAAACAGATTAAATGAAAAGACAGTACAAAACAGAACATGATTCTGGCAGAAGCAATAGTAACTTGTGAAATATTAATCATCCAGTCAGAGAAAATAAACAGATTTAGACCAATCACACAGTTCAAGTACAGGCTAGAGAAGTAATGCTCATAAGAAACAGGTTCAAAGTTATACCTAGGCACAAACTTATTCAAACATAACCCTTTTTTGAAGAATGAGCAAATGAATCAACACTGCAGTATATGCACAAGAAAAAAAAAAAAAAGAGTTGCCAAATCTACCACATTTTAACAGCTAACTGAAAAAGGATCTAGATAAATGAATGTAAGGCAAAAAAATTTAAATCTGTAGTTCATTCTCCGTTCTGTCCCTGCAGAAATAGGCAACAATCCTTGCTGGTAAGGGAACACAGGTACCTTATTCCCTTGCACATGGCACTTGTATCACAACAGTATAACATAAGGAAAGAAGTTTTTAACAGTGACACAGCCACATACAGAAGAGGTAAAGATAAATCAGATGAGCGATGGAAATAGCTCAGCTTTTATACCTGAAATATCCTATATACCAGGACATGAGAAGGGACATTCGTGGAGGGTGACAATGTCGGCAAGCTTACATTCTGGTGCTAGAGAGAAACTCGTAATAGATAGTAACTGCCAAACTGTTCTTGGGAACAGTAAAACTGTAAGCTGTACTTTATATGTATTTGTATTTATAAACAAAGTCCCAATATAAGCCACAATGAATAAGAAATGGTGCATATGTATAAGTCCTAATTTTGTATTAATAAGTTTAGATGACAGGGTCTGGAAGTAAACCATACAGTTCTGAATTTGTGAGGGTCTCTCCAAGACGTGTTATGAGCATAGATGCAGACTGCAACTTATTTTAAAAAGTCATCAACACTGACTTTTTAGAATGACACTGGTTCTGCAAAATGCAATGTAATAACAAGAAGACTATATGTTTCTTTGTCCAGGCAATGATGACATGTAATTTTCTGACTTGGAAAAGAGCAGCAACAGCAACATTAGAGTGTCATAATTGCAATTAATTTCAGTTTTTAAAAAAGCAATAATAGAATGAGACAATACTGCCACACTATATAGTAAACAGTGCTTTACATTATGTATTTCATGGTTAGATGTAAGAGTATAACCTGTGTTTTGTTGCTAATTCTATCAAATAAATGGTATTGAGTATGCCAGCTTAACATATTTGTCTCCCGAGCTTTCTCTTTCTTTGTTTGGAGTTAATAATCTTCGCACATATTTAAGCAGAGTTCATATATAAGAATTCCAATATAAGTTCAGAATAGAAATGTTATTGCAACAGTGGTCACCATTAAAATATCATCATTTATGTAAGATATAGAAACAGAATGATAGCACCATCCTTCTAACTAACTAATATCCTAATGTATCAAAACCCATATAAAGCTTAAAATAGTTCAGAAATCAAATAAAACTGGATTTACTTGATTCGTTAGATGGAAGGAATAATTTGATAAAATTTCATATTTCTGAGCTCTAATACTGAATTTAACCCTCCATTTAACACTTGGAAAGTTTAATGCATAACTATAAAGTACATTTTAAAATGTTAAATCTACTTCACTTTCCTCTTCATTCACCAAAGCAATAATTGCAACCTTTGATGCCAGGCTTTTTTTATTAGTTCATTTAGGTAAGGGAGTTTTTAGTCAGCGACTCAGAAGAATATTATCTAAAAACTTTGCAAAAAATGGTCTGTTACTTGAAAAGCGCATCAATGTACAGAGATGCTACATGAATCCTCTATTCTCACTGGCATCTGATACAGATCAATTCACATGGTTCCCCAGACCTGTCAGCTATTAATAAACTGATACTTGTTATATGAAGGTGTCAGAGTCCGAGACTTTCTTATCAGGTTCTTCTAGCTATTCCACGCATGGAGCGTGTTATGTTTAATACCAAATGTACTTATTTAAAGCTAGTAGATATTATACAGGTTTTCTGATTTAGCAGAGCAAAACAACATATATTGCATAATACAATACAAATGTAAGGTACACTTAGCAAAATATATATCTAGCAATTGGAATAAATACTTTAATCACAGTATCAATGTGATTACCATTGCCAGGCTCAGGACTACACTGACCATCACTACACTGGGAAGGAGTAGGTGGGTGGAAGTCAGCTCAAGCCCACTGTTCTCTTTGAAATGCTTTTGGTAGTTGTTCACATTTTATAGGTTTTGTTGGGCTGAGCCACCTATTCACTCCCACCATGCTGGCCTGGCTAACTCAGGGAGACACTCACAATCTTTTAATGAGCTCGAGGAGAAATGTTTACAGGACCAGTTGATCCCCTCAGCTGTTGATAGGTGCTTATCTGAAAGAAAGGCCAGCCCTGGCCCCCTTTGTGCGGAGGTAATGGCAGGTTCTTTGCAGCACCTGTGTTCAGTCACACCCTGCATTAGTCCCTGAGCCTCAGGGGCACGGCACCCTCCCCATCTCCTCTGAGCCTTCTTCCATTTTAGGGGTTTATTGGTCTGTCACAGAAGATCAATGTTATGAAAGGTATCATTAAAACCCCTCCTATTTTAAGGTGCAAAAGAACCGCCATACTGATATCCCTCCTTCCCCTGAACTGCTCTATAAAGCCAGAAGATAGTCAAGTGGCTACTCGTTCTTTTAGTGTGATGTATTTTTAATTTTTCAGGTACTGAACCTGCATAAGTTGTCAAATGTCATAGATCCATTTAAGCCACAGAAGCTGGGCCTGAAGAACGGCAAATGAAGCCACTTAGTGAAAGACACTTATAGAGAGAAGATACTGCAAGTCCATGAAGGAAATAGGGCACTCCAGCTCCACTGCTTAATAAGTATTGGCCTGTAAGTGACCTTATAAGTGATTGTTGTGTACACATGTAAAAGGCAAGCCCCCTGTAATTCGATGGTGTGAATTACTCTTTGTTAACTGCAGCTTTGTTCAGGATTTTTCTCCAGCAATAAAGCCATTCTGCAGTACTTCATTGGAAGTGAAATAATTTTTCAATTCAGTATACATCTGCATAAACAGAAGCCAGGATTTGCAGGGTTTAGTCTCAGAAAATTGTCTTTCAGCGGGAATAAATTACAATATGGGTGCCCTACAACTTTCAGAGTTATCTACTTTGCCCTGTTCTTTGCACCACCTCTTGTTTACAACTCAGAGCTGGTAGTGCAAGTCCACATTGGACACAGTTACTTACAGCTACTAAAGACAAGCTATATTATCAACTCCTGGCAGCATTTCATGTTCAGATGCTTTCAAACAGTCTCTGCAGTAATTACCACTAGAAAAAGTCAATATTTGTCAGAAGCCCTCATTGTCAATTCCCACTACTAATCTTTCTTTCCAAAGTAAAGATGGAGGCGTGATTTCCAGACCTGTTATGGGTCAGATCACCTGTGATGTTAAATTGGTTTTAATCAAATTCCATTGAGTTATGCCACTCAAGATCCAGCTCATTGTTTTCCTTTTTCTGTTTATTTTTCTGAACCAGATACTATCACACCACAAATTTAACAGCAGAGCTGTAACAACAATAATGATATAGTGCTAGAGGATAGTGGTTTTGTTTTCCTGGCACATAATATAAATTCTCTTAGAGGAGTAACTTTTTCAGGCAAGTATTTGACATCCAATTATTTAAATAGATTTATTATTATTAAATGATGCTTCAGTAATTTTCCAAGGCAAAATAATAAGGGAGAGAGAGAAAGAGATCCACAGAGATAGAGTCAGAAACCAGGTTACTTTTACAAATGTTCTTTCCATATTTCAGATAGTTTATTTTCATTGCTTACCCTTGTTTAACTCATGAAGAGAAAGGTGAGATATCCAGACTGATAGATCATAGCTTTAGGATATACCTTTCAGAGAAGAAGTTGCAGGCTCTCCACAGAGTGAATGAAATCTGAAATGAGTTAATGTGGCAGAAATGTATCCTTGAGGCTATAGTTGTCACAATATATGTATGGATTTTCTAATATCATTCTATTAGATCCTTTTTCCCTGATATGTTGTTATACAACCAAACCTGAATTTAGCCAGCTCTTATGCCATTATACTATTATGGGGTTACAGGGACAGAAAAGGATAATTCCTTAGTTTCAAGGCTTGACAATTCCTCTCCAGACCAACAAGTTAATAAAATTCTAAATGTATTCATAAGAAAATATTTATATAAAATCTGGCTTTTAGATTCTGAGAAATAAAGTTTCTTCCTAAGTAATTATAAAACCTTGTCTCTTCAGGCAACAACATAGTCTGACAAGATTTTCTCAATGTTTTTGTTAATTTTAACTTTTATTAATGAAAACTTTTAACTGGTATAGAAGCATCAGCTCATAGGAATAATTGTTTAGCTGATAAAGATGTTAATTTAACTGATATTTGAAACTCTACTAAGCTTATTGCCTGTGTGCCTGCAAAATACCCAGCAGAGTTATTAAGCGATATCATAATTGATCGGTCTTTATAAAAATCGGATTGTATGTTTAAAGAAAAATAGATGAAGAAAGAAATGCACAGCCAGGAAATAAAATTTTATCTTTTTATGTATGTACCTAATTATTGAAGCTTTAATAATAATTACATATTTTTTAGCAATTTTCCCCACTGGTACTTTTTAGAAGTGTCTGATGGCTTCTTCATGGTTCTTTGTGATACTAATATAGAAACTATGAGGAGATATTATATTCAGCGATGATGTGAAATCACTGGGGTTTTCCTAGTGCTTAGGACTCCATCTAGGCAGCCATTGAAACAGCTCTGGGACAGACAACCTCATAGAGTTCTACAGATTTTTGAAGACATATGGAAAGCCACATTGGTTTTTTCTCTTCCCAGACTTTCTCAAGACTAGGCAGGATACTCAGGAATGAGCATCATTCAAATTCATGGCACTTTTCCAACCCATAATTCAAATATTTTACGCTTATCGAATTTTAGCGGTCAGCATTACTGAGAGAAGCTTCAGAGCTCCTTAGTGTTGTCTTCGGATGCCTCAGTTAGGATGACTGCATTGGCCGAGATCAGCAGCCCCATTTAGAATTCCAGATATGGCGTCTTTCCCAGATTCACTCCTGAAACTCCGGAAAGAGATTTAGCATTCTTGAATTCAAATAACACAAAGAGATCCTAATGTAGCTAAAACCACCAGCTTTTCAGGAAATGAAGGGAACACACCTGCTACAGGGACTAATTACAGATCTCACTTACTCAGACTACTGCTTCTCTCCTTACTATTTTATATACTGTCATTATTTTGTGGATCTTAAAAAGGGAAGTTACAAAGTTTTGTGAGTGCACAGTGAAAAATGTGTATCATAAAATGCTATGTTTTTATGTAAGGCTATTGACTATTAAGCAATGTTATCTTCCAAGGTACATTTGACTCATTTTGTCTTGAACTCATACATTTGTTCATAAAACTGGTATTTTCCTTAGTCTCCAGTGGTTGCTTTCAATGAAGAAAGAAAATACAAGTTAAGTAACTTAGTACATTTTTTTAAATGAATTTTTAATATGAATAATGTGTTTACATATTAAAAGGACAAGAAGTAGTTTACCATAATGGGTGTGTAGCATAAACCCCTAGCAAAGCTAACATAGTTTATGCAAATTTTACTGGCTACAAAATTAAATACAAATAATTTTACATTCATTAGACAAGTAACATGCTTACAACTGCACTGGGTTGTGAAATAATGATCTGTTACATCGTGCATTATCATCAGCTACAAAACACTGTCACCCTCTTCCAGACCTTATTACCATATTTCTAAGCATGCTCTTTTCTCTGCTAAAGAATAGTTTCTCACAGTTTTATTTGCTCCATTTTCATGCTAATAGTCTACCTTTAATCTTCATGCCTTTCGAAATACAAGGCTTCTGCCTTCTGCATACATCTCTGTTAACATCTGCCTCCTTTATGTACATGCATGTTAAAAAGTGTCATGTGGTTCTTAGGTGCCTCAAATTTGCAAGTGCCTAACTGCTGACATACTTCTGGAAGATGATTATAAGGCAGTCCTTTCTTTAAAATTAGTCTCCAGCTCAAAGAGGTCACATCACCTTGTGTCTGACTCTTCCTCTCCTTCAACTCAACAGACAACTTCCCTACTTTTCTATCATTAATGTTTTATTAATAGTAATATACTCAGCATATAACTTTTTTAATAGAAATAAAATGTGTCAATTTTGATTTCTCAGTTAGCTGAGTTGATTTTCTTTCCGGGAATTTCCTTGTTAAAATAAGAAATGCTATACATATATAGTCTGCTGTGTGTATTTACCATGGAAATTTGATGGAACTCTCCCATCCATTGATATGAAGCAGAATTGTATTTATACTCTTACAAGTTGAGGAGATCCTATGAATACAGACTGATCTGTCTCTACCCTTCATAATGAATTATTAGTACGTCTTACTTTCTGGGTAAATGTTATTACTGGTACTCTGGCCAGCTCGGTATTAAACACAGTTCTGTAAGATGCCTCATACCCTTTGTGGACTCAGGAGTGAACTTCCACAAAGATCTGTCCCTCTCCTCTCCCTCCACTTTTTTCCAGCTAGATATTCTTCTAAATCTTGCAGGAGCTAAATTTATCTCAGACTTGTACCTTTCTATCCAATTAGCTAAAATTGGATAGCAGCTTTAAAAATTACTGGAAGAAAGAATGACAGGCAGATACATACACACATATGAACACACACACAGAGTATAAGTGATTATTTAGGAAGTCAAGTTAAAAGTTAAATTATCTCAGCACCTGCATTTGATTATAAACCATACAGAGTAAAACTAAATGCTAAAATGTAGAAAAACACTTGAGTTTCTATTGAAGTTATACGCTGTGTTAATATTTTAAAATCAAATTCCTAACAGAAGTCAGTGATTCATCCTTTATTTCTTGTAAGAAAATAAGAGGTTTGCATCGTGACACTTCTGAACTGGCAGACCAACTTGTACCAAAGCTCCATTTGGTGCCATTAAGGAATCAACTGTCTTGGAGTTCTTAGCTTCTGAAGTTACCTTCTGTCAGTGAATACTATTTATACTGTTTGGAAAGGAGGGTAAGTTTTGCTGCAACTGAGAAGAAACATTGAGCTGCAGCTTGTTCATTTTTTTCTTTTGGTTAGCATGTACTTTTCTTCAGAACTCCCAAACAGACAACATTGACCTTCCTTTTGGTCATGTTTTTTACTTTGCATATATTGTTACCATTAGCAGGAGGGGTGACACAGGGAAAGGCTGTGACTTGTTTTAGGACCCTTCTTCTGGTGGAGTTCCAACATGCAACAAGAAGTTAAGTAGAGAGCAAAAATATTTTTTAATGTTCTTTTAAGCAATTAAGAAATTTCCTTCTGCGTCCAGGAAGAAGAATCTACTAACAAATGTATGCTGTATGCTGTTTCTCTAAAAATAGGCTTGGCTTAACTGTTACAAGTGTCTTCCCTCTAACATATCTACTGTTTAAAAATGCCAGTTGGGCCATATTTTACAAAGAGTGACTGACATATTACTCTTGAAAATCCCAAATCCATGGCACTATATAGACAGAAAGGCCAGCAGTCAGCCCATCTAACCATAGCCATCAACATTTCAAGCAGCTTGTCTAAGAGCTGCGGTCCCACTGCAATTAAAGGGAAAAGACTACCTAGAACAGTTATACAGCCAAAAAATCTTGAGCATCAAGATGTAATAGGTTGAGTTATCTCTCCCTCTCTATCTCTATAGACAAAACATAAATGTCTGATGTAGACTGCCTTCATAGGCTTTTTACATTTAGCTAGCATTAAGTGAGTTTAATTCAGGTCTGTAGCATTTTTCCACGTAGATATAGTAGAAGTAAGCGCTAGTATTTTCTGGGAATGACAAGGCTACATTTTTTCATTACAGATTCATATAGCAGATGTGCTAAGCTCCTACAGTTACAGCAACTACAGCACGCATATCATCAGAGCTATATTCAGAGACCGTGGGTGTAGATTATAAGCAAGTACAAAGGGTTTGTCTCAATTGTAGAATTAACCTACACTGCTCTGATAAATTATTTCATATTTTCTTTTTTTAATGTTTAAATGATGGCAAAATTTCTGTCTTTATTAGACAGAGGATGAAAAGTTTCCAAAACAGCACATGAGATTGCATCCCAATCTCCTGCACTTGCTGGCATATTTTCCCCATTTAATTGCACCTTTTCACATATGCAATCATAGTTCAGTTGTGAAATTCTTGTTCTTAGTGATATAGTTACAGAAGTGGGCATGGTGAACTCATAACAGCTGGAGATGTGTGAGACGGAACAGCAGTGATGCAACACCTACATTGGTATCAGTGGGATCAGTACCAGGCCAGTCATCTGGAAATATGATCTCATGTTTTGTAAATATGTCTTGAAATCACTCTTGCTGTTGCCACTTCATCTAACTAATAAAATTTAGGCAGTTCATTATTGGGAATATTTGCCTACAGCTGTTTGGAGAATACATGTGGCAAAGTTTGTTCTTTAATTACTTTGCCACAAATGCTTGTTTCAATGGAATGCCCAATGGTAGCTTGTAAAAATATGTTGTTACTGTTCAATCTTGCGTGTGTTCAGATGAAAACTGTGTAAATGCCAGCAAGAGAGTGAAGCAAATTGAAACCAAGCTCCATATCAAATGAATTCAGCTCTTGATTGCTTTTGAAGAAAAGATTAAATGGTAAACTCCAAGACCTCACTATAAAAACCTGTAATAGACCCATGTGTTAGGAATTAAATCCCCATTACATATTTTAAAGTCTTAAATATTAATTTCTGAGTAAATAGTGTTTGTTATTAGAGCATCTCTTCATTTTCCCCTGCTTTTCATGTGAAACACAATAGTTGGAGCAGTGGTGGAGATTTTTCCCCTCAACATGGTCAAATTTTAATGGGATTATCATTCTTACAGCTACTGGCGCCACAAGAGTGTCACGGTAGCTAAGTTCCAGGGGCTGATACAGGAAGTTTTACTTTGGAGCAATTTGTCTGGGTAAATGCTATGGACTTGTACATAACATGGTGGATCAGTCTTTTTATAAGCAGAAAAAGGAAAACTCTGATTCCAGCCACAATTAGGTAGAGGTTGCTTGGCCTTGGCTGGCCAGTTGTCTAGCCAGACAATCTCTAAACTCAAAGTAGTAAAGAAGGCCTCATAACTGTAATTTTTCTTATAAAAGCAGAGAATGTGAAAGTGAGGAGAAGCTTCTCACTCTGCCAGTGCGCAAATCAATATAGTAGATGAAGTAGAAATCCTGCTTAGTTTGTGTATGTCTGATATTTTAAAAACTTGTTTTGGAAGTTTATTCTCTACTTATCTTACTCCATCTATAATTATCTTTTGAAAGAATCTATTTTCATTGTCAGATCCCGATGATTTTCTCTCACTTGCTGAGGAAGTGAAGTCACCATTACCTGTCCTAATTATTAAGTCTGAGTATCTGTTTGTGTTCCCTCTGCTGGGCAGCACCCCTGGTTACTCCTGCAAGACAAGAAGTCTCTATACTAACTTAGGTTAAAAATTATTTACGAACAGATGTAAAAGCTAGTGACATTGCCAAGAAAAAAGCAACAAATGTCAACTGAGCTTTGAAATGTTCTGTGCTCTTTTAGCTAAGGTTCTGGTAGAGTAGCTTAATATACTACACTATGTACTGCATCCTTGTAACCAATGATTGCTAATTCCAGAGGCTCAGTTTACTGAAGCTTAACCAAGTGAACACTAAGCATGTTTATCAACACTGCTGAATGCTGTTGTATTACTGAATAAACATGATCAAGGGAAAGGTTGGAAGGGAGAAGAGAATTTGGCTGCTGGTGATAATTTCCAGTTGTGAAGCAATTATTTAGATAGCAGATTTTAGTATGAGACTAAGAAGTTTAGTAAGTGCTGGATTTGCATAATAGTAATATATGTCACTTTAAATTTCCTCCTGGCATTTTCATGCACTTTTAAAATGAATCCTAATTATAAATGTTATAGAAGTCCCACATAATGTGAATTTACTTGTATGCACATTTGCATTACCCTCATTTTTAAGTGTGCTGATGATTAACGTTAGTAGCCAAGTTATTCTGTTAGCTACATGAGTATACTACACACCATCTTTTAGAAATTAAATGTTATGCACATGAAGTGTGCAGACAACTCTAAAAATTCACCCCTAATCAAGGGTACAAAAAAAAAATTAAAGTAAAATCAGCAGTAAGAGAGTCTTTTATTTTTTCCTTAAAGCATAAGTCATACCATTCTTTCCTCAGAGCAACAGGACCTATAAAACTTAAATAAATTTATTTTGCTCTGTTTCAGGTCCATCTTTAAAATTGACTTTAATGTGATTCATGTTATTCAAAGTTAGTATGGCATGCCTTAACAGTGATGGCTAAACAATGTCTCTTTTAATTCCATACAGATTCAGAAATGGCAAAAACCAAAGCAAACCCTTTTATGTTCTCCTGAGTGCAGAATTCAGCAAGCCAAATGAAAGAAAGTGAACATAACCTTTATAAATTACCAAGTAACTACTCAGCTTCACAGAAGCTACTCTAATATATTCTAATCTTTTCTGTGCTCCCTATGAACTGTTCCACAGACTGAAATGCCCATAGACTAGTGGTACGTACCTCCTGCCACTCACATCCCAGGTACATTTGGGCCTGTGCTCATGAATAGGATGTGGAACACAAATAGTTTCATTTTCCTCATGTTATGAAAAGACCCAATTATTCTGATATCAGTAATAATTAGCAACGCTATTTTCAGTTTATTATACTGACTGGCTTGATTTTCACTCCTTTTACACTCATAATTATGGTAAAATTTTCAAATTGCCAAAATGTTTCTCAGACTGCTCTTTATTCAACAATTACCTATGTGACCTGTAAAAAGATTTATATAAGTTGAGCACTCAACAGTCAGACTCTGCCTTAGACTATAAATGTTTTTTATGTTTTCCATTTTAAAAATATAGGGTAAAAGTCAGTACAGAATTATATTCTTGCATATAACATAGCGTACTCACATTCTATCTTCTAAATCTTAGGTTTTTAACTGAGAATCAGACTACTAGAATAAATTAATGTAAATTTGGCTTCAGGTCTACAATCGCTCTAAGTAATAAAAAGATATAGTCCTATAAAAAAAAAAATTGTTCATCATTTTTTAAAAGCTCAAATTTTAAACTGAACATTATCCTGACAGAGTAGTAAAATTTTATTTTCAAAACTGGAAACATTTAGGCATATATGATCATGTTCAGTAGTTGAAATCATGAAGCATTCAAATTATTTCCCCCCTCTACAGAATTGCTACCGTTGTCAAAAGATAAAAGTTAGTCAAAATGAAGACAGCAGTTCTTGCAGCTAAAAATGTACATATTCCAAGGATTAAATATCATATTTAAAATTCTTAATTTAAAAAAAAAAAATTAAAAAAGCCAAAAACCCTGCCATTGATTTTTGATACTGTAAATGGAATGAAGGTTTTTCAAAGAGGGCAGTTAAAGAAAATGTACAGAAACTCACTTTCTTACATGAATTTGTAGGCTACAACACTCCATTTTTCAGATATCATATGACACATTTGAATGACATTAAATTTCTTTGAGCAGTAATATGGTTGTCCTCAGTAAGACCATTCTCTAAACCGAGTCACTGTTGCCATCTGGAAGTCAGTGAATTGAATTAAGATGTTTATATCTTATGTGAAGACTAAAAAAAGCGTGGTAAAAGTGGTAAAAGTAATCTGAGGTTAGTGAATGTGAAAACATGGATACCATCCATGTGAAATCAATGAAAACAGTGGATTCCACCTTGCAGAATTTACTAAACTGTCATACAGAATATATAATTCAGTATAATCAGGATTTGTCTGTCTTTAAAAAGTTTGATTGTTTGTTCTTTTTTTGTATTTCACCAGAATGGCCTACCTATATCCTGACCTAAACTCCCGAAGTCTCTCCATTAATATTAATAAACTTTCAATCTGTTCAGTAGAGACTTTACTACGTGAAGATTTCCTCATGGAGAAATTGTTCTTTCCAACACTTCAATTTTCTTAGGACAGGGGAAAAGAAGAAAAAAAAAATCATATCTATGTGCAGGCAGACAACACAGGAGAAAGTTGCATGAGTCTACTGGCATTTGTCAAACAAGAAGAAATTTTTCCTACAGCCTATAGCATTGAAATTTCCCTGATAAATCAAATGATATAGTGTCTTAGTCAGGCAACAGCCTCAGAAAAAATACATTAGCACATGGTTAGCATTGCACTCACATAGCCAGCTGCCTAATCCAATTATCCTAATTTAAAAGAAGAATAATTTGTGTTTTGTGGTGAATACCATGTAGAAATTCTGCCAACATTGTGTCTTCTAATAATTTACACAAAAGGTTTGGACAATCTAGTGGAATAAATCCTATGGGACTATAAACCAGGATTTATATTCTCACAGATTTTTAAAAAACATTTTCTTAAGAAAGAGTGCTGTTTTATAAATGGTTGATCTTAAGGTCAACATTTGAGACTTCTTCCTTTAAAGACAAACCTAGCAACGATGTTCAAGGCTCTAGTTTGATAAACCTTTTAAAGCACTTCCAAGATATGCAGGCAACATGAAGTCACTGGGGCTCTCCAGGATCCTGCTTGTTGCAGAGACCCCGAGAGCCGTACTGAGTCTCAGGTGCTGAGACCCTGGACCATTTAGGGTCCCTTGCCACAGGTGGGCTCCAACAATGGTGTCACTCTGAGCGTCTGTGACCCCCTTTGTGTGAGTGGGTCCTGGCAACCTTTCCGATACAGAGCTGCAGGAGCAGCAGTATTCCAGCCAGATGTAATTTTCCTTTAGGTTTTGGGGGTTTTTTTTGAATTAACATTTTTGCATGGCTAATTAAATTTATTAACTCAGCTATTTCATGTTCAGTAAATAAGAGTTCATTAAAAACACATTACTGGATTTTTAACCACAACATAATAAAAAGTATTAAAAGGTTAAGTTAATGATCATTTTTGTACTAATATGATGGTACGAGAATGCTCATTAATATTATTTATTTTAGATTGTCTCAGTAAACATTATTATTATTTGTTGAACATTACTAACATGTTTTAATTATCTCATCTTTTATTTATTCAGTGAATAATGAAAACTGATGATGTGCAAGCACTTGTTCAAGATTTTACAGCTTTTTTTAGATTATATTTGCACACAAGTGCAATTAACACATCAGCACACGGGGCTTTTAATAATAGCACAAAGACTATCTTAGGAAATTACGCTTGACTAATTCAAAACTTTGGAGCAGATAAAGACATAATCTGAACTCTACTGAAATAGTACACAAAGGCCTTGTTGACACTGAGGTTTGGGACTGAGCACTCACAGTAAGCGTTGTCGCAAAAAGGTAGAGACCAAACCCTGGTACGTGGAGATATATTGCAGTTTCCCTAAGCAGAAGCAGTGCGTGAATTGACAACATGCTTACATGAACTACTTTAAACAACTTTGAATATCTAATTTCTGACATGAATCAGTTTCCTGTGAAGTCATTGGAAATTTTTCTTTTCAATTTTGGGAGAACTAGATTTTTCCCTCAATTTGGTATGCAGTTTAAGTTTTCCCTGCACGTAACGTCCAGGCAGTTCCAACTCAGTTCTCCAGCCTCTTTGTACTACTACCTTAACTTACTTCATCAATATTATGTATTCGTTATAGGTTATACGGAGACAAAAGCCTACTGATTCATTAGTCTCAGAAGAAGACATAAGCAAATGGTTTACTCATCCAAAACCCAAATGCTGCCTTGTAAAGTTCGGTCTCTCATGATTAGTGAAATATTAGAAAACTCAGAGTATTTTGCATGTCAATGATTGTTTCTTACGAAGCTATTTGTATCTATGCTGAAGAGGGAAATGGAAGTAAGCATACTCGTGAATATGGATTATGCTTACAGGAGAGACCGTTGTGTCTTCTGATTTGCTACCAAAGAAACTACACATTCCATTACTGCACACAGAGACGTGACATACTACAGTCTGTTCCATAAGTCACTTTTAATTTCCATCAACTCCAGAACTGCTTTATAAGTTACTGGTCTGAGTTAAGTTTCCAACTACCACAGTCTTACATAATTTTCTATGAGACACCTGCATAGCCGCTGGTGAGAAATCTGTTGTAACAAGCAATAACCCGAGTAAAAAATATTGGAAAGATTGTAACAATAGGCCAAAATGTAATACAAATTAAATGCAGTAAGGATGAGTCTCTTAATAAGAGGAGTAGAATGAGGAAGAGTCTGTACAACCAAGCTCTGAAAGCTGCTACCTTACCAAAAGTGTGGGATTAAACACAAGAGCACAATTCAGAACTCTGATTTCAAACTCTAACAGACTTTTTATTGTCACACAGGAAAGAGAAGTTTGCTGGTTTTAGAAAGAAATGAGACTTTTTCATCCATAAATACCTGTATTTTCAGGCCTTTCTGCTTCATTTCCTCGCATAACACTTCTGAATGTAGCACAGAGAGTTCTGCCTCTTAGGGATCGCTTTACATGTACTAGTTTATTCATAGGGAGTGAATCAATGCTTCAAGTGTTTGACTTTTGCATTGACAGAACACTTAAAGGTTTTGTTTTGTTTTTAAATAACCTTTATATGGTTTCAAAATGGATGTGAACTTGATACTTGTGTTTGTCAAACATGTGGGGAAAAGTTGTGTCAACACTGAGAAGCCTGGAATAGTGGATATGAGAAGAGAGTAGTGCTGCATAGTTTTCAAGAAGCTGTCATTTGCATAAGAAAGCACACATTTGACAATACCTGAGAAGTGCTAATGTTATGAACATCAATTCTTTCCCTCCCCATGTCAGTGCAAGCCATTGCACTCCTCCCGCACAAGAGATCTGCAGACATGCACTTTGGCCTGCCTGTGTTGTAGCTGTGCTTTTGCCTCCCCCTCATGATATGGTGTGCCCATTGGCAAAACATTCTCTCCTGACACTTTGAATTCCTTCTCTTCTTGTCTGCGTCTTTTCTCCAGGGAAAAAATACTGATGACACTGTTGCTTGTGTGGAGCAATGGTACTTTAGAGACTCACACAGATCACACCATTAAAAATAAGACATGATTGAGAGGGACAATATTATTCAGAGACAGTGAAGCTTACAGGGGAACTTCAGGAACCCATTTGCCAATCCAACTTCAAAATTACTTGCAGAAAAACTTGCGTTACCGAGATGAGTGAATTATACGTGAGTAAAGAATTCCTAATGGAGACAATAGCCACAGCAAAAAGTTGGAAACAAACCCTAGATTAAACAAATTCTCATACAATTTTCATTTAAAATTCCAGCTTCACTGGCATGAAAATGTATTTTCTGACTGCTTGGCTACAGAAAGCAAACTTATAGTCATTGACAGTTATTCACCATAAGGACTTAGCTCCTGACAGAAACAGTTGCATTTTATGAAGATCTTAAAGGTTGCTATTTCTTTCTGAGATAATTATTATGAAACCAGACTCTGTGTCAGGCATTGGGAAATTGGAAACTTGATAGGAAGTGCTGTGGTATGCTAAATTTTGGCTGTGTGGGTTGTATATGTAGCATACCAGGAGAACTGGCTTCCTGAAGAGTGCCGTATAAGTAAGTTTTGGCACGACAGAGGCAAGGCTGCAGTCATGTGTCCTTACTATTATCCTGTGAGGCAGAGACAATAGACTGCAATATAAATATTTTGTCAGGCCTCTTCAGAGAGCACACTGCATTCACCATCAAAACCTCCAGAGAAACTAGTACTGCACTTGCCCAAATCCATAAAGAATAATTCCACTTCTAACTGTAATGAAACATAATTATTCTTTTGAAACTCCTTACAAAAAAAGTGGTGGTCAGCAGGAAGAAATTAGAATATTTCACTAAGCCCCTTGGAATGTGGATTTATAAATGGGGACTGTGGAAGAATTGGACGTGTGAATTTCCAGAGTGTAAAAGCACAGAAGGGACAGAGTAATGAAGGGTTTACACTGTGTTTCTTTCTAATAAGTAAGCAGACTGAACAGTAAACCCACTTTAAAAGAAATTGTCTCTAGGACAAAACAGAAGAAGGCATCATCCTTGCCCTGAAGTTTCCAAGATCTCTAATTTCTTTATTCCCAGGGCATTCTCGAAAGGTGTGAAGTTTAGGTAGCTGCAGGAATTTACAGCAATCTAGCCCAATCCCTTGACAGCACCCAAGACTCTTGTATTAAACTAACATCTGCAGAAAAGCCTTTCTGGCACACAAACAACTCCCTTCATTTTCTGAACCAGCAACTGCTTCCATAGGGTATGCTTCTATTATCTGATGATGCTACAAGACGACTATGCCCTTGACAGTTTTTACTTTAAACATTTTTAGTCTTGCACACCTGCATAAAGACAGGTTATGTTTATTTCTCCAACTGAAACTGGCAGATCTTGGTTATATAAAACAGAGACAGGACCAATTTGGGTCAACTCAATTCATTCACTATCTGAAAAAGACAGTTGGACTTCAGTTCATTGTAGGGACAGCATCTTTTTCTTTACAAATGTTGCTTATGATACTCTCCAAATTGTCTTTACTTTTATACCTCTCATTCTTCTATTTGGAAAACAACTTAATTCAGATTCTCATGTTACTGTTAATTAACATTGATTTAATTATCACTTAGGTATATATTTAAAGTTAAGCAGTACATACATAAATTTCTGAACCAGGGCCAATATGGCTATTTTGTGCCAGGAAGATCATATAAACTATATAAAACTACAAATATTCAATGAAGAAGATAATTTTAAAGATTTAAATAAAAAAAAAATTTAAATGTACCATTAAGTAAATGTCAGCAAAATTATATTACGCAGATTAACTTTACTCGTGTCTTTGTTTAGGAAATTCCCACTAACTAAAAAGAATGCCTCTGCTTCCCTTTCTCCCCCTTCTCTTATGGTATTTTCATCACAGGCAAAGGAAAAGAGTCATTAAGTGAGTGCTAACGAATTTCTCCTTTATTAAAATATTTTCAAATCAGAAACTGTGTTCCCAGCTCATTATTGCAGTAATTGTGTTTACTCATTTATTTACTCGGCAATAGCTAAGGTACTTATTAGAATTGCTTCAATACACAGCAGAATGTAGTAGTTGAGCAGTAGCAAAGAGGACAGTTGAGAGCTTACAAATTTAATTTTCTAACTACACCCAAACTATTAAACAGGAACAGCTGGTTTCTTCCATGTATTTTGTTTTACAGATGCAAACACCACGTGGCTCAGAACCTCTGGCCTCAATAGTGAGCACTCTCGCCCTGGTCCGTGTTCTTTTTTTACTGCCTGTGCAGCAGTGGCAATGCCAAGTTATCCACACAGCTTAATTACTATTACCTCCATCTTCTACTATCATTTTTGAGATTAGACATTAACCAAATATTATTCAATAGAAGGAAAAGATTGAGGAATAAATAGAGAAAGTTTTTGGAGGTATTGCAGACTCTAGAAAAAAGTAAAAAAGATAACTGCCAGTACTCTTTTTTAGGTATTGTGTATATTTTAGAGAATTATTGCTGATAGCGTATTGAGCATCAGCAGTATTCTCTATAAAATTGGCCCTGAGAGTAAGTCTGAAATTGTGCAACTGAGCACTAAATGGATGTTGCTCTATGTGTGTCACCACAGATTCATCTGTACAAAACATACAATACCTGTTGTGGGTTTTTAAAATGCTGCATTAGTACTGAGATCTGTGAGTTAGGCCACAGTGTGAATAAAAAACATAGCACATGTCCTACAAGTCCTTTCCTAAAAATAAACAGTAAAATTCATGTTGATGAGACTCAAATAGGAAAATATTGCATGATCAGGCTCAATTTTCATAACATTTTATTCTGAAGAATGCTATTTGCAAATGCAGGAAATGCTGGTTTATTCAGCATCCAAAAGCCCATTGTAATTGAAGTCCTACACTCATCTTCATGTCCTTAAAATTAGTATAGTATATACAAGGTATTTTTTGCATTAAAGAGCACTTTAAAAGCTATTCAGTATAACGTTCTCATAAAAATTGACCCAATACAGCCAATTATATAGTTAACTGCTTCTTTGGATCAGTTCTGGGTTGACAATTTTGTCAGAGTAATCTAATCTACAAATCTACTACTACAATTCACTAGAAGCCTCTAGATAAAATTCCTGATAGAGTTAAGGTCAGAATTTTCCAAATAAGAAAAATTAACAAAGGCCATGAACTAATTTAGGGAGGACCTTTAATACCCACTAGAGCATTAGGAACAGAGAGCAACAATATCTTTGAAAAGCTGCTCCTTATTTCCAATGATTGTTATATATTTATAGCACACATAGATGATGAAGACATGTATTATTGATGAAGGGTAGGCAAATGTTTTCTACTTAATTCTGAGCGCTGTATTTCAGCTGCCTTTGAATTCTTCCAGCCTCCCCATGAGTGTCAGCATGGAATCCACTGTGTGATGGTGATGAAGGCTTGAACAATATCTCAAAAACACCTACATGCTTGAGGGTGCTTCATGTGCTGTGTATTAGTTGGAACGTATTAAATAAAATTCCTTTTGACCCACATGTTACAATGGAGGATCACATTTTCTGCAAGCAGACTGATAAGAATGTAAAATATGTGTTCTTCATACTAACCTTTTATGGAGTCTTTCTAAAAATATAATTAGCTAAAAGGACAAGTTAGAAATCGTGTTAATATTAATTGTAGCAGATGGAAATTTGAGGGGAAACAGAAAGGCTAATTTCAAATTCTTTTAATAAATCTATTTAAAAATAGAGCTGTACCAGCTGCAAGTTATTCCCAGCCAATTTGTATTCACTGAAATTGAAAAAATACTGTCAAGCTCATGGGTAGCCAACTACTTGCTCACAAATCTAGAAGCAGCAGTACAGGCCTTCTGAACTTGTGACGCATTGCACGCAAACCCTTCTCCCAGAACATGATGGCTGTGTTAAACTGTGTCAAATCTTAAAAAGATTTATTCTGAGGATAAGAATTTATAGCACTTGTCACCGTAGGTGATATTGCCATAGCTGTGCAGAATATCGGCAATTTGCCTATTCTGTAGTCATATCTGTGTGCAGAAAATGTGCTTGCTACCCAATACAGGTCTAGCTGTTATAAATAATTCTAGCTGTTATAAATAAAGTGCTGATTTACTTTAAAAAGCTGGAGCCTGATCTGGCAATTTGAATGCTTCAAATTCTTCAGACTTGTGGAGGATTTGAAGGTACTTGTTGGTTCATTAGCTAGCTGCTTTTACTAGATTAATGGATGTATTACCATTTGGAGGGGGGGAAATCCTCTCCCACTTTTTAAATTTCCAAATATATACATATCAGAGGTAGCTCCCTTATCAGATACAAGCCTTTCCCGCTGAGGTACTTATACCATTTCATTTTTTGGAGTGATTCACGCTATCCATTGAGACTCAGTTTCCCCTTCTGAAGTTTATCTAACTCCAAGATATTCAGGAGTTAGTTTTGACATTTCTCCCACCAAATTATAGACTGTCTCACCTCTTTGGAGACACAAATGCCATTTTGGCAGATCAGTTGCCACCTCCAGTAGCTGACTAGCCCTGTAACTTGACTCAATGTTGTTAAACTTCCCCCACATGGTGTCTCAGTTCATGCATTTCAGTGTGAAGCACCTCTAGTCACTGAACCTTCTATTTTACATCTGCTCCTAAATTGATAAAAAAATGCTTCAGACAGACTCATTCAATGGACTAATGCATTCAGGTCATCACTGACTGTTAACTGAGATCTGAACTGATGGAAATTAATTGCTTTGGGATTATATTAGCTTGTGCTAAGGGATCCTCACAACTTTTGAAGGAAAATGCAACAGCACCACCATTTCCTCATCTCCAAAATCTTCTCTGAACTTCTTTACACTTTTTAGAAGACTTTGTAGCCAAAATATTGTTTGTAGTCTAAATCTGGTTGCATAAGCTCTAGAATTTGACATTTCCAGAGACTGTTGCTTATTACTGTATCAGTTTCAGGGTTTAATCATAGGTAAACCACACTCAGTGTAATCTGGTTATGCTGCAAAGAGAGACAAGTCCTTTCTTCAGGGAGATAAGAGGTTAATGTAATTTTGTGTGTATAACAAAATGTAAATATCCCATTTTATCTGGTTATATATATGACTCAACTAAGTAGGGAGTCTTTACAGCAATATCAGCAATTTCATTATTACTAAGAGCTCTCATTTGGGTATTTCTCACAGTATTCCAAAGGTTATGCACTGTTTTCTGTATATATCATAGAATTGCTTGCTACCTGATATTGCTGCCTTAAAATCCAACTGTACATTATTATAAACTAATTAATATTTGTTACCTAGGGTTATTTAAAGCATGCTTTCTAAATAGAGAGATGATTAAAGAGGTGGGCAAGATGAAGGCAGGCTATAATAGTACTATATGCTCATGTCTCAGCCTCAGTTGGTATAATAGGTACCAGTTTTATATAATAGTCCTTTTTATCCATATTTGAAGCTTAACACAGGTTGAAATGGAGTTCACTTACTAAAAAAGTATCTGATTATGTTCAAAATAACTGGAAGGGGGTAGGTAGAGGGAGGGGGAAGAAGAGAAGTATATGTATGTGTATTGGTTTTATGTGGCAAGGTTTTGGTAGCGGGGGGGAGTTACAGGGGTGGCTTCTGTAAGAAGATGCTGGAAGCTTCCCCTGTGTTCGAGAGAGAGCGAGCCCATACCAGCCGGCTCTAAGACGGACCCGCCACCAGCCAAGGCCGAGCCAATCAGTGATAGTGGTAACGCCTCTGTGATAACATTTTTAAGAAGGAAAAAAAGTTGGGACAGTGGGAAACAGCCGCTGGAGAGAGGAGTGAGAACATGGAAGAGAAACAAGCCTGCAGACACCAAGGTCAGTGAAGAAGGAGGGGGAGGAGATGCTCCAGGCGCCGGAGCAGAGATTCCCCTGCAGCCCGTGGTGAAGACCCTGGTGAGGCAGGCTGTCCCCCTGCAGCCCAGGGAGGTCCACGGTGGAGCAGATCTCCACCTGCAGCCCGGGGAGGACCCCACGCTGGAGCAGGTTCCTGGCAGGACCTGCGGATCTGCGGAGAGAGGAGCCCGTGGAGCAGGTTTTCTGGCAGGACTTGTGACCCCACGGGGGACCCACGCTGGAGCAGTGTGCTCCTGAAGGACTGCACACCGTGGAAAGGACCCATGCTGGAGCAGTTCGTGAAGAGCTGCAGCCCGTGGGAATGGCCCACGTTGGAGATGTTCATGGAGGACTGTCTCCCGTGGGTGGGACCCCACGCTGGAGCAGGGGAATAGTGTGATCAGCCCTCACCCTGAGGAGGTGAAGCGGCAGAAAATAACGTGTGATGACCGTAAACCCCATCCCTGTCCCCCTTGTGCCGCTGGGGGGGCTTGGTGGAGAAATCCGGGAGTGAAGTTGTGCCCGGGAAGAAGGGAGGGGTGGTGGGAAGGTGTTCTGAGATTTGGTTTTATTTCTCATTACCTTACTCTGGCTGATTTGTAATAAATTGAGCTAATTTTCCCTAAGCTGAGTCTGTTTTGCCCGTGACGGTAATTAGTGAATGATCTCTCCTGTCCTTATCTCGACCCGCAAGTTTTTGTTATATTTTTCTCTCCCCTGTCCAGCTGAGGATGGGGGAGTGATAGAACGGCTTTGGTGGGCACCTGGCATCTAGCCAGGGTCAACCCATCACAGTATGTACACACACGCATATTTAAAATATTCTTTGTTGTATTTTTCCTTTATATGTTTTGGTTTATTATATTTTAAATTCTTTAGTAATTCAAGATGAGATCAGAACAACTTAGAACTCCTTTAATTTTGAATTAAAACAAAATCCCTATCCAGTTAAATATCTCTGACTTCAAAATGGCACCTGGCAAATTCAAGCTGACACTAATCACTACAGACAGACAGCTTTCTTTTAACTTTACAATCATATCCCTACTACAACATCAAAAGATGAGCTAAGAAAGCAGACTTTTCTTTCTGCAAAAGCCAGAACATGATAAATGTTCTGATAATAAGGCTCACTCTTAACATGGAAAATATAAACACAGTGATTGCCTAATCCTTATCAGCGAAAAAGCAACAGCAAGTGCCCAGAATTAACCTAACATTTACATAACTTCATTAAAACAGCAGATATTTTTTCTAAAATTCCGTTTAGCTAACATTCACTTCCAGATGAAATACATGAAGCAATTGTAGAAAAGGGTTTAACCACTAGGCTAAAACTGCAAACAGTACCCAAATCTAGTACTGCATGTTGTGGGTATTCAGCAGGCTAAATGTGGGTCCTGAGTCATTAAATGACCAGGAGGAATACAATCTTGTAACTGGCAAGAACAAGAATTGCTTATTTCTTTTATTTTTATATATATATATATATATATATAAAATACATATATATATTTCTCATCTATAAAAGAAACAATAATTCATGCCTTTTCCCATCAGATAGGGAAAAAAACTGTAATCAACAATCTGGACATAGCATTTGCACCTTCTTTACCAACAGCAACAACCTAATCATTCTGAGTGCAGGGAAACAAATCAGCTTCACTGACTGCACTACCATAAGGCTATCAGCAAAAGAGTCATGGAAGCGTGGGAGAGAGAATGGATTGAAGGCAAAAAGAGTTCTCCTTATGCTTTCTTGGCTATCTTCTTGCTCAATAGCATCATCACTTTACAATCTGCTCGGTCTTCCCTTTAATGCTACACAGTACAGGCATTCTTGCAGTAATAATATGTTCTATGATACATAACCTTTCATTAGCTTTACTTAGAGATTTTTGTCCTTATTACCCTTAAAGAACAGCTCTTCAAATGGCCAGAATGTATTAGTTAGTTGGAATTTATTATCACAATTATTTTACATTAATGTAGCCTGGATGATTTTTCTTTCCACTTTTTATTCTTGAAATGCCTACTTTGCTGCTAATGGGGGAAATTTAGCTGACTATGGGTATCTTCTGGGCCATAAACTAATTTCCCACAAGACAAACAACATTTCACAACAGAATGAATTTAAGATTTCATTACAACTTTGGCTCTTTTTATAGAAAAGTCTTTTTGGAAGGTTAGTCAAAAAGTGAAACACAGGTGTACAATCATGTCTGTAACAAAATATATGTTACTTAAGAATGGGGTTCCTCTCTCCTCACTCTGGCTTCTAAAATTTAGGCATCTGGAAAAACTAGTCAACAGGTTTTTTTTCTGTGGAAAGAAATGAAGTACTTCCAGAATGTGATTCCTCCTATATTATGGAAGATGTTCAAAATAGCTGGGATTAAGAAACCACAAGGAGCACCATCTCCCTTCACTGTCTAGAAAAAAGTCCTGATTACTAGACTAGACACTGTACTTTTAGATCATTAAAGTAAGCAGTAAGAGTCTTGTCTTCTCTGTCAATATGACTAAATTAAAACCACAACATAACCTTACAAATAATGAGAATTTTTTATATGCCAACAGTGTACATGGACAATTTGACAATCTGGATTCAGAAGTCAATCTTTAATCCATTTTAGTTTGGTTATGGGAAAGGCACACTATAATTTCTGTTGCCTAATTCAACAAATATTTAAATGTTTTCAATCCTGTCTCTGTGAAAACTTTATAGAACATTCTGAAATTTCACATCTGATCTAGTGTCTACAAAAAAGGGCAAGAAAATCTTTCATGGAATCCTTCAACTACTGTGATAGCTCTTTCTCTGATGCCTTTGCCCTGAACTTCAGTCTGCAATGGACTGAACCAATCCACAATATTATTTGAAGAGTAGTTTTCTGCACAGCTCAAGAAGAGGCTAAATCATAAATAAAAAACTTAATAAACTCAGATGAAAAGAAAGGACCAGCTGGTATGAACCTCATTAGCAATTGCTCATAGAAAGTCTGCATTCCATTAAAAAAAAAAGTCAGACATCATATAGAACCTTGCTCCAAAAAATCTCAGAGTTATAGAGATTCATAATGGAACTGCCCAGTTAAAAAAAAAAACAAACTATTCTGCCTCTTTATGACAATATTTTTTAAAGTATGAATATAATCTTATAAAGAAATTTATGACACAACTTCAGAGTTGAAAAATATGGGACTTGTCATATTGCATCCTGGCCAGCAGTCTGTGCAGCCCATTATGCTTTCTTTAACAGAAGAGTCACTACATGCTTCAGAAAACTCCATACTCAGAGTAATTTCTGGGCCAGCCATCATCACTAATTTGACTCACAAGTTGCCTGTCTGTATCATAAGCTTATTCCCTTTCTAAACTCTTATTTTAACTACTGATTTTTTTCTCTGTATACACATTGGCTCCTGTCTTGAAACTAAATCTTGTTCTTGGTATTTTGTATGACAATGAATGTTCATTGTTAAAGAAATTCGGTGTACTGGTTTAAATTTTTCAGTATTTCTTTTTTTGATGCACTATATGGAAAAGTGAATATAAATTCCTAGACTGGCTTATGCATACCAGTAAATATCTTACATATCTTCAGAGCATGACTTCTTATACCTCTCTAATCCATATAGTTCTATTTTTTTCAATTTCATTTCTTTTTCTGTCTTCCTTTCCTTCTATTACATTTTTAATCTTTTGGCTTGTATCTTTTATTTGTATAATATCACAGATTCATGATGATACATAACACACAAAAGCAGAAAGTGTAAGGTGGGACTAATGCAAATTCATATTTTGTGTTAAAAATAGTTCTATATTTTTTTAAATTTCCCTTTTTTTTTTTCCTGTTCCTAAAACACTGTTGTCCTTTGACAGGTACTTCCCATTAAAAATGTTCTACAAAAAGAGAATATTAGTGGTGACCACACTGACCAGGATTCTCTAGTTTGAAGAGAAAGTGTGCAAGGTAAAATCTGATTATGACATGATAAATGCAATTTTAAAAAAACTCCAATCGTGTAATACATTGTAGACATATCAAGAAACAAACTTAAGGCAGGAACAATAAAACAGTGATATGCAACTTGGCGTGAAACTTGCTATCACAATATATCATTGAGACAAGTGGTTTAGTACAGGTCAAAGAAAAGATGAGACACTTGCAGCGAGCATTTCCTAGTAGAATACAGAACTATTAAATGCTTTACTTCTGGGGTTAGGTCATAATGTGAATTTTGCCTCAGGTCAGGAAGTGTTATTTGTCTCAAATAACAACCCTGTACAGTTCAAGACTTTATAAAGGCTTCACATTTTTTCCGAGGCATGCATTTACCACTGCTGTACATCAGGATGCTCGACTACATTGACAACTGCTCTAATCTTACACAGTTGTGTCTATAGCATGATTTGTACATAAGATCTGCTATTATATCATTTTCTCTGTTACAGGGAGATAATCCATTATAGCCATCCACATATAGCTCCTGAACATGCTTGGCATCTTATTGACTAATCTTAGCAATATTTTTTTCTTGTACTATGCAGGATATATACTAATCAGCAGTACCTTGTGTTGGTTTTTTTTTTTCCTTTATTTTTTTAGTCTCAGCTTCTATTTAATTTTCCAAAGCCTTGAACTCTTCAAAGCTGCTGTTTTCACTAGAAACTTTAAAAGTCCAACCCTGGGGGACGTGCAATTTTTAACGTTTCCTTTAAGTGTCATAGCAGGTTACATCTGTCATAGCTCATTAGATTATGAAATGATGTGATCTAAGGACACATCAGAAGACAGGTTACAATGGATGCTACAAGACAATTGCCAAAAGGTTAGAAAATGCACAACTTTTTTTAAGAATGACTATCCCTTACTTGCACTGTTTCTTAAGCGAATAACTAACTACACCATCCAGTTCTTGTTCTTTTAAAAATAGCCTTTGCTCTTATTGCTTTGCCCTGCAAGGCACCTCCTTGTCCCCAACGTAGTGAGACAATTCATAGAGAGTATTTGGAAACAGCAGTGGAACATTGTATTTCTTTGAACGTTGCCGTCTAAAATTCCCCTAAGAAAAGAGGTGCAAATTTAAGGAACGAGGACAAATAGCCAAAGTTTCCAAATTGCTTTTCTATAATTAATCTTTCTAAAATCTGTATTATTCTGGCTACCACTAGATCTCTTAAGGCTTTCAAGTATATTAAAAAATATCAATTTTATTCCAGCATGTCTGTAAGGAGCTACAGTGTCTGAGGTATGCCTAAACAGAAATGTTCTCACAAATACTGGTAAAAAATGCATTTGTATGGATGGTGCTTCTTCATGGTCACACCTTTGTTATTTAAACAGCAGAGAAGCTCCCAAATGACATGCAGAAATGGAATACCATATTGGCAAGGTACGTACCACCCCAATACAGTGATATGATGTTATCTTTGTGTAATTTGCTGCACCTGATATAAAAGAATTTCAAAACTTCACAGAGGTGGAATTTAAAAGCATCTACTAGTACTAACACTCAGCTTCCTCTTCAAGTGTGACAAAAAACATTTGGAGATTAAGTAGGGAGTACGGAGAGTTCAGTTTAAAAAAGGAGGAGCTACTAACGTGCTAAGTGTAAATAGTTCCTGAAAATTCCTAAATCAGTGCCAGAGGAATCCTTTAGAAAGTGGGATTCTGCTGTTTGAGTACTGAATTTGAATATGCTTTTGTTTGTTGTTATTGGTGAAAATGACACATTATTAAAAATTGCTATGAAAACATACAGAAAAATGCATATACCTACTGTGTCACCCTAAAAATGTGATTTCAGTGAACCCAATACCTATGAATATACTGAGAGGCAGCAGCAGGAAGAGCAGCTACGGAAGGCAATACGTCCTCTCTGTCCCTTTGCATCTGTGTCCCCGCATCTCTCTTTTCCAACACTATACTTTGAGATCCATCTTACCTTCCACTAAGAGACTTTGGAGATAGTGGATGAACTTTATCCTGTAGCCTTTGGAAATTTTTAAATAGCAGGCACTCTTTGGTGAGGTGACTCACAGAAAGAACACAATAGGCTGAATGTTACTCTCAGCTGTCTCTTGTAGGCTCAGCTCCCCACCATCCCAAGTCCCTAAGAGGCCTCAGGTGGTGTCTGGTTTAGTGTCTGATAAGAATTATAAATCAGACTCTAAGGACATTAACAAATGTTAGAAAATAAAGTACTAATAAAAGGAATGAGTTAGATGTGTGTTTCTTATGATCGAGCTGCTAGATGGCTTATTCTAACAAATGCAACTAGGTTTGATCAGATTTTTCTTGAGAGTGCTATATTTCAAAACAAAGCTTAAACAGCTAGTATTGTACAGGATATTATACATTTAGTACTGTGTATTTCTGTGAGTTTTTCTCAGACTCCATCAAGCACACAGTATTCTAGTCTACAGGAGAGGAAGGTAAATTACAATTATTGCAACTCAAGTAAATTGCACCACGTGATTTAAGATTTTGAGGGAAGTTAATTTTATTACTCATTTTGAAGCAATGTCATGTAGCTACATCATTTGTATACTTCGTTGCAGTCTGCACTGTATGGTATTGTTTTCATAACTGCATCTTCAGAAAGTCTCCAAATAACTGCTCAAAGACTACAAATCAGTCAATCTTTAGTGCATTCATTCTGGTGCAATTGTATTATATTTGTGTGTGTGTTCTGAATGTTATTTCCTGCATATTTAGGAGTGCTTTTATAAATAATTCTTTGCTTTTTCCGTGTTTTACCCCAAGTGAGAGTAGCTGTGTGTCACCAATCAGCCAGCCATTTAAAGAAAACTTTTGGTCTACTCACTAGTTGATTCTTAACATAGGTGGGCAGGGAAATCCCTTCAACATGGGAAAATAGCTACTCTGACTTACTGCAACAGTTCAAAATAGAAATAGAGTGACTTATTATGTCACCAGTCACCTGATGACTATTATCAATATCTATCACATGGCTAAACTAACTCTACAGGCAATACGAATAAGCACAGCAACAGTTTCATGAGATTTGATCAGGTCTTAGGTTTTGCTATTGGGGAGACTGTGTTCTTGTGTAGTTGTTTGTTTCCTAGTGTTGTTCCTTGGTGATGTTAGGTCAGGAACTTCTTTGTTATGTTCATACCAGCTGACTACCTCATTTTTCACTTTCTCTAAATTCCTAGGCCTCAAGCAGAACTAATTCCTGTTGTCCGGTCACAGGTTTCACTACCTTTGCCTCAGACAGATAACCGTCATAACACCTTCCATCCTACTTGCTGTAGTCTTCAAATTGCCTCCACGTAGTTTACACTAAACTAAGCTAGAAAGCATCACTTGCATTTAATCTTTGTTACAGCCTCCCCTTTTTTCTCAGTTTCTCAGTTGCTAAAATGTATTACTGGGTTGTTCTTTGGGCCTGTGGCACTACCTGAATAATGGTGCTTTCCATTAACTATGTAAACCTTATTTGTAACTTACAATGATAACATTGTGAAAGTCCATTTCCAAAGAGAAAATCGAAGCAAAGATGGATGGAATATTGCATCAGACCTTCAAGGCAAGAATAGGACCAGCAAAACAAGCTCCCTTAGCCTCTTTCCATGGCCATTGGCAACAGATAGATATAGAAGCCCGTCATGTATTGCCTGAAGCTCTATATTCATGTTTCAACTCTAGATGCAAAGCTGAATATATTCATCCTACTCCTTCACATGCAACTCTAAAGCTGACAGTTCCTGTGTTTCATGTCTTACTTCCTTGACAATGTCTCCATTGTGAGAGACAAAGCTGTAGTTCATTTTGATCAATTGATATTTTGTTTATTCCTCTTCTAAATATTAATAGAGATTTAACTATTTTAAAAGTTTAAATTTTTAAGAGAGCAAAAACATAGCATTCATTAGACAATAGATGTTATCTCCCCTTCTCACTGCCTACAGATAGACAGCAAAACATTGACAGATGTGTGATAAGGAATGAATCATTCTAGCTCACTTTCAGTCATTTCTCTTCTATTCTAAACTTGTGTTTCAACTGTCAGAGTCTCTGTATTGTCAGCATCGCTCATTACCTCAATTGTCCATAAGGGCAGAACGATGTGCTTCAGACCTGTTCCTAATGGGATTTGTTCCAGGTTTCATTTATTTCACTATTAATTGGACACCATCCTACACATCTTGTCCTATGACCTGGTAGGCCAGATTGAAAGAAAAGATCCGAAAGGTTGCATGAATATTTTCTTTGGTCTTTTAACCCTCACTTCTACTGCATCTAATCAACAGTGTGACCCAAAGCATGCAAGAATCAAGCAAAGAGCTAGACTTAGCCCAGAAATATCAGTGATTTTTTTATCTCTCTATCTTTGCAGAAAGTAGTGAATTAGATGGTTAGAATATTCTTTTCTCCTTCTGATCTTTTAACTGGATTATCAATGTCCTCCTTTGATTTTCTCAATGGCTTATTTTAAGAGGAAGGAATAATATGAATTCTAATGCTGCTGTATCCTTTGAAACAGAATTTTAAAAGCTGTGATGTAAAAGAGGGAAAGAAGGATTCAACTGACTGAAAAAGCACCCAGAGCAGTGGGCTGGTCTTGAGACAAGCAGCATAGAGGAAATCAAATAGTTCTAGACAATCTTAGTTCAACTGATGAGACAAGCAGTTAGAAGATGCTGATTTGGATAGAAAGAGGCTGGCAATTATTTGAAGATCAGAAGAATAGAAACTAAAAAGCAGAAAGGAATAAAAGGATGAGAAAGGGAAAAAATATAAATGTCATGAAACTGGAAAAAAATAAACTGAGCCACTTTTCAGTGTGTATTTCTATTGTGTGTTGTTTTGTGTGTCTGTACTTAGTTTGCAGACAAAGGCTGCATCCAGTTCTTCAAAACTGGCTAGTTCAGTTGTATTTGGCAAGCATCACTTCAGGCAGAAATCTTAAGTTTATTTGGACAAACTTTTCCTCTGTTCTAAACAGGGTGGAACCACCCTGACATCATTACAAACCCCACTGTGTGTAGACATAAAATGTTATAGAAGCCATTCTGTTTGTCCCACATCATTGTATTTTCATTAAAAAGTAGATAACACAGTTCTGCAATATTGTAAATATGAGATCAAAATTGTGCCAATTAAAGCAAATGCTCAAATACAAGCTCTGAAAATCTTGAAATTCTAAATATTAAAATATGTGGAGTATATATAATATATTAAATCTTGCTGCAGCACATAAGTGAGGCTTAAAGATATGTGTGGTTTTTCAGCTCTCATATTCATGTTGTCAGACGTAGATGGCAATTAAATAACAGTTGGGATGATACCTGCAAAATAACCCTCTATTATATGTCTTTATGAAAAGTATTTTCCTGTTGAGTGTATTGAAATAAGTTACTGTGGAAACATCCGTTTTCCATTTAATAATCTAACCTATATTTGGAAATAAGGTTTAGGTCCAAAAGGAGATAGATGATTGTCCTTCAGAGAATAAGAAAACATGAGGTATTCCATCTTTAAGTCACCTAATTAACCACACAACAGATCTACAGATAGCCTACGTTAGTGTCACACTAGGGAAAGGAATTAAGTTTTAAAGTCGATTGAATATTTATCTGTAAAAAATATATTGCAATGCAAAATGTTGCCATATATATTCCATATAGATATTTTTTACACTATGTTTACACTAAAATGTCAAATTGCTTGAGTTATGCCAAGTTCTAGAACTCAGTTCTGAAATACACTTCATAATCCTGGTTTTGACTCTTTAGCAAACCAGCAATTTTTTTTAATTGTAAAACTTTTGAACATGTCGGCCTGCCTGCTTTTTGAACAGTGTAAATTTAAAATGGAATTACTTGGGATCTAGTTTGTTGCATGCAGACTGGAGACTTCAGCATCCTTTAAGACTGTGTTCTAATGTTCTAATATTGAGAAAACCATGCTCCCAAAATTTAGGATGACTAGTACCATAAATTTGCATAGACTTAGAAGAAAAAGATTACCTACACATGGATGAAAACTAGCAAACCCTGCCTAATACCTCTTGCCTTCTGGCTCTTTAAGAGTTTAGAACAACAGATACTTTAGGCAAAATATTTTGGCTATAGAAGTTTTTTGTTATATATCTTTGTATAATAATGAGGTTTATTTTATTTTCAATATAGTCTTGTTGTGAGCTTACAGAGCACATTGTACAGATCACAGAAATTACATGGATCACATCGCAAGGACCTATAGACCCCCCAAATAAAATCAAGGTTTGAAACGAACAAGCGCTGTCTCTAAAGGACATAGATGAGATTTTAAAAACATATCTCAGAGACAGATTTTAATTTTTTAAAGTGAACTACATGTATGCTGAAATTTTCAATAATATCCTGATGCTAACATACAGAGAATTTGATACACACACAATTTGATAATTATTGGTCTATGTAATGGTTTTAGAAATGCATCTGTAAGTGACTTTGGAGCTGCAGTCCCAGTGAAAGCAAGTGAGTCTAAGGTTCTAAGCATGTAAACTAGAAATTTATTATGCTCTTTTGAATATTTTCATTCTTGTGCTTGCTTTCATACGGTATGAAAACAGAAAGCAAGTTTGGGTTCACCAGTGTATGAAAGCATCTGTTTATTTTTAGGCATCTAATCAGCTTCTTTCACATTAATTAATTGGCACTCCTAAAGCTAAGCATATGTTCAGTCTAGATTAGGGCCCTAATAACAGTCCCCAGAAAAGCAATCTTTTAAATGGACAGATCTTCTTCTATATAGTGGCACTATAGGCACTTTACAATTTTATTGATTATTAGTCATCTAGTACTCAACCACCTACACATTGGTTTCAAAATGTTTCTTATATTTTTGTTGTTTTGTGGTTGAGCATGGTTATCTATACAGGTTCTGTACATATGGTGATACTTCATCTACAGCAAGAAATGCAAAACTATTGGATTTCAGCAACATTGTCACAAGTTTTTCACAGTCTTACAACAGCAAGAAATGTTAAAAGTTCTTGATTCTCTACCAGAAAATTGATAAAGTGTTGCCTAGTAAAATTCTTCCATAATTTGCAATCTCATGGCAGCATTCAATAGTGGTGGATTCACTTTTTGTTAATGTTAGTAACTCAAAAAACCAGCCTTTGTTTATATCCAGAAAATGGTAGGTATCTACTGTATCTGAAATGTAGACAGCTGGAATGAAGCAAGATGATTATTCTCCCTTTCTTCATCATCATAACAGATTGTTAGCTATTGCCACTAGCAAGTTCTTCACACTCAAGTTCTGCTTTGATATAGAACAACTGAGATACTGTACTTTAGCCTTGAAAATATTGTAGTCAACACAAAAGTTATTCTGAAAGCTGCTGAGTATCACTTCTTCATAAGTTTAGAGTATCCCCTGGTTCAATCAAAAGGAAAACCACTTCAAAACTCATGAAAATAGGTCTGTTTGTTAGGAGCAGGGCACTTTATTCCTTACATGCAGACTGTTGACTATGAGGGAATTACAGGGGAGATCATATTACAGTATTAAATGTGCTTCTGAAATCTGAATACGGAATACAGGGAAGAAATTCCGTCCAGGCACTACGTATCAATTACTGATATGACAGCCCCAGGGAACTACATTACCTTCCATTAATTACAAAGTATTAGCTCTAATCTCCTATAGTGTGAGAATATTGTTTAACATTGTTAATGGGCCCTGAAGGAGTGGTTCATTCTTCCCTCCTCCACTGTTTAGAGTTTCCTAGCCAAAACACTGTAATTCCACAGAGTCTCACCTCACCCAACTCCACTTCATGTCTGAAAAAGTTAAACCACAGATGGTGTTTCTGTAAGAAGAGCTCCAGAAGAAGCTTTGCAGAGAAAATAAACCACACAGCAATAAACTATGCAGCAGTGTTATTTATCCTCAGAATGCTATCAGTTTCTACTCAGGTGATTGATTCATGCTGAATCTGTAATTTCATTCCTTTGCTGAAAGGATTGATAATGCATTTTTAATTTAAGCTGATAGTCTTTTCTTTTTTTCCTAATAGCTTTTTTTCTTTTTTTTTTCAGTAACTTTTTAGTTGTTGGGGTTTGGTTTTGTTTCAGAAAAACTGTGACTGGGTAGGAGCTTCCAGTGAAAGGAACAGACTTCAGAGTTTAAAACAAAACCCACTAAAAATTGTTCATCTCACAAGCTCCCAAATATTTTTTAAAATTGATAGTGTGAATCTTCACTTTAGCTAATGAATATAAAGAAATAACATAAAATTAAGCAAGCAGACATAATCAGTGCTTGGCAGATTTTTTCACCCACAGGTATCAAGGGAGATCCACTGACAAATACATTCCTCATTTGATTCCTGCTCAAAACCTGTTTTAATATAGAGTTTCAGAGAAAAAGAGGGGAAAAAAACCTCAGTCAGTCTAACAGAGGTCATGGATGAATGCAGGCTAATAAGTTAATACATAACACAAACAGTAAATAAAAGAGCACAGCTTGGAGAACATGAAGGCTTCCTACTTGCAGCCAAGTGAGGTCAAACATCATCCGCTTGCTTGCAGAACAGCTAAGCAACTATGGAAAAGAATTTTTTGCAAAATGATTAATGTTGTTACCGATGAAAACTGGAAACCACTAGCTGTAGCTTTCCAGTTTCCATATGCTGTCACCAACAAATAAGAAGCAGACTGACAGCCAACATTATTTAAAAATATCAAAGAATGAGACATTACACTAAAAAGATGACCACATGGACCATCACCAGCTGGACTAACTGGATTCATCTGAGTTCCCCAAGGTAAGTACTACTGCATATTCTGTGGGTCAGTGGAGAAATGGATCAAAGAAAATAAGGGGATCCATGGCTCAGATGTGATTTGCTATTGTGAGGCAACAAATACACCAAATGCCTTAGGACTGAGAGAAGAAAAAAAAATATTTGGAGATGGTTCCTTAGAATATGCAATATACAGTAGGTAATCATTAATAAAGTTGTGTTCTAAGCATAGTGGATAAACAATTTAGATTTTGCTCTCATCATTATTTCAAGAGCATCTTAAACAGTAGGAAAAACCACCTGAGGCATTAGTCAATTTTAAACATAACTGTAAGTGCCTGAGTAGCTCTATTGACTGTAATGATACTATGCAGTTACTTACAAGTGCTGGTGCAGAATCCAGTCAGAGGATTCTGGTCTTTATAGAATAGTTCAAAGAGAAAATATATCATCATGGAGTTGTTTTCTTTATTAGAATTTTCCAGAAAGAAGTCAGTATTTAGACTGGGTTAATATTCAAATGAGAATTACTACACACATTCTTCCATTTATTGTGATAGTATTTTAATTTGATTTTAATGACTGTAAAGCGCTCCGAGATGTTTGCAGGAATTTTGCTATATAAACATAAGTGGCTGATTACATTATGAATTTTTAGCATGTCACTTTCAGTACAGAGGAAGAGGAGTTAGAGAAGTGCAGGAACCAACAAACTGGAATTCTTCAGCAGTAAAGTGACCATAAGGCAGTGCTAATACTCTGTGCAACCCTGACCCCTTTTTTCCCCTTGGATTTGCACAATAGTTTTACTTTTTGTCCTGTATTGTGTGCCTTAAGTTTACAGGCTGAAGCTGCAGAAATACCCCCTTATTGGGTTTGAATTATTTTTAAAGAAAATATCTGACACAGCAACTGCTGCTCCTGAAAGCAAGAAGCTGAAGTATTGACATGAACTCCATAAAAGCATGAGAATCTGTCATGCAATGTTCTACATATAGCTACTGCTCTTCATAGCTCATTCCCAACGTCACATAATCTGGATGTCTATTTAGCAGTTCAAACTGTGAGATTACTATTTTGAGTGCATAAATGACTGCCCACCATAATAAACCCATGCAACGTATGTGAGTTAGCAACACTATTGGTATTTTTACGTGAATGGAGGATGATAGCGGTCTGTTGGGCTCTGTTATACTTGAAGTAAGAGCATTTTATTTAATATTACTTTTTGTCACTATTGGAAAATAGCTAAAACAAACAGGCTTTAGCAATTCATTTCTTCATACTGTATCCTAAAATCAGTTTTAATTATAGATATCACGTGAATAATGGAAGTGTGGAAATGGCTGTGACTATGTAGGACTGGTGGATATTGTGACTGTGGTGACATAACTTAATAAAATGGCTGTAGGTTCCCAGCATATCTCCACCTCACCACACCTCTGCCAAACTACTTTCCTACCACTATCCAGCTTTTTCTATGACACTGATGGAAGAAAATGTGAAATGAGTCTCTCACATAAAAAGTCTGTGTAGCATGAATGCACTTATTCAGGTCACCAATAGAGATGAAGACAGTATCCTATGCCCATGAGAGTTAAACTGATTTATAACAGATGAAGATCTAGTTCTTTACATAAACTGTCATCTAGTGCATGCAGATTTCACAGAGGCAGGAGACTAAACCCCACAACTGGATGGTTAGTATTGAGCCAGTGATAGTCAGTTTGAAAGTGAAAAATCAAGGAGAGATTTCTTATATGCTAATGTGTGTTCAGTCAATCAAATATGGAGAAGCACATTTTAGAGCCTTTCAGTGAAGTTGCTTGTTAAAGAATGATACACATTTTCTAGCTATCAAAACATACTACATGTGCTATCATTTTCATTAAGTGCCTTGTAGACTTGGAAGTATCTTACTTCTTCACGTTGTTTTTCTTGCATGGTGTAGTGCAATAAATTGTTATAGTATTTTAGCCCAGTGAGACATGACCTGACATACCTCCCCATCATTGACTCTGCTGTTAATTACATGCTTGGAAGGATGCCAGGGGACAGTATGGTAATTGTTATTAATATTTCCAAACCAAATATAAACAACTGTCTTCCTATATTTCACAGGAGACAAGGCACATGGTTAACAGGTATTTCCTTTTCTTACTTATTTATGCCAAAATCTTTGTTACTGGGACATCCAGAGAGCAATTCTTACAATGTAAAGTTCTGTAGGTCTTCAAAAGACCAGTGACAGTTATCACTGATTCAATTTTTAGTGCTATATTAATATGTATATGACCTCACATTGTATGATCTGGTGTCTCAGGCTGCTTTGACACCAGGATATCCTTACCTATAAATTTATTAGGATCCTAAGTATTTCTTACAATCAGAGATAAAATATTCACCTTGATACCTTTTTAGAGCTGGTTGTACGGATATGTATGTACACAAATTCACTATAGATAAATATAGACACACATGTATGTATCTGCACAGGTACAAGTTGAAGCACAAGAATACATGTAACTCATTTAATATATTATAAATTTTATTAGAGAAAGACACTGTCTATTGATAGCATCCATGTAGAATTTTGGTTGGTTTATTTTATCTGATGTGAGAATTCACAAGCATCTTTTGACAGATAATATTGGGTATGCAGGAGAGTGACGCATAACCAACAGTCTAACTGACTGGCTTCAGGGCAAGAACATTCCCATCACAGTCTAATTCAGATTACTGGATATTTTCATCTACTCTAAGTGATCTGATTTGTATCCTTGTTTTCCCTCAAAATAGAAAGTTCTATTTTACCTGTTTTACACAGGAAAAAGTGAGGCATAAGTAATTTGAAGAGTTGCCCAAGCTCAGACCCTGATTCAGTGCCTATACATGAGGCAGAATGCATCGGAGTTCCTGCCAATTTAGCCCCTGACCATAGTAATAAAATAACACTGGCTTCTTGTGAAGCTGAAACTGGAAGGAGTGATGCATTATCCTATCTCTTGAAGAGTACCTGTAGATCATATCATCATGCTTCAGCATGAACACTCCATATACACCCTAGCAAAAGCGGTTTTTCCCACGAAGATTTATTTGGTGGCTTACATGTCAGGAGATGATTCTTTGTTTGCATGTGTATGTTACTTATGATTTGATTGACTTGTTCATCTACTGGAAAAATCTTATCATTTGTATCCCTACTGTTCCCCTTCCCTTCTTGGGAAATCCTATTATACCTAAGCAGTCATATGTTGTTTGTTTTTTTCTTCCTTAAGTAAGGATTAAAACAAAACATCTATGCCCTGTGATCAATTGTTGCTTTCCTGTCTTGTCTGTGTATCACAAAGGATCAAAACTGGCGAAAGCTACAAAATATACCATGAAGTAAAGCACATCATTCAATCAACTGGGATAAAAGTAGACACAGAATTAACTTGAATCAAGTCACAGAATCGTTGGCATACAGCAGAGCATGATACACATTGACTTATAATTCAATATGCGTTTAACTTCATTTAGGATTTGTAGTTCTTCACAGTGAACTTCTGTACAATTAGTCAAAACTGCCCTATTCAGACTGTACTGTCAAAGCAGTGTGTAAGGTATCAGTTAAATGACTCAGGTTTAATAAGAATCCTAAACAAAACCAACTTAACACTTCTGAAATACACTTCTCCTGCAAAAGAACTTCTAGCCTGCTTTTTTTTTTTTTTTTTTTAATTTAAATTTGTCATATGAAACATAGATGGCTAGGCTAAACTTACATAAATTCTGAAGTTTAAAAAAAAAACAACATGAATTTCTGATCTAAATTTTATTGTTTTCAGAAGCTGGTGTGTTCATTTTTTTGTGTAGTCTTTTAATTTTATTTTTTTTTTTCTTTTTTACTGCCTTTCCAGGAAAGAATCCCAGTGATCAGGAATTTGGGATGTAGCTCTTACATATTACTCCTGTGCATGTTGGAAACTATGTAAGAAGAGGGCTGGAGCTGGATGCAAAAGGAAGGACTTCCACTTTTACTATTACATATACGAACCTTTTCTATAATAATGAAAGTCAATAACAAAACCAGTTAAACAGGCCTGCCTGCCCCCACAATCATCTTAGAGCAAGCAACAGTATCTAGGTCCACTGTTCCATGACTTACATAGCACCAGTGATTTAAATAGTTTTCTATGACTACACTCTGTAAGCCAAATACTTACACGTGTCAAAGGGTACATGGATCATAGATTATGATTGCTGCCTGACTTCCTTTTGCATAAAAAGGTGATCACTGAAGAACCAGCTTCAACTTTCCTTTCTGCAGATGGATTGACAGAATAAGTCAGAATGCGAGCAGGACTGTTTGCTATTCTTCCACTGCCATACAACCTAGCAAGTTTCTGAGGTGGAGAGGAGATGGTCCAACTTTTCCTCAAATCTTGTATTAGAAGATATTTAGTGAAAATTTGTTAATTGTTTTGTACTTCACTGGGCTGTGAGTCTTAAAAGTTGCTGAACATACATTTAAGCTCCAAATTCTTTGGAGTATCTATGTACTATGTTTGCTGCTTTTAGTAGGTTTTTGTTTATATAAGAGATTCTTTTGCCTTTATAACTAAGCTTTTTATTTGTGACTCAGTCATGCAAGTTTGAGACTTATCCTACTTTTCTGTGACCTCTCATGAGTGTGTTACAAGTTTTGTTACTTTTTAAAGACCTTGTAATTTGCTTCTGGAATAAATTGAGACAAAAACTTGTATTTCTAGCCCTTATGATTGTGGAGAAAACCCTGAAAATGTGAACAGTGTGCAGTATTAAGGATTACAGAATTATAGGAAAAAAATGAAAAAGCCCAAAGTTTTTATTAATTTTTGTCTCATAATTCTTAAGCCAATCATGATTATTAGCCTTGCAGTTCACAGCATGATATACACCATTGTGGTATTTACGTGACCATATGGGTCTGCCAGTCTTTAACTTGGAACTACACTCTCAAACTTTTTACTTATTTTAAGGAGACTCAGAGTTTGCTAACATTTTTAGTTCTCAAGATGACAGAACTTAGTTCTCCCTTAGGGAATTCCAATAACTTCCTAAGAACAAAGCAAATTGAAATAATTCTGTGAATTTCAGTTTCTTCCTATTCACCATATCCAAAAGAGAAACTGGCAGCTACTTGAAGATATGTACTATCAAGATAGGGGCACATTAATTCTATGCATTAGATTTATCTATCAGGGTGTAACATGTCCTCAGACTAAACATGCTCTCTGCTTAGAATGATTGAACTGAGCTCTGTGTTCACAATGTAGCTGGAAAGAAGACAATTATTTCTGAGCTGAAAAAGAAAAAAATCTTTCTCACATCACCAACTGCATTATTCTCAAAGTTCCTCCAGAAGAAAGAACAAAATCAGCCTATTCAGTTTTTTAACAGCAAAACACCTGCATTGATACAAGCTGATTAGAAAGACCAAAACCAAAACCAAAACCAAAGACAGATAAGACCAAACCAAAAGCAAAACCAAAAGCAAGACCAAAACAAAGGCAGAAAAGCCATGCAGTAGTGTTACAACAGGAAAGAAGGAAAATACTGTACATTAAGGTAAAAATGCAGGTTTTGTAAATTGAGCGTCTAACTCCACAAAAACATTTCCTGAATTACTCGACTTGATTTGAATTCTTATCTAGAAAACAAGCTCTCAGTTTATGGTCTAACTCCTCTTCAGACTAGTTCGAAGCTGGGAGACTGAGTGTCAACCAATCCCACTTAGCTCCAGAATTTCTATTTCAGTGCTGGAGTCTGGATCAGACGATCCAACCTTAGCTTTGTCTGATGTAATTCTTGCCCATGTGGTGAAGGATCCCTTTTCTAGATCAAACTCAAAATTCAGAAACAGATTTTGAGTTAGCATTTGGAATATTTTTATTGTTTTTATTATTTTTTTTTAATTGTGGTATGGTACCTTATCTCTAATAATATGAGAGTTTCATGGCTGAAATTCTTAAGGGCACTGTGTCCATTGTACTCAATTATGATCAGTACTTCTTTCAGTGAGCTATTCCATCAATGACAGTCACCTATGTCCTCAGCTGCTTCAAAGAAAAGGGCAAGAAGTCCTAATTACTTGGAGAATCAGTAATTTATATCATTCTACCTTTTTTGTGCAGGGGTTTTACGCTTTTTTTTTCCGTTAAATTTTATCTGCAACTCTGGAAAGTCCCCTTTTACACAGAAACTCCCATTTTTTTATAAAACTTTCAGTAGGCTTTGCCTCAATCATACTGCACAGCAACTGATTCTATGGACAAATTACATTGTAAACACCATATATCATTTTTATTCCTCTTAAAATACTTGCTATAATGCCAATTGAATGAGCAGTTGAAACCAAGATGGAATTAGTGCAAGAGATATTTAGAAGTAAAAATAGGGAAATATTTCCAAAATTCTGCGTGGCTGAACACACAGTTATTTGTTCCCAGTGTTCAGACACCAGCTGTGAGCTAGAAGAGCCTTCTGGATGGAGTAAAATTGGGTGTGTTGCATTTCACACTTTCAATGTATACTAAGTAGTCAGACTGTAATTTATTTTTTTTTTCCCAAAACAGAAGTTCTGAAGTAAATGTTTGTTGATTTATTTCTAATACTTCTTCTAGAAATCATTTAAGACATTAGTCTCCCATTCTGTAGATCTAAAAAACCCTTTTAAAGGTCCTTTCTGAAAAGTTCAGAAGTCAACCATTTCTCCTAGCAGGCAGAGCTGCCATTTGGCTGAAGAAAGTCACCCTCCTCAGGACTGAAATTATAGCCTCTTTCAAGCAAATAAATATGAGTGCAACGAGGTAAAAAGTTTGATTATAATAACCATGTAGACCTACCCTTTATAATTTTAATGCCATATAGAAAACAAATGTTTTCATAGTCATTCAGTAAGCATTCACAGATTTTTAGAATCATTCAAATCTGAATGCTTGCAGTGGTGGTATAAAGCTAACTTCTAAGTGTTATTTATAATTGTGCCAACGATGCATCCTCTTGGCAGATGGATTTCAATTGCTTTTCCA